>NC_045541.1:159421175-159735064 GCF_009769535.1 Thamnophis elegans
TGCCCTGACAAATGGCTCCGTGTGCCACCTGTGGCACATGTGCCATAGGTTCACCATCACTGCACTAGTCTATTAGCTCAGCCTCAGGAAGAGAGGAAAGAGACAGTCCCTTCCATTTCCTTCCTCTGATGGATTAACACTTCTGGTAAGGGAAGACTGAAAAGAAACTAGAGCAGGTTTTCCCAGCCTGGACATTCAAATTTCCAATCTGTATGACTAATGCCTGAAAGTTTTGGAAGTCATAGTCCCCACATAAGTCAAGATCACCAGGTTGAGGAGATCTGCGATACAGGGCTCCTTTTGAAGAGCTGAAAGGAAGCTTAATAGTTCACATAGCAAGTTTACTTTTAAAAGTTAAGCATACGCCTCATTTTGGGAAGAAGCAGCCCTGACCATTCCTAAAATAATTCTGTGCTAAGTAGATAGGGGAAAAATTGTTTTTTTTTCAACTCTCCATTCTCCACCCCCACTGATACTGAACAGCCATGCATGTTTTATTTCAACTTCCCTGTGCAGTTAATGTTGGTGATTACATTCAAGCGGTGTTGGACAGAAACTTGGCGGAGAACATTTCCCGCGTCCTCTATCCAAATGATAACGTAAGTTCCAAGCCCTGTGAAGTGTTATCTGCTGGTGGGTGGGAGGGAGCGAAAGAAATGGGGGCGGTGACCCGTTTACTTTTTATGTGGGCACCGTGCTAATCATTCAGAACCAAACATGGTAGCAAGGTGCCTTTTTTGCATGTGTTGCAGAGCTGGTTGTCTTAAGTCATCAAGCCCATAACCAACTAAACACGGTCTATCCTCATTCTAACACAGGGCCTGGGAGATCAACCAGGACTTAAACAGTCTAGGAAAAGCGGGATTGAAAATTTTTAGCAACCAGTTCTCTACCCGGTTGCTGGGGGGGCATGGCCAGGGGTGTGTGTGGCCTACCTGGCCTCCTCACGACAGGGGGGGGGGGGAGTTTTCACCATCTCCAAACTCCAAAGGCTTTCTTTGAGCCTCCAGGAGGACGAAAACGGCTCCCCCAGGCTCCTACTTCTGGTAGGCCCATTTTTCACCCTCCCAGAGCATCTGTGTGGGTACTGTACTTAACTGGCATGAATGGGCCGCGTGGAGACTCCTGGGAGGGGTAGGGCAGGGTGGGCAGGGCCAGCCAGTTCTTGCAACAACCGATTTGGCAAACCGAATGCAAAATTAGCATCCAGTTCACCTGAACTGGTCCAAACTGGCTGAATCTCACCCCTGGTCAGAAGGTTGGGAGAGGTATGAATATCCAAGGGGAGATCATTTCAGGGACCAGAAACCACCCCTGTAAAGAAATGCTTCCCAGATGACATTGATTGATAGGTGGGACAGGAAGCATACATGGTCTACCAACCCTGACCCGATGAGCAGAAACATATGGAAACAAGTGCTCCATCAAGTAACTAAGTTAAAGTGCACACTTGTGGGGTTTTTTAGATGATATTCCACACCTTGAATTACCCCAGAAGCCAACTAGGAAATCATGTACTTGTGAAACAATGGTGTCATGTGACACACCCATCAGAGCCCACCCCACTGCATTTTGGCTCAGCTGTAGCTTCTGAGTGGTCTTCAAGGGCAGCCCTTAAGGTAACCCCATTAAGAGGTAGCCAAGGCATGAGTGATGGTCTGAAGATCCTCCCAGTCCAGGAATGGTCACCTATCAAACACTTGATAAAGCCACACAAAAGACCCTCCTGGCCACAGCTGCCATCTGTGTTTTGATCCAAGGGAACACCTCAGATTGTGCATCAGTCTCACATGGAGTAATGCTACTCTGTTGATAATGAAATATAGAAGATCCAGAGGACAAACGAAGACATCTGGTCTTCTTAGGATTAAGCCTGAGTCTGTCCCTCCCCATCCAGACCTGCCACCAGCTCCAGGCATTGGGTCTGGACTTTGACAGCATCGTTGGTGACCCTAGAATCAAATTGTACAACTGGGTATTCATCAGCCTATAGATGATCTCTGACTCCAAACTGAGGGATCAACAGTTTTCATGTAGAAGTTGAACACTTGTTAGAGGAAGTGTTGAAACACTTCCCCTAACAAACCCACAACAGAACCACAGTTTATCTCACTGTATAAAGAGGAAGTTGAAACACAGCGGGAGTTATGCAAAATTACCAATTACATTCATAAGGCGTCTACAACAATTTATACTAAAAAAGCATACAATTCCTTGCAAAACAAAGCTGAAATCTCTGGCATATGTTAACTGTGTGAATTTTTCCACTTATTAGCCTATTTTGCACACAGACTCTGCTGCTAACCACTAGAAAATATGCTGAATGCTGTGATTATTAACCAGGCTTTTTCCAACACTGAGAATTTAAATTAAAATAATCTAATCAGATAAAAGTAACCAAAAGTAATGTTTCGACCCTTCATCAACCACATGCCGGCTTCAAGCTTGGATATATGGGGAGGGTTAAGAAAGCCATGGTGAACTGCCCTGTAAAAAAATAATCCCACCAAAACGCTTTATAGCAATAACTCAACAAGAAGGGGCAAGCGAAGAACATGCTGGCTAGATAACATCAAAACTGATACACAGATGAACATCCAACAACTGAAAGAAGCTGTGCTTGACAGGATAGAACAGAGAACAGTTGCCTATAAAATCATCAAGACTCAAACAACTGGTTAAACAACAAGGTTTCTAGATGCTGTATGATGGGTTGCTGCATTCTCCCAGTCTGTGCAGTATTTCAGGTTGAGAGGGTTAATAGCAAATGTACTTAGACTTATATACCACTTTACGGGGCCTTACAGCCCTCTTTAAGTGGTTTTACAGAGTCAGCATATTGCTCCCAACAATCTGGGTCCTCATTTTATCGACCTCGGAAGGATGGAAGGCCAAGTCAACCTTGAGCCGGTAAGAATCGAACTGCCGAACTTCTGGCAATCCGCAGTCAGCAGAAGTAGCCTGCAGTACTGCATTCTAACCACTGCGCCACCATGGCTCTTCATTAAATGAAGTCATTACAACATTAAATGAAGTTATTACAACTGTAACGGCATGGATGGATCCAACCAATGGGCTGTCCATGCCAACCTTCCAATCCCTTCCCAAGGACTAATCAAAGGTCTCCAGGAAGATGCAGACTCAGGCAGTTGCCTTTTAGCCCTGGCATTTAAAGGTTTACAATATTTCTATTGTTCCCATTATAACAAAGAGCCATTGATTGACCCTCTTTCCCACCGTAATTTATCTAACTCTCTTCTTAAGTTATTATCCTCGACTTTGTCCTTGATGACAATTGGGACAAGATTTTCAATTGCTAAGCGATGTGATTGTTAAGCAAGTCATCATGTGACCAGACCCAATTTCATGATCATTTTTACTGCAGTCATTAAATGAATCACACAGTTAAGTGAATCCCAGTTCCCCAACTGACCGTCGAAAACTGGCTGGGAAGATTACAAATGATTGTAGGATGCCTCAACTAGTCATAATGTGAGCACCTGCATCATGTGACTATTGGGTTGCACAAACATCCTAAGGACGAGGGCAGGTTGTAAATAGACCGATCAGATCTCACAGGTTAGGTCTCCTCCGGATTCCATCCGCCAGCCAATGTCAGCTGGCGACCCCCCGGGGGAGAGCCTTCTCTGTTGCAGCTCTAGCCCTCTGGAATGATCTCCCTGTCAAGATCCGGACCCTTACAACCCTTTCCGGGGGGCCTGTGAAACATCCAGCTCCGCAGAAATTGTGAATGTTGCGGTTTTGTTTTTAAAGTGTTGTGTTTGTCTAGTCTTTCCCCCTTCCCTTGTCTATTGTGAGCCACCCGGAGTCCTTCGCGAGTGGGCGGCATACAAGACAAATAAATACAAATACAAATATTTTTTTCTGAGGTTGTTGTAACTTTGAATTGATGTTAAATGAACAGTTGTAAGTTAAGGACTACCTGTACCTCCTTTTGAAAATTGAAAGTCTTAGAGAAATGAAATGGTACTGATGAGATATCAGAGTTGGCATCTATTGTCTGGTCCATAGGTCAGGACACATTAGAGGGACAAGTACCCCAATCAATCCAGGGGTGGGTTGCTCCCGGCATTACTACCAATTCGGTGCGTGCAAAAAAACTATATATACATGCTCGCTTTGCTCGCATTTTGTGCACATTTGCCCCAAAATAGGTCTGTACATGCAGAAAATGTTTAAAAAAGAAAATAATAATAATTTTGTGCAATTACAATTTTTCTGCACATGCGCAGAACCAAAAATCAAGATGGCGGCCCCGTAGGAGAAATGGTTCGGGAGGGTGGCAGGCCTGGGTGGCTGCCGGTTCCAGCGATCCAGGCCGCAAAACCACTACTGGTTCAGCTGAACCGGTAGGAACCCACCTCTGAATCAACCCCTCCCAGTTTTTGTCTGCAGTTGTATGCCGATCTGTGACTGTAATAAAGATTTGATTTGCTTATAGCTGCCCACAGGCTCATCATTGGATGAAGGAGGCAACCTCATGCTGGCTCACTGCAAGGGAGAGGGAAATTACTGAAATCAAAAAGATAATGTCACCTTTTCTTCAAGCCTCTCCTTCTCCTTGTAGCTAAAACTAAATTTGAGGGTTTTGACTATGCTCAAACTGCTTTTCTTATCTGCTGATAAATGTCATAGGAACCAAGAAGGGCAATGGCAATTTAAGAAAATGTAGCATGCAGTCAGGTATTTCTTTGCCATGATAGTCATAAATACAGTTAATGGTCTGATCCTCCTCAGACTCACTTTGCATTTTTCTTACCATCCTGATATTGTTTCTTCATCTGATAGTTTTTTGAAGGCAAGGAGCTGCGTCTGAAGCAGGAATACTTTGTGGTAGCTGCCACCTTACAAGACATTATCCGACGGTACAAAGCCTCCAAGTTTGGGACTACTGAAAGTGTCCGGACTGCTTTTGATTCCTTCCCAGACCAGGTCATTGCATTTGGAGTGATATATCTGGGGGGGGGGGAATTGGGTTGAGGCATGTCATGATCTGGCATGCAGAACTTAGTAGTGAAGTGGGATACTATCTTGGGTATAGAAAACCAGTGGGATGAAGTCAGAAAGTATTAAGCTAGGACCAGGAAGACCCATGATCATATCTAGACTCACTCAGCTTTAGAAGCTCTTTGGTTGATGTTGACCAGATACTGTCGCACTACTCAATCTCACAGATTTGTTCTGGGGATAATATTGGAGATGGGAGTGTTAAGTGGGCCACCTTAAGTCCTAGAGGAAAGGGAATTTTGAATCTAACAAATAAAACAAAAGTAAACTGAGAATAGTTTGATTACTTATGAAGTTTAATCAGGGCTTTTGCCCAATAACCTTTTTATTAAGATGTTCCTCTGGGACAGAGGTATCAAACTCGCTTTCATAGAGGCCATTTCTCTGCACATCTGGAGTTTCTCAGGCATTGCGTTGTCTGAAGTCCCGTTCTGGACTGGGCAGTCTTTCCGCGATCCCTTCGCTTTGCGCAGAGCGGGAACCAGCGTGGAATTGGACTGCCTGAGCCAAAGGGGTCCACGGGATGTTGAGACTTGATTTTTGAGCAGTACCAATCCTTTCCACTCTTTCCTTTCCCTTTCTGTCTTTATTCTATCTTCGTTTCCTTTTCCTTTCCTTTTTCCTTTCCTTCTTTTCCATTTCCTTTCCTTTCTCCTTTCCTTTCTCTTTTCCTTTCCTTTCTCTTTTCCGTTCCTTATTTCCTTTTCCCCTTTTTCTTTTCCCTTCCCTTTCCCTCCCTTCTTCATCCTTTCCTTTCTTCTTTCCAAGTTCCTTTCCTTTTTCCTTTCCTTCTTTTCCATTTCCTTTCCTTTCCTTTCTCTTTTCCTTTCCTTTCTCTTTTCCGTTGCTTATTTCCTTTTCCCCTTTTTCTTTTCCCTTCCCTTTCCCTCCCTTCTTCATCCTTTCCTTTCTTCTCTCCCATTTCCTTTCCTTTTTCCTTTCCTTCTTTTCCATTTCCTTTCCTTTTTCCTTTCCTTTCTCTTTTCCTTTCATTTCTCCTTTCCTTTTTCCTTTTCTTCTTTCCCATTTCCTTTCCTTTTTCCTTTCCTTTTCTTCTTTCTCATTTCCTTTTCTTTCCCTCCCCCTCCCTTTTTCTCCTTGCCCCCCTCCCCAACATCGGCTCTGATGGAAATTATGGCTAAAAAAAATTCAGGTGCTCAGGCATGAAAATGTGCCGCTCAAACACTATACTTTTCCGCACACACACATACACACACAAAAAAATAGAGGGAACATTGGCCTGTGGTGGCCCAAGTGCTGGCAGAGGATTGCAGGAGGCTATCACAGCCACCCAAGCCCCGTTTTGCTGGCAGGAACTGCGGGTCAATCCTTTGCTGTTTCCAAGATATCCCCACAGGCCAGATCGAAGCACTTCATGGGCCGGATTTGGCCCCCAGGCCTTGAGTTTGATAACCCTGCTCTGGGAGATGTGGGGTAGTAATAATGATGGCATGTAACCAGGTAAAATGCATTGCTTTCTCTAGCTTGACTTAACTTTTAGTCAAGTGAGCTGATAGATTTGATTCCATGTTCCTGCTTAAACTTTTCTCTCTGCGTTTTTTAAACATATTTCATTTCTTGGTTTTCAATAGGTTGCAATCCAGCTGAATGATACACATCCTTCCATGGCTATTCCTGAGTTGATGCGCATCTTCTTGGATATAGAGAAGCTGCCCTGGTCCAAGGTTGGGACCACTTTTCTGTTGTCAGCTGTGCTTCTAGGGTTTGCAAGACCTTCGCTCTGTTTTCCAGGCCCCTGATTCTGTAGTTTCTGTGCCATGGCTTCAAGTCTTCTTTTGCTTCCTATTTCCAGTTTTCAGACAAACACAAGTTGGTTTACAAAATATGCTGAACCCTAAATCTAAAAAAATAAGGTGCTGTGCAATGCCCAAACAAATAAAATGCTTAATTTGATGGCATGGTTCATGCAACAGGTTAAACCTCATTTTGACCTAGTCTAGCATATTGTGTAAACTGAATCATGCAGTCATTGTCTTAGATCTCAAAATTTGGGGAATAGGGGTACTAATTCGGTGTACTAATACCCTCAGATTTGTCTCAAGGTTATAATCTTACCACATGATAACACTTTCATGGTGATGAGAGCTATTGTAAAGCAATAACCTTTAGGCTGCAATCAGTTCCAACATAACTTCAAATGCTATCAAAATCTCCAGACTTCTTACAAATATAAAAGCAACACGATGAAATAAATATTTGCACTAGAATTTTTTAAATAATTAACAAAAAGGGAGTAGGTGCATACAGGGAGGAGGCAAAGTATTCGTCCATTAACTACTACAGTAATTAATTAGTCCATTAATAATGGACTATTATTGTAGTCCATATACAATAATGGACTACATGTAATGTAGATGTAAACTAAATTAAATTTGATCTTTGCCTTGGCCTAGCCTCCAACTTGGTGTGAGTGTGGTACCCGTCGGCCAGACAGTGTTTGCTAGCAACCCCCAGGGGGAGAGCCTTCTCTGTGGGAGCGCCTTCCCTCTGGAATGAGCTGCCCCCGGAGCTTCGTATAATCCCCGACCTCCGGTCCTTCCGACGCACCCTAAAAAATTGGCTTTTCCAGCAAGCCAGCCTGGCCTGAACAAAACAAAATAAATTGTTGATTATTGTTAATTTTAATCTATTTTTTTAAAAAAATGTTATTGTTAATCTTAATTGGGTTTGTTTTTTGGATATTCTATCTTTTTTTTTAACTGTTGTAATATGTGTTTTTTAATGTTGTACGCCGCCCTGAGTCCTTGGGAGAAGGGCGGCATATAAATCCAATAAACCAAACCAACGAAACCTAAAAACCACTTAAGGCTAAGGGTGGCCTTCAACCTAGAACAGGGCTGTCAAACTCCCGGCTTGTGGGCCAGATGCATCATGTGCTGGCCACGTCCATGCCCAGTTTAGTGAAGTAGAAAAAAGTCCTGATATTGACAGTGCCATGACAATGGGAGTTTGACAATCCTGGCCTAGAAGATATTTAGTTCTGCGAGAAAGGGTTCCACTGTGGCATGAAAGTTCACATTAGCTCCACCTACTGGGTGTTGTTGGCAAGGCATCAGTTGCTGCCACATACAGTACTACATTGCATTTCCCTACTTTGCATATCTACATGTATTAGAACTACAGTTAAACAGGTGTCACAGAACATATCCACCACTCCATATTACTTGGGTTCTAGGGAAAAAGCAAAAAATGGTGGAAAGTCTCTTTGGCTGAGTTAAAATGTTATGGTGGTATGGTAAAGTTTCTGAGTTGGGCTTAACTCCTAATGATTTAATGGACATGAATGCTAATTTTTTTGGAAGTCATTTGCCATTGGTACCTTATAGAATATGTTTATATTTGTATTCATATTTATATAATTATTTTGGATTTGATTCCAAAAATGCTTCAGAGAGTGCAAGGGAATGAGCATAACCATGCCCCCAACGGGTTCCTTCTTAGGATCACATGGTTTCCCTCTGCCTTTTCAAGGCATGATTGTTTAATGTGGCTGGGATTAACACTCTTAAATGGAGAAATACATGACTTTGTGGCCGTGACTGAGCAACCGTTTTCTACTAGATGTAATGTTCCATGAGGAGCAAGCAGCAAGCCAAACTCAAATCAATTTGTTTGCATTCTCAAAGTATAAGAATTGAAACTCATCCAAAGGAATCTAGCCAAACAAGAGATTGAATATGTTTTAAAGTCATGATTAATTTGATTGATTTTGTCTTCCAAAGTGTATATAGCCTATATATCACAGTATCTACTGGGGATTGTATGTGATCTTGACCAAGGTCAGATCTCAAAATGGCCTGAACCATTTGAGGAACTCCATTGTATGACACTGAGAAAACACAATGGTAGAGGAGAAATACTACTTTTTGCCTCCTTCACCTCTACGAAGTAGGTGATGTCAGGCTCCAAAAAACAAGAAAGATGCCAAACTAAAGCAAACTATTTGTATCACTAAATTATACTCCGAGTGCTCCTCGGGAGAAGCTGTCTTGATTCTCTTTCTCCCAGATAATCTAAACTTTGCTGTTTCTTATTCCTCTGGAATGTAGCCCCTCCCTCCTGTTCTAGTTAACTCCCAGCTTCCAGCATTACTCTCACCTGAAATGGGGAATGCGTGGATGTACTGTTTGGGTGTTTTCATTGTGGTTGTTTTCAATAGTATGGACTGTTTTATAGTTTCAGAATTGTAAGTCATCCAGAGTCACTTGGCTGAGATGGGCGGCTATAGAAATAGAATGAATGAATAAATAAATAAGGCAATTGATAAAGTTGACCATAGCCACCTTCATGATAAAATGGAATAATGTGGAATGGATGGTCTTGTTCCAATATAGATTTAGTTGATCGAACTATATGGATCTATATGTCTATATTCAAGGAAGTGTGTAGTAAGGTATTCCAAGATTCTGCCCTGGATTTAGTTATGTTCAACATTATCAATATGATTTAAACAAGAAGATAGAAGTGATGCTTATCACATTTGCAAAGAACAAAAAGCTGGGAGGGTGGGGCTGACACTCCAGAAAATAGGCTGTGGGTTGAGAAGAATCTTGATAACTAATAATATGCACAGTTCTCAATAGTAACAAATGTAATGTAAGATTTCTGCATTCTGGTAAGAAAACTATATCCTCAGATACAAAGTACATGGCTTAGGAGGAGGAGTTGGGAGAGGATGCACAAGAATGATCACACAAATTGTTTTTCTCAGTTTGCCTTATTGTCTTTCTCTTCAAAAACACAAGGCCTGGGATATCACTACAAAGACCTTTGCTTATACAAACCACACCGTTCTCCCTGAAGCTCTTGAACGTTGGCCAGTCGAGCTGGTGGAGAAGCTGCTTCCAAGACACTTGCAGATTATCTATGAAATCAATCAAAGACATTTGGATGTAAGTAGGGTTTCATTAAACCTTCTCTGATGGCTCTTAATTTTCTGGATGAATTTAAGAAAATATAAAGGAACGGTTTTGTGAAAACTGATCCTTTTCAAGTTGGAAAAGCTGTTGAGCTTTTGATTCAGTCAAGAAGTCTCTGTTCAGGTAGCCATATTGAACTGGGAAAAAAAGTTATGCCAATTGTACAGCATTTGCTTTTAAAATGCGGTTAGTCCAAGCATGCTCTCTTGCTAAAATCCAGACTGAAATGGATAGTTGGGAATGCACTTGAATGGGATTAATTGATGTTGCGTTTCACCTTCACACATACTCAGAAAATCAGAGCCCTGTTTCCAACGGATGTTGACCGCCTCAGGCGGATGTCCTTGATTGAAGAGGAAGGGGTCAAGCGTATTAACATGGCCCACCTTTGCATTGTTGGCTCTCACGCTGTGAATGGAGTTGCAAAGATTCACTCCGATATCGTCAAATCTCAAGTGTGAGTAGTGGTGTGTATTTTGTTTGTATACAGCAACCTGGGACAATTTCCTTTTACTTTTGCCAACAGAAAAGTTTTTGATTTGATTTAGACTTCTGAATGTTTCTACTTTGGGATCAATTTTGAGGTTTAGAGCTGAACTCTGGGTGCCCCTGAGTTTGTGCTAATATATAATTTTGTCTGTTGCTTCGATAATTTTCTGCCCTCCCAAACTTCGTGTTGCCATATGCATTCTTTGGTGACAGATTGCAGGACAAATTTTCCCAAAGTTACCTCATCTCTAGTGTTTTGACACCTTCATTTTCAAGCTTGCAGGGAGTGCCACAATTAAACGCCCGCATGAATAATTTTAATTTTAAGCATTTATGCTAAATATTATGATTCAGATGCGGGCCTCTTTTGTTCTTCTGTAATGAACAGGATATTCAACATATTTTACATAGTTACTGAATTAACCCATTTTCAGAGTAACTACGACATGCTGAATCGTATTCTATTCAAGGTTAAAAACTAAGACTCTGTGCAAGTACTTCCATTAAATTTGCCAGTTCTTTAAATCAGTGGTCTCCAACCTTGGCAACTTTAAGACTTGTGGACTTCAACTCCCAGAGTTCCTCAGCCAGCTTTGTCCACAGGTCTTAAAGTTGCCAAGGTTGGAGACCACTGTTTTAAATGACCTAATCAAGCAGATCATATGAATGTAAACCTTATGGGAGCAAATAATTCATCAATACAGTAATGGTTTGTGAAATAATTTTGTACTAGGTATAACATAAATACATTTTTAAAAACCTGATGCTATTGCTTCCAGCCTTGCTGTCACCTTTCAATTTATTTATGCAAAAAATAAGTTTATAAATAAAAGTGCAGAGTAATTATGCAACTGGTATTAATTGAAAATTTAAAAGATTGGATGGCCCATGTTTTTTGTCAACAATCTGTTTAACTACTCTATCTTGAGGGTTTTCCATGAACAACTTCCTTGTTTTTCTTTCAGGTTCAAGGACTTTGCAGAGGTGGAGCCAGAAAAATTTCAGAATAAAACAAATGGGATCACCCCTCGGCGTTGGCTCCTGCTTTGCAACCCAGGACTGGCAGAATTAATTGCGGAGGTAAAAAACAACAACATTCAGTTGTTCTGTGTAGCGAAAATAATTATTGTAATAATTTGTATGTGCTTTTTAAATCATTGGGCTTTTTTAAAAAAAAATTCCTGATGTATAATCAGGCAGTTTCCATCTCCTTTCAAAGCTCTGAAAACACTTTGTAAGTAGGATATCGGCTTCTGCTTCTTCTACTCATCTGCTCTCATTCTGGTTAAATAGTCTTTGTAGGCGTCTGTTCTGACCCCCCTCGTCCCATACCAACACACACTCTGAGCCAAAGATAAGTTATGGCATTTAATTAACAGACAGACAGCTCCTTGGCAGCAAACCGGTACAGATAAGCCTTGGCAGCAATCCAATACAGATAAGCCGTGGCAGCAATCCAGTCTACCAAGCTCACAATAATGTTCTCTGACATTAGTTCCTGCGTTGACTTCTGCAAGAGGGGCGTGTGCACAAGCAGTCTTTTTATAGTCTGGAGAGGAGCCTAATGACCACCAGCTGAGTACAATTACCTCCTGTACTTGCACAACTGTTCCTGACACCTATTAGCTCTTCGGTGCCGGGCATCCAGGAACAACTCACTACTGGCGTCCGGATCACACTCCCTTGTCTCCTCCACACTGGTCCAAGGCTCAGGCGCCTCCTGGTGGCCAACCAGCCTCTCTGTGCCCTGCTCGGAGTCGGAACCCTGTCCAGGGTCCTCCACATCCTCCAGAGCCGACTCATAGGGCCCCTCGCTGCCGGAGTCTGGTGACAGCTCCAATGGCTCCTGCTGGGCCACAACAGGCGTCTATGGAGATTCTCAGTCATACAAGTCATGGTTGTCCCAAAGGTGCTTTTTCAAAAGGCAACTGGACTTTATTTTTCCTTGAAGAAGTTTCGTTTCTCATCCAAGAAGCTTCTTCAGTTTTGACTCAATGGTGGAGGATGGAAGGATTGCAGTGATCTGATTGTTCGCACTCTGAGAGCCGTTGAAGCCACTTGGAGGTTTATCTGTGCCCTCAGGGTCCCCTGAATGGTGCAAATGGGTGTGGAACCTTCTTGGAACTGCTGAAGGGACTGTGGTTATAAGCAGGAGATAGGTAGTCCTATCCCTCCCCCTCTGTTGAGAGAGGGCTGTTCAATCTTAATGTAGATGGCCTCTTTGATCCCTCTTTCAAACCAGTGGTCCTATCTGTCCAGAATGTGGACTTTGCTGTCTTCGAAAGAATTATCTCTGTCTTTTATCTTTGAGCGAAGAAGCACCTTTGGGACAGCCTATGTAGGTCTTGATGCGATTTCGCAACCTGCAGAACCTGTTGAATAATAAAAGGAAAGATGGTTAGCGCTCTCCGAGTTTGGTTGCTTTTTTGCAGACATTTCATTACCCAATTAGGTAACATCATCCTCCATCATCCAGGCATTGATAATGTTACTTGTTGGGAAGGGGTGGAAAATGGACAGTTTTTCACAAAAACGGAGGCATTTTTGCCTTACCCCAGCATTGCTGAAGCCTGCAGAGTAGCAATAGCAATAGCAGTTAGACTTATATACCGCTTCATAGGGCTTTCAGCCCTCTCTAAGCGGTTTACAGAGTCAGCATATCGCCCCCAACAATCCGGGTCCCCATTTTACCCACCTCGGAAGGATGGAAGGCTGAGTCAACCCTGAGCCGGTGAGATTTGAACAGCTGAACTGTAGAACTACAGTCAGCTGAAGTAGCCTGCAGTGCTGCATTTAACCACTGCGCCACCTTGGCTCTAAGAGTGCTTCTGGAGGCTGGAGAAAGGCAAAATCGCCTCCGTTTTTATGAAAAACGGCCCATCTTTGGGACTGGCATGCACACACCATTTAAAAAGGGGGTAAATTACATTTTTTCACTGAATATTGTCCTGTGCATGCGCAGAACAGAAAATAAAGATGGCGGCACCCAGGATAGAACCGGTATGGTCTTGTGTTCGGCCGAGTTACTACCTATTCAGCCAAACCGGTCCGAACCGGTAGGAACCCACCTCTGCTGTTGGGTAATGAAAGTAACCTCAGAGAGAATGAAGGACTTCCCAGTTCAACCCTGAGCCACATATATTGAGCCTAAAGTATCTTTGAGAGATCAATAGACTCAGAAGCAGTAGGTGCCACAATGAGTATCCGTGGGCGATGACAATGGGATGGCTCTGGATTCTTCAAGAGTTCCATCTTTTGAGATGATGAATGTGTGAAATCTCTTTCTTCTTTCTACAGAAAATAGGGGAGGAATACGTGAAAGATTTGAGTCAGCTAACAAAGCTGCATCGGTTTGTGAATGATGATGTTTTCATCAGAGAGGTGGCCAAAGTCAAGCAGGTAAGGGGAATGAAAGGGAGAGTGGGAATTTCCCCTTTTCAAAGAATTTTCTGTCTCCAAAGTGCTTTACAGATCATCTTTCATTGCATTTTGTTTATATATGGCAAATTCAAGAACATTCAAGTGACAAATATAGAACAGCATTTTTATCATGCTTTAGCATGAGGCTGTTTTAGCATTAGGCTAAAACAGATAATTTGTGATGTATGCATGCCCTTTTTTTGACAAAAAAAATGGCCCATTTTCGCGGAAAATGGGCTGTTTTGGGGAGGTCTGCAGAGTGCAAAAACTTTTTTTTTTAATTTGCCTTGGTGCGTCTTATACTCAGGCGCATCTTATACTCCAAAAAATACAATACGTTGACAGTTCCTTGGCAGTCAATCTGGAGAGTACCAGGTTTTGGAAGACTGCAATACAATAAGACTTTCAGAAAAGCTTTGGAGTGAACTGATAAGGGCCATCGTAAGAGGCACTTTTGAGCAAATCTTGTCATATTTCTGCTTACCAGAGGGAATACAAACCTCAGGGAAGACTCAAATTTGGTCTTTCACAAAGTACAATACACTTTCTACCAAAGTATGTTGGTGTGAGCAGGCTACAACAACATGCATATATGCAAACAAGGAAATAATTGTTGGGTAAGTTTCTACATTCTCTATAGGTGAAGTACAAGTGGCTATGGGGCTCACAGCCCAGTGACAGGATGGGAGGAAGCAGCCTGCAATAGACCAATTGAAAGCCAACTCAAACTCCAAAAATGTTTCCTGCATGCAACCTAGAATGTCCATATAGGAGGTTTTCCTCCATTTTCTTGGAGAAAATGTTATGCTCAAGCTGTAGTACCTTGGACTACTTCATCTTCCCTCAATGGTGGGCTACTACAAAATGGAAGTAGTGTTTCAAAGACATGTCCTTAGCTAAAAGCAAATAAGTCAATTTTTATTGGGGATGCAAGAAAGCTGACTAGAAGAACTTGTTCCATTGCCAACCTAGTCAATCTTTGCAAATAGAATTGAAAGTAACACCTTGAGCAAAAAAGATTTTTGGCTGGTTCTGTCTTCTTTTCACTTGGTTACGAAACCAAACAAGTGGTCATACCTCCCTTCCTCTTCACAGGAAAACAAAGTCAAATTTGCCCAGCAACTGGAGCAGGAATATAAAGTGAAGATCAACCCAGCTTCCATGTTTGACGTGCAAGTCAAGAGAATTCATGAATACAAGCGGCAACTCATGAATTGCCTGCATGTGATCACCATGTACAACCGTGAGTAAAGTTGTGCCTGGCACACAGCAAACAGAGTTGTCTGTTTTTTAGCTTTCTCTGCTTGCATAAATGCAACAACACTGCTTTAAAATAGAATCAAATGGTAAACAAAAATGCCTAATAATGTTTAAAGAATTACAATCTGAAACAAAACAGTGGTGTGGTGGCCTAGTCTCCCAATCAGGAGCCTGTGAGTTCGATCCTAGGTAGAGGCAGGTATTTCTCTCTCTGGGCACACTGAGAATGCATCTGCTGAACAAAACACCATCAGTCAATGTCCAGTTGGGTGACTTCATATTGTTTGGATAATGGACCCTACATTTATAGTTTTCCAGCTCTGTCTTCTGATGGTTGACCTTGGGTTGACACACCATGGGCTGGCACAGCTTGGTTCCCATTTCCCCCACCCTGATTCCTCCCTATATTCCAATCTCTCCTCCCTCCCCTCCCACATTAGTAATGTCAGGCTATCAGCTTGTGATACGTGGTTAGCAGAATGGCAGCCACGATACTTGAAGAAAATGTTCATAAGATTGTCTGAGAATTCCAGAGGTATCCATCAGCACCTTCAAAGTTGGGAACGTCATGGCAAGAAAGGGCAAAGGAAGCCAAATTGGCTGCAGTTGTTCAAGAAAGAGCTGAGCTGACATGATGGACCTCAAAGAAAGCAACTCCAAAAGAGAGATGGGGGCTGGAAGAGGCAAATATGACTACTTTATGCCTGGACAGAAGTCAAGCTTAGGATCTCTGGTCTTTCTCCTTTGCAGGCATTAAACGAGATCCAACAAAGCCATTTGTGCCCCGGACTGTGATAATTGGAGGAAAAGTGAGTGATGGATTTGAGGGTCAAGATTCATCTTTTGGGTGTTCTGCAAAGCAAATTGCAACATTGCTGGAAATGCCATTTTCTATCCTGAACTATTATTACTAATCCATTTCTAATTACTCACATAGGTAGCATTAGGAGAGTCTTTCTTGTTTTCTCACCAGGTTAAATTGTGTGTGCGCATGCACCCACATGTGTGCACATTTGTGTATGTATGTATGTATGTATGTATGTATGTATGTATGTATGTATGTATAAATAGTCTTGAATAGATATGGATGTATCATAAAAAGTAGAATATCCAGGCACCTTCAGAATTATGGCCCTTTTAGTTTGCTTCTTTTTTTAAAAAAAGGTTTTTTTTATTTTCATACATGTAACCACAAGTATACTATTGCATCTTAACAATCACTATTTCATATTATCCAATATTATATCAATTCCTCTTACCATCAAACCACAACTGTTGTTTGCTCTTCTGCTTTCCATACACCATATTATATCCTATTTCACCTCCGCCCTATCTCCTCTCCCTCTCTCCTCTTCCCTACATCCTTTCTTCTCTCTATCATCCCTCTCTTCTCTACTTCCCCTTCCTCTCTCCTTCTCCTCTCTCCTCTTTCCACTCCTTCTCTCTCTTCTACTCTTTCGCTCTCTTCTGTTTCCTTCTTTAGCTTGCTTCTTATGGAAATGTCTGCCATTGTCTTCTAGGATTTAAAAAAAATCCCCGTTGAGCCTACAGCCTTGAAATTTTCCTGATTTTTTTCCTATTGAACTACTAATTAGATTCACATCCATTTAATATTTAAAGAGCTGTGAAGAATATTCAGTTATGTAGATATCTCTATGTCTACCTGTCTGTCATCTGTCTGCTCACACACTCTCTTTCTCTCCATGTCTTTAATTCAGTGAAAGTTATTCCTTAAATATATGCAGCTTTTATATCCCATTTTCCCCTGCCACCACTCCCCGCCCCCCATGAAAAATCCCATGCATTTTAGCTCACTTTTTTCCAAATGGTGCTTTCTAGATACAGTTATGCAACTCTCCAAATTCTTTCGGGCCTCTTTGGAAATTCTATTTGTGTTTGTATTTATTAGTTTGTCAAATCATGTACAAGAAAGCAGGTATAAAGATAAACATGGATATGAACGAAATAAATGAATACAAATGAATGGGAACAGTAGGACAGGGACGGTAGGCACGCTGGTGGTCTTATGCACACACCCTTTACGGACCTCTTAGGAATGGGGTGAGGTCCATGGTAGACAATTTAAAGCTGTGGGGGGTTGAGGATGTAACAATGGAGTCAGGTATTGACCACTCTGTTGTTGAAGTGTATTTTCTGCAATCGAGTTTGGAGCGGTTTACCTTGAGTTTGTATCAATTGTTTGCCCGTGTATTATTGAGGTTGAAGCTGAAGAAGTCACCTTCAATTCTTCAATTGAATTCTAAACAGTTCTGGGAGTTGTAATCCCATTTCATTTGAAAGCATAGCAGGTTGGCCTAAGGCTGCTCTAACAATTTCTTCGATGCTAGTCAGAAGATGCTTCCTTGATTATGTTGGTGTTCTGCAGCTTCTGCAGGTTTTATTCAGCTTGGAAGTAGAATTGGTAGTCATGATTATTATCGTAATCTCAACTCCTAACTGCCGCATTGCTTCCTTCCTTCTAGGCTGCTCCTGGGTATCATATGGCTAAAATGATAATAAAGCTGATCACTGCTGTGGGCCATGTGGTAAACAATGATCCTGGGGTTGGAAACAAGCTGAGGGTCATTTTTTTGGAGAATTACAGAGTCTCACTGGCTGAAAAAGGTAATACATCTTGAGGTACCAGATTGGAATATATAGGAAAGAGAGCCCTTTAATGAACAATAGTCATGTTTTGCCTAAGAAACTAATGAATAGGGCTGACCAGAATTTCAGATTTGATTTGGCATGTATGTTCCTCTTGGCTTCTAGGTGCTTGCTAAGAAAAGATTTTTCGAAATGATCATTAGTATTTCTTATATTATTATTAACACGCTCTGATGCTAAGGAGTTAGACATTCTACTCCCCCTCACCACCTGAAAGGGAGAGAAGGGGATAATAGGAGAGACCTCTGTGGGGCAAGCCTGATGGAGAGAAGGGGAGAAGAGAGGCTGATCACAACTACTCATTAATGTTCAAGCTTTAACTCTCAATTTATCAAGCCCGATCATATAGTTGAGTAGTGAAGCACGGGTATCCAACCGACTAGTGTTTTAAAGCCAAGGTGGCGCAGTGGTTAAATGCAGCACTGCAGGCTACTGCTAGATCAGCAGTTCAGCGGTTCAAATCTCACCGGCTCAGGGTTGACTCAGCCTTCCATCCTTCCGAGGTGGGTAAAATGAGGACCCAGATTGTTGGGGGCAATATGCTGACTCTCTGTAAACCGCTTAGAGAGGGCTGAAAAGCCCTATGAAGCGGTATATAAGTCTACTGCTATTGCTATTGCTATTGCTATTGCTATAAATAAATGAATAAATAAATGCTGGCTGGTTATCTCAAGTATTCTGCTGTGTTACATTTTTGTTGCAAATTCTGCTCTTTTTTTTTTTTTTAAATCTATTTTATTCATTTTCACATTCCATTTTACAATCACTTATATACAGGGTATTTGCTATAAAAGAAAAAATATATATAAAAAAAATAAAAAAAAAATAAAAAAGAAAACACAACTCATCATTCACAACCCCACCTGACACTTCCATCCTCCATACACCCCATCTACCCCCTCCAACTTTCCTTTCCTCCCTCTAACGCTCCCCTCCTACTTCCCTTTCCCCTCAAACCTTCCTTCTCCCCTTACTCCCAACACGCCCTCCTTGCATTCCCCTTACTCCTTCCTTACTCCTCCCTCCTCTTTCCCTCTACCTCCCTCCTTGGTGTATTCCTTTATTCAAGTGTTGTTTATTATAATCTGATAAAAAGTAAAATAAACCAAGGGGAAAAAAAATATAAAGAAAGAAAAGAGAAAAAAGGAAAAAACAACAACAACCGTATATAAGTGCATTCTTGTTCTTATTGAGACTATGTTAACACCCACCCAACCACCCCCCATAAATCCCCATCCCTACTCCTCCCGACTTCCCAGGGCCCACACCTGGCACTGCCTTCTATCTAAAGTATCTTATGTTCGTATGGATTAAAAATAAAAGTAATATATTAAAGGGAAAAAAAACCAAAAAGAAAAAGAAAAAAAAAAGAACAAAGAAAAAAGAAAAAGAAAAAAAAAGAAACTCTTTGTGTTAAGCTCAGCCCCCCATCTTTATCTATGCTTAAATAGTATAAGTCATTCTATCTATATTTTATTCTCGTCTCTTGCTTCTTTGTTATTTACCCCGACCTCCTGTAGACTCTCCCATTCCTCTTCCTTAACCTTGTATTCAGATAAACATTTATCCAAATTTGTATAGACATCAATATACAATCTAACTCAAACATAATCCCTTCTAGTAAAATTTAAGCAGCGTGGATCATTCCACATATTCAAATATTACTTTACAGAAGAATAATCAAACTTTCCCTTTCTTAACCTTAATTTCAAACAATAATTCAAAATAATCTGACCAAACTTTCCCTTCTTAGTAAAATTTAAGCAGCGTGGATCAAGTATTACTTTACACAAAAATCAGTTTACATTCTATCTTGAAATGATCCGGACCAGCTTTCCCTTCTAATAGGATTTAAACAACGTAAATCATTCAGTATATACATTCAGTATCACCCCACCAATATACGTAAATCATTCCGCATGCATTTTACCCTCATCCCTTGCTTCTCAAATATTTGCCACTATCAAATTTATGCAAACATTAGTTTAAAATCTAGCTCAAAATAATTTCACCAAGCTTTCCCTTCTAATAAAAATTAAATAGCATAGATCATTCCACATATTCAAATAATAGTTTCAGCAAGAATCAGTTTACCTTCTATTTTAAAATAATCTCTTCAAACTTTCCCTTCTAACAAGATTTAAACAGCGTAAATCATTCTGCATGCATTTTACATATATACATTCAATATCACCCCACCAATAAATTCCGCTTTTTCTGCCGGAGAGAGGTCGCAAACCCCCATTCAATCCACAACTTTAGTGAATATTTTAGAATGTCTAAATCCTCAAACTCCGCTTTTCTGCTTCTCCGAGGGAGGGGGAGCTACCCCCTCCATCTTGCAGCCATGTGGTCTGTTGCTTGCCTTCTCCTTCGGCTTGTCTCTCCTCTTTTCCAAGTGAATCAGGAAGTCCCGCCTTCAAAGTCTTGTAATAGAAATCTCGAGCCTCCGAAACAGAATTGAGACGAAGTCTTTGATTCTCAAATGTGACCGTAATGCCGGCTGGGGCCTCCCATTTATATTGAATCTGATGATTTCTAAGCTCTTTAGTTAAAAAGGTATAGTCCCTTCTTGCCTTTAACATCTGGAAAGGTATTTCTTTGAAGACAATCAAGTTCTGGCCATCAACTCTCAAAGTATTATTGTAAAAATTTTGCATGATCGCGTTTCTGGATTCTTTTGTGGAGAAATATATAATTATGTCCCTCGGGAGCTGTCGCTGTTCCGCTACCAACGAATTCTGGCGATAAATTTTCCGAATCTGCCAATCAAAGTTAAGTCCCGGGCTTCCCACCGCATGGCTGAGGGCTTCAACAAAGGTCTGTTTCAGATTCTCTCGCTCCTTTTCGCGGAATCCTCTGACTCTTATTGCGAATGCCTTCTTATTAAAGTTTATCATAACGAGCTGTTCTTGAGTGTCTCTAATTTTTTGTTGTAATATTTGAATATTAGTAGTCAAATTAGAATTAGCCTCTTCCAAACTTTCTAATTTATTCTCTATTTCAGCGGTATAATCTGACAGGGCAGACACGGCTGCAAACGTATTCGCCTTCATTTGGTCAATTTTAGACTTTAAATCACCATATAGCTCCAATACAAATTCCTTAATTTCTTGTTTAAAATCATTAAACATTTGAAAAAAAAATTCCTGTGTTAAGAATTCTCCAGTAGAGGGCGTAGGAGACAAGGGCTGCGATGCCAGTGTAAATTCTTTAAGTTCATTCACGGATTCTTTAGGCACATTTGTAGAGAGACGCTTCGATTTTGACCTGGGTGCCATTATAAATAAACAAATAAACAGCGCTTTCGCTCCCCTCTGTTTCCAAAAAAACAAAAACAAAAATTATTTTGTTAAGGAGCGGTCTGCAGGAAGGTAAAACCGGCTACGTACATCCCCTATCAGTCACCAATGGAGAGAAATCGCCATTTTGAAGTCCGTTTAAACAAAGAAGCCTCTAAGACAAATGGTGCTGGTATTTACGATAGTAATAAAAGCATAAATCTCACAGGGGTGGGACCCGCCTGTATTGATCTTAGCTTCAAACAACTTTGCTTTGTCCTGGGGGGGGGGGTCGCCTGTCTAGGGCTGCAAAAAAAAGGCAGCTGAGAAGAACTGGCTGGAGATAAAAGCTCCGCTCACGCTGGATCTAATCTCTGTCCACAGCCAAAAAAAAGAGAAAGGCTGTGAATTACGAATAGACCCTAGCACACAGAGCTACTCCCTGCCCCTTTATGCCAAAAAGGGGTGATATCTATGATCTTATTTAGATATACAGACCAGATCTCTGAGAGGAGCTCGGTTGAGCCCTCCTCGGCGACAGGCTCCTCCCCCCGGGCAAATTCTGCTCTTGTCGGTGCATGATTTATTCTGCTGGGGACTATTTAGGAGCGTGTGAGTTTCTTGCCTATCTCCATGCTTTAAAAAATAAGAAGATTAAAATGCAAATGAGAGAAAAAGAAATGCCCAGATGCTAAAATAATATTTCCTTGGCAGTGATCCCTGCTACAGATTTATCGGAGCAGATTTCAACAGCTGGTACCGAAGCCTCAGGCACTGGCAACATGAAATTCATGCTCAATGGGGCTCTGACCATCGGGACCATGGATGGTGCCAATGTAGAAATGGCAGAAGAAGCTGGAGAAGAGAATCTCTTCATATTTGGCATGAGAGTGCCAGATGTGGAAGAGTTGGACCAGAGAGGGTAAGTCTGGTTAACAGCTCAACTGGGGCGCAAGTGGTTGTAGGAAAAATTCTCAATTGTCTGGAGTGAAATGGACTTCCAAAACTTGAATGGAGGAGGGAGACACAGAGTAGACTAATGGTGTTTATGTGACCTCATATTTTAATGGCATAAAGATTTAGCACTAGGAATTTATATTATTGGAATGAAACATGTATGGGGTTCTAAGGTAAAGGTAAAGGTTCCCCTCGCATGTATGCACTAGTCTTTCCTGACTCTAGGGGGCAGTGGTCATCTCCGTTTCAAAGCCGAAGAGCGCTGTCCGAAAACATCTCCAAGGTCATGACTAAATACCCAAGGCGCATGGAACTCTGTTACCTTCCCACCAAAGTGGTCTACTTGCATTTTTACATGCTTTCGAATTGCTAGGTTGGCAGAAGCTAGGACAAGTAACGGACGCTCACTCCATTAGGCGGCGCTAGGGATTCGAACCTTGAGATCGACAAAGCTCAGCATCTTAGCCACTGAACCACCACGTCCCATGGGGTTCTATTCTATGCCTTAATAAGACACTTAGGCCTGGAGATAGAATGTTCTCTTGAACTTCCGTCTTCCTACAGTCGTTTTTTTTTTTGTTCAGGTGTCAATGCCACATTAAAAAGAGGGAATGGGTGGAATCAGTCAAAATGCTGAAATAGTTATTGGGTTATGTTTTCATGGATTAATTGCTTTGAATGAAAAAAAAACATTTGAGCATTTCAGATAATAAAACCTCATGCTGTGGATCCCAGCTGTTAGGGTACTATACTTGGCGGGGTTTCAAGAGGTGGGTCTTTTCTGCCTGAGTGGCCAACTTCTGGAATCTTCTCTCCTTGGGAGCGAAGTTAGCATCCCACTAGTCCCACAAGAAGTTAACATCCCACTAGTCCCACAAGAACTGGTCATCTGCTTGAGTGCCAGGGTGTCAATTCACAAAGCATTCCTGGCCTGCTCTTGAGTTGTCATAGGAAAGGGGGGGATGGGAAACCGATGAAACCGCACTGCAGCACAAGACAGATGTACATTCCAGACTTGCCTCTCTCAAGGCTGTATCCCAGGGTTACTTACAGTGACTGGAGGGGAGTGCTCTCTACAACCCGCAGAGTTTCCCCATTGGCAAATGTGATTGATGACACACCCTGGTGGGGAGGGGGGAAACAGGGTCATGCTTGGGGCCGTAAATTTTGTGGAGTCAGAGGTGGCTTCACTTTGGTATGTGCCGACATGAAGCTCTTAATAAATGACTGGATTTCTTTTGAAGCTTGGCTCGAGGCTCATAATTTAATTAGGGCATCCTTCAGAACCCTAACACAGGGGACTTGTGAGAGCTTGTGGTGGCTCTCTTACTGCAGTTAACATTATCTTCTCTTATTCTTGTGCTTTTAATATATTTTAGAAATGAATGTTTTTATATGTGTATCATTTTTAATTAAATGTTGCATGCCATCCAATGTTGCCTGTTTTTTTGTTTTTTTTGTGAGATGGGCAACCATGCAAATTTGATCGATCTGTAACATAAAGCATCTTTTGGATTCAGTGCCTCCAAAATAAACCCTTTTCTATGATGCCATTCTGGGTCTCTCCTCTGTTCTCTGTATGTACCTTTCCTGCACTGCTCTCAAGACGAATATTCTGATGGCTCCGCCTTCTTCCACAGGTACAATGCTCAGGAATATTATGACAAGCTTCCTGAATTGAAGCAAGCTATGGATCAGATCAAGAGTGGTTTCTTTTCACCACAACAACCTGACCTGTTCAAAGATTTGGTCAACATGTTGTTCTACCATGACCGGTAAGTAAAGATGCCTTATGTATTTTTTTTAATGGCCATTTGTGTCATTATCATTTGTCAGAGAGACATTTGAGTCCAAATAAGGTCAGTTTTCTTTGGTGCATGTAATTAAAAAGCACCAAGAAACAGAGATCCAGTATGAAGTTCTTCTCTTAACTCGTTTTGTCATGCCAATGAAATTCAGGATAGACTTGCAGGGTAGTGGTATATGCACAAAATCATAGTTTTAATGCTTAGGATCACCACTTGTTAAATAAAATGTGTTACTCCCCACCCAAGTGGTGACTTGTCAAGAGATTTTTGCAGTATCCTCTATTCTTAGATAAGGTTTTGGACTGCATTAAAATGAAATGCTCTTATGGGCCAGTGGACTAATTCTAAATTTTGCGGACATTCTTTTGCTTTACTCACAAATTAGATGATATGGGGGAGTGATTTGTTATCATAGAGTGCCCAATTATCAGAAACAGACTGGCATGGTTGTTCCCCACCATTCTCTCTTGCTTTCATGGATGCTTCTTACAAGGTGTTAAAATTTATTGTTCTGGACACTTCTGGAACACAGTATTTGTTTTTATTCTGAACCATTCTAATCTTACGTGGTCTGGCAGTTTCCCAAAAGCCAATCCTCGGAACAAAAATTAATTTGTGGTGTTCCAAAGAGATAGTGTTCTGGAATAATGAATTTCAAGACTAACCAGTGGCCAAGGTCTAGCAATCTAAAACCCAAATTGCCTTCAAAGCATTTCACACTTTTTGGTTTCTTTCTTTTGGATAGATTTAAAGTTTTTGCAGACTACGAAGCTTACGTCAAGTGCCAAGACAGTGTCAGTCAACTCTATATGGTAAGCTGGGTGTGGAGAATATTTACAATGTTTATTGTATTCAAACGAATAGTCAAAGTGCTAATCCATCATGTGTTCTGTCCTGTGTATCCCTAACCACACAAATTAACTATCTGTTCTACAATGAATTTGTACAACACATATACTCAGTTAAATTAACCCATGTTTACTGGACTAAATTTTTTGAGTTTTCATGATTTACTGGATTAACCACTAACTAAATTTAATGGATTAACAAAAACTAGAGTAGAAATGATTCATGAATCATGCCAAACTATTCAAACTTAATTTTTTTTGAATGCTTTATGCAATGCATTGGCTTAGTATCCGTGATTTGAAAATAATTCACTTTGTTGCCATGAAGTTGGCTGACCAATTTTATTCATTACAGTGACTAAATGAGTGTGCTTTTAAGTCTTTCTATAACTCAAATTCTATTACTCTATAATTAGTGACCCGGATTCTACAAGCAAACAAATAAGTAAAATAATTAAGCAGCTTTTACAGCACACAGAGTGCTGTGAAGTGCTATAGAAGAGTATATAAGCCTAAAATGCTAATGCTATTTTACTTAAAATAAGGCAGCTTTGAATTTTAGCTAGGGCATTAAGATGATCAGAGTATGTCTAATTTTATGGACAGTAGCATAGCATATTCAAGAAAATGAAAGCATTACTGATCTGATAAAAGCAACTGTGCATAAAATAAATGAATTGTTTGGGTACTTCACTAGATAGGAGTCTGTAGAGATTCCCAGTCATCCAGGTCATGGTTGTCCCAAAGGAGCTTTTTCAGGAGGCAAGAGGACTTTCTTGTTTTTTCCTTTGAAGATGTTTCGCTTCTCATCCAAGAAGCTTCTTCAGCTCTGACAGGATAGTGGAGAATGGAAGGATTTGTATTCCTTGCATACATCTGGTCATTTGCATCCTTTTAGAGGGTCATTGAAGCACTTGGAGGTTTATCTGTGTCCTCAGGGTCACCTGAGTGGTGCTCCTGGTTTCTGTATTCTGCAGTTTTTTCTCTCTGGAAATCCATTCCTACTCCCACACCATTCAAAGGGTGTTCATCCCAAGTTGTATAGTTAAAAGTCTGTAGAGATTCTCAGTCATCCGGGTCATGGTTGTCCCAAAGGTGCTTTTTTTTCAGGAGGCAACAGGACTTGCTCGCTTTTTCTTTGAAGACATTGTTTTTTCTTTGAAGACGTTTTATAATTCCTCTCACTAAAGGTAAAGGTTCCCCCGCACATATGTGCTAGTCATTCCCAACTCTAGGAGGTGCTGGTCATCTTCATTTTGAAGCCGAAGAGCCAGCACCGTCCGAAGACGTCTCCGTGGTCATGTGGCCAGCATGACTAATCGCCGAAGGCACACAGAACGCTGTTAACCTTCCCACCAAAGGTGGTTCCTATTTTTCTACTTGCATTTTTACATGCTTTCGAACTGCTAGGTTGGCAGAAGCTGGGACACGCAGTGGGAGCTCACTCCATTATGCGGCACTAGGGATTCGAACCACTGAACTGCTGACCTTTCTGATCGACAAGCTCAGCGTCTTAGCCATTGAGCCACTGCATCCCTTAATATAATTCCTTATCACTAGATAGGAATTACAAAATGGGCCTTTAAGTCTTTTTAGGAAGGTGCAGTGTAGCAAGACATACGTGGAATGTAGCCTCGAGTTGCAGGAGGGAAGGGCTGTTTCTTGGGAAGCAAAGAGACAACATAGCTTGAAATCTTTAGTCTGCAGGAAAGGGAGGAAGGTGGACACTGCTCCCCTCACCAGCAGTGCACAGGGTATATCGAATACCAGCAGTTATACAGATAAGTGTTTCGCTGTTTGGCAAGTTGTCTGTCTATAAGCAAACAATAAAGTACTCCTATTGTTCTTGGTTCCTTTGGCCTGGCAGGACGTGAGCTATGGATTTGATAGTTTTGGTAGTTTCTTCTCCATGAGAGTATGATCTGGGATGGTTTGTATTTAGCTCCCAAGTTTTTGAACGGACATTGGAATATGCTAATGATTGGGCTCTTCAAAGTTATGTGACTTAAATATCTAGCTAAGCTACAAAAAGATCATGGCTATTCAGGAATATAAATAGGGCAGCTGGAATTCCAAACCTGTAGCTATCTAGCAAGTTGCTTAACTGCAAGTACCGTATTTTTCAGAGTATAAAACGCACCTTTTTTCCTCAAAAGAGGCTGAAAATCTGGGTGTGTCTTATACATCAAATACAGCGTATTTTTGCCCCCTGAAGCCCCACCCCCTTCACCAAAATGGCCACGCATACCCTTATGGAGGCTTCCAGAGTGCTTCTGGAGGCTGAAGAGGGCAGAAATGAGTAAAAATGGGCCCTTTCCCCCCACCCCTCAGCCCCCACAGCACTCTATGTCTCCATAAGGCTATGCATGCAATTTTTTGGGCAAAAACTGAGACCATTTTTGCGAAAACAGGCCGTTTTTTGCTCGTTTCCCCCCCCCTCCCCCGAGGAGCACTCTGCAAGCCCCCCAAGGCAATTCATGTATTTACCAGCAAGAAGAAAGGGACAGTTGCTTTCTTGTCCCCACTATAGGATGCAGGGGACTTGGGATCATGACCTGTGTCATCAGAGGAAGTTAAAAATAAGTTATCTGTTATTTTTGGTAATGCAGAATAGACACCATTGAGCCTTGGGGGAAACTGATTTTACCTTCTTTTTCCATCCAAAACTAATAACTGGCCATATTTTTAATGCGTTCTTGAAGGACTTTCTTTTTTTAAGCATATGGCACGTGTTAGCCAGGCATCACCAAGGTGGCTGGCTGCGTCTGTGAAAGGAATTTTTCAGGCGGCGTTACCTTAGGATGCCTGAAAGCCAGTAGGCAATCGGGGGAGGCTCCTTTCCTGTCCATGCGCGGTTTATTTGCTCACGGGAATTGAGCTGCTGAGCTGCCGACCTCGGCAGAGCACAGGGTCAGGGTCTTACCACATGAGCCACCGTAGCCCCCTCTTGAAGGACTGCAAAAATGGGATAGCATTACCTACATACAGGCTGTTACTTGCCTATTTGCCTACTCCTAATGTAACATGTGTGACCCGACAATTGCGTGATAGACATATGCGCGCTGACAAAACCGCGACATCAAAATCGCGCCCACAAATTCACGATGTCAAAATCGCGCCGACAAAAGCACGATGACAAGCACAATAATATCGAAAAATTTTTAGGGTTAGGGTTATAACGTATGTATGCGCGATTTTGTCGGCGCACTATTGTCGAAAATCAATTAGCGATTTTGATGTCGCGGTTTTGTCATCATGGTTTCGTCATCGCACATATGTCTATCGTGCATTTGTCGGTGAACCGTAACACGTATTGCTTGTTAGAAATTTGAGGTGAATTATAGTGTGATATATGGGACTGTACCAGGTTCAGTAGTAATCCTGAATTTGATTGTCATCAAGAGCCAGGTTCACATAAGCTCTTTGTTACAGAACTCCAAAGAATGGACCAAAATGGTCATCAGGAACATCGCAGCGTCTGGGAAGTTTTCCAGTGACAGGACCATCAAAGAATATGCTCGTGATATCTGGAATGTGGAACCTTCTGATCTCAAGATCCCACCACCCAATGTACCTCGCGATGTTGCTGATGAGATGCTGGCCAATGATTCAGCTGAAAAGTTGCGCGTGTGAATCTGAGAAGTCCTGCAAGGCTTAACTCCGCATGGATAACGCACAGTACCCTACACTGGGGAAAGCATGCGTAGATTTCTTTAGAAAACAACGGTAATCAAGTGGCCTCTTCTTCTCTCTTTTGCTTACAAGCACTGGGAGCAGTTGGGGAATCTTAGGCATTGTCTACATTTATCTGCTCTCTCCCTTCCCTTCTTAGGGAACTCTGGGAATTGTTCCCAAAGCTTTTGCTCTAGTACATTCTATTTCATCTAATGGATCCTAAGTTGTGCCAGACCATTTATTTCTCATGCTAGCTGATATTCTCACTGGACATGCTAGGTACCAGTCCCAGCACCACTAGAGAGTACCAGCTTGAGGAAGGCCACCCAAACGGTTCAAAGGGCGCATTTTTTACTAATTTATAGTGGGTGTTATAAAAAATACCATTAGCAAACCAAATAATCTGTTCACTCAATTGTTGTCTTTTAATGAAAATGAAAGGGCTTGTCCATGATGTGTATTCATAAAGTGAACTATTAGCAGAAAGAATACATTTTAAAGAGAGGAAGGCGTCGACGCAGAATTCGTAGTTTTATATAGAATCTGGAGTATCTGTTCTTCCTTCAAGGGGTGATCATGTGCTCACCTACTTCGCAATGATAATTCAAATAATGATAATTGTTTGAAGTGTTCTAAAGAAATACCTTATACTTTTCAGCAAGTATTAAATACAGCACTGAGCCTTTGAGGAAGTTGCCCTTTGTAGTGCACTATAAATCAAATTGATTCAGCTGTGAGCCAGAAGACATGCTGTCACAGAAAGGATGTTTTGCTGAAATAAGGCTTATAGTAGCCAAGATGAGGTGCATTGAAAAGAAGAAACCTTTGGTAGGCTCAAAAACTCCTGTATTTTTGCCCTGTAATGTTGTCCTGTAATGTCCTGTAATGTACACCTGCAAATTCACATGATAAAATAAACTAAAATCCACTTTTTTATCTTCCAACTGTTCGTTGCTTTAATATCCATGGCAAGAACCGATGTCTCCTTGAGGTTCCTGTTAAGTCACTGTCCACTTGATTGCTCATCCCATGTAAGGCTCTTGAGGAAGTCTCTGTTACAGAATACACAGAAAAAAATTATGTTCCTTGGATTTGGTGCCATGTAAAATCAACCTCCTGTTCAAATTGTCTAATTCATTTGGCCAGGGTTGTGCAGGCTATTTTATGCAGAAAAAGTATGAAACTATCTACAAAGTGTAGCAGAAGAAGCTTTACACACACATCCTTCAACATAATATCCTGCCTAAAAGTTAAGAATGAAATATTAAGTAATTAGAACCTCTAAAAACAACAATATATCTCAGGCATGGGCGAAATTCAGCTGGTTCTGCCAGGTTCTGGAGAACCGGTAGCGGAAATTTTGAGTAGTTTGGAGAATCGGCAAATACCACCTCTGGCTGGTCCCAAATTGGGGTGGGAACGGAGATTTTGCAATGTCCTTACCCCAGAAGTGGGGAGGGAATGGGGATTTTGCAGTATCTTTCCCCTGCCATGCCCACCAAGCCTCGCCCACAGCACCGGTAGTAAAAAAAAATGAATTTCACCACTGATCTCAGGGGTGTCAAACTCACGACATCATGTCATCAAATGATGTATCGTGACTTTCCCACCCCTTTGCTATACAGGGTGGGCATGGCCAGCGTGTGATGCATCGGGCCAGAGGGCCACGAGTTTTGTTACCTCTGATATATCTGAATGTACTATTTTAAGCCCTGGGACAGCAGTGGTTAAAATGCAGCACTGCAGTCAAACTCTGACCACATCCTGGAGTTTGATCCTGACAGGGGGCTCAAGGTTGACTTCCGAGGTCAGTAAAATGACCCAGATTGTTGGGGGCAATAAGCCAATAATGCTTCCACATTGCATAGAGTGGTTTAGTGGTTTATTCGACTTGTATGCCGCCCTATTCCAAAAGGGACTCAGGGCGGCTGACAAACCAAGAGGGAAGGGGCACAATACAGAAAGAATAAAACAAAAACAAACAACAATACAAAACAATTTAAAACAAAAGTCACAACAAGCACAACCAATTCGAGTAGGGGTGGAACTCAATAGCCCCAGGCCTGCTGGAACAGCCAGGTCTTAACGGCTTTACGGAAAGCCTGAAGGGTGGCGAGGGTCCGAATCTCCACGGGGAGATCGTTACAGAGAGCGCTGTAAAGCATTATGGGGCAGTACATAGGTGCTATCACTCGTGTTTTTTAAACGAGAGCTAGAAAAATAAATAGCCCACTCAGTGATGGTCATCTGGAGTTTCCCATTCATTGAGGTTCATCCCCAACCCCATCACATCAATACAATATGTAGCAATAACAACCAGCCAATTTGAGAATGCATGGAACAGAAGTGTTGCATTATAGATATTCAGCCACTACTGCTGGAATTGCCTTCCAAAGTGAGCTCTTTCTTGAAATCTCAGAAGCACCATTTCACCTTCTTGATTAAGCTATTCTTAAGTAAGAAGAAATCTACATTTTGCCAGTAAAAATGGATTTTCTGTACTATGGCCTAGTTTATATAATATAAACCTGAAATATAACATATAATGAAATCCTAAATGTGGTTGCTTGGATTTTTCACTTAATGTATTCCATGAATTCTCTCCTTTGGGCTTATTCAGTAAAGCAAATCATAGCGTAATATAAATACAATCAAACTTGTAGTGTGTTGCATTGGACTGTATTCTGTGTCCTTCCCGATCTAAAGCCACTGAAGCATCAAAAGAGAAAACTATTTTCATAGAAGTCTTAGCAGTAGCATAAACTTGGCTCAGTCTGCTTACCTGACAATGGAAGCGAGCTCAGGATGAGAGGAGATGTGATCGTGCCCCAAACCCATGGAAGAGGGGAAGGAAAGAAACCTGATGTTGTCTTTCTTCTCAGAGGCACCGTATGTGATCTCAAAAAGCTGTAGAAAAAGAGGAGTGAGTGTGAATCTCCAAGTGGACTGTTAAGTATTGCTACACAACTTATTTTTTTCCCCTCAAGAATGTAGCATATTTTTCGACATATAAGACACACCTTTCTCCCCCCCCTCTAAAAGAGTGTGGAAATGTTGGTGCATCTTATACACCGAATACAGCCATTTTTGGCCTCCGGAAGCCCTGCCCCCGCATCCCATTTTTGTGAAAAACGGGCCATTTTTCACACAGAGACTTTTTTGCCTTCTCCCAGCCCCCAGCAGCCCTCTGCAGACTTCAGCAGGGCTGGGGCAAAAATGCCCCAAAACGGCCAGTTTTTCACAAAAATTGACACTTTTTTGCCTTCCCTCAGCCCCCAGTAGGCCTCTGCAGGCTTCAGCAGGGCTGGGGCAAAAATGCCCCCCAAAACCGGCCCGTTTTTCACAAAAATGGACACTTTTTTGCCTTCCCTCAGCCCCCAGTAGGCCTTTGCAGGCTTCAGCAGGGCTGGGGCAAGGCAAAAGTGCCCCCGTTTTTGCCTTCCCCCAGCCCTGCTGAAGCCTCCAGAGTGCTACTGGGGACTGAGGGAAGGCAAAAACTTTTTTTTTTTGTTACTTACCTCTTTGAAATCTTGGTGCGTCTTATACACCGATGTATCTTATAGTCCAAAAAATATGGGAATTAAATACAGGTAATCCTTGATTTATGACCACAATTGAGATTGAAATTTCTGTTGCTAAGCAAGACAGTTGGTGAGTTTTGATCCATTTTACCACCTTATCTGACACAGTTGTTAAGTGAATCACTGCAGTTAACTTAGTAAGACGATTTTTAAGTGAATCTTACTTATCCCCATTACTTTGCGTGTCAGAAGGCTGAAAAATGTGATTACATGACCTGGGACATTGCAACTGTCATAAAGGGATGCCAGTTGCCAAGCGTCCAAATTTTGATCACTTGATCGTGGTCAACAATCACAAGTGTAAAAAACAGTCATAAGTCAATTTTTCCGTGCATTGTAACATTGAACAGTCACTAAATGAATAGTTGTAAATGAAAGACGACCTGTATGATGATTGGGCTCCATTGCTTACTAAACTCCGAGCTTTTTTTACCCTTAGCCAAGTTTCTGGGACCTACTAATTATGGTGGTTTAGTAGGCTCAATAAGCCCCCAACATAATAACTCTACCATCTCACACCATCAACGGCAAGTACACAGCATCATTCAGAGAAAAAACCTGAGTGCTGAAATTACAGCTGAAATTACCTCCAAAGAAAATGGTCACATTTAAAACTACATCATCCACTTTTGTTCCATGAACTGGGAGAAGGGTTCACAAGATTGTCCCACCCTTGCTTCAAATTTTATCTTTGCAAAAAGCTTCCTGAGCAAAACAGGTTGGAACGGGCCCGGCGGCGTCCACATGGACGTGCGCAGCGCATGCATTCATCTTACCTCTTCCGCGAGCCTCCGTGACATTCCAGCTGCTCAGTGGAGCATCGCACAGGCGCTATACGCGCTGTGCCCATGCGGGGAAGTGCCAAAGACTTAAAGACCGGAAGGAGCTCGGGCAAGCGGGTGGGCCTTCCAGAGCACCGTACCAGAACGGTATCCGGTGCTCCGGGCAGGCTCCGGGACGGATCACCTGCAACCCACTACTGTTATGGGCTAGCAAAATATTTATTTTAAATCATAAATGGCAGAAATCTCACAAAATCTTAGTTCTCCTTGGTGGAGGTCTTGCTACCTGAAATTGTGACCTACTCCTATTTAGTGAGGTAGCTTTGAGGGAGCGATTTGCCAATATCATTCAGAAATCTAGACTCTATGTACAAGTAGTCTTCAAAGGACAACTGGGACCAGAATTTCCAGTGCTAACAAGGCGCTTCGTAATTAAATTGTGGCTGATTTTTATGGGCTTTTTTTGCCATGGGTGTTAAGTGAATCACTGCAGTTGTTAAATGAATCACAGTCATTAAGTGAATCTGACTCCCCCCCCTTAGGTTTGCTTGTTGAAAGCCAGCTGGGACAGTCACAAATAGCAATCACATGATCCCCCAGGATGCTCCAACTATTGTAACTACATGCCGATGGCCAAGTGGACAAATTTTGATCACACGGAGGATGCTATGACAGTTTTAAGTCTGAGGACCAGTTGCCACTTTTTTCAGTGCCCGTGTAACTTTGAACAGTCGCTAAACACATGACTGAAGGTCAAGGAGTACCTGTAGATGTAGTTCAATGGTGAAGCCAGGGCTGGGCTGCTGGGGATTCCCAGGGGTTCAGGAGAACCTCTAGCTAAGATTCTGTGCAGTTCGGAGAACCCCCAAATCCCACTCCTGGCTGGCCCCACCCACCCCTCCCAGGGGTTCCCACATGGCCCATTTTGGATGCAGATAAGTGCAGGGCATGCATGGAGGCTCAGGGAGGGTGAAAAACAGGCCTACCTGTTTGGGAAGGCTGGAAATGGACCTATTTCCATCCTCCAGAGGGCCTCCAGAACATGAGGAGGATGTTTTCATCCTCCTGGAGGCTCAAGGAAACCCCAGGGAAGGCAAAAATGCCCCCTCACTGTGGTGCAACAGGCAGAGAACCTCTTGCTAACATTTTTGAAGCTCACACCTGGGTGTAACTCAAACTGCTATCCAGCTCAGAGCCGCCCAAATCTGAACAGATTACTAAATGAAGGCACTTTTTCTCTAGGCAATTCCCCTGAAGGCTTATGGGGCAACAGTACTTAAATAACCAGAGGCCATAGACTCATTTCTACTGTTGAAATCCTACTGCTTATTCCTGGCTAATTTATAATTATAACAATGTAAGTCACCCTGAGTAACCTTGTGGTGAGATGGATGGCCAATAAGTTTAATGACCAAATAAATAATGTTTGCAGGAGTCCCTCCCATTGGAAGCTGGATTGTCTCTTGAAATAAAAGATGGGTTGCTGTTTGTTCAGGATGTGGCTATGTTATCAAGGATTTAGGAAAAATGGTTTAAAGGGAGATATTAAGAGAAAACCCTGATAAGCCATGGCGGCACCTTGGTTAGAATACAGTATTGCAGACTGACTCTGCCCATAGCCAAGAGTTCGATCCTGACCGGCTCAAGATTGATTCAGCCTTCCATCCTTCCAAAGTGAGTAAAATGAGGACCTTAATTGCGGGGGGCAATATGCTGATGCTGTAAACTACCCAGAGAATGCTGGAAAGCACTATGGGGCAGTATATACCGTATAATCCGCTGTATAAGGCGATTGGGCGTATAAGATGACCCCTACTTTCAGGCACCCACAAGCCGGTTCGAAAGCTTCTGCGCTGCAGGGCTTTCATAGTTTGAGCTCAGCGCCTTCCTCCTCCAGACCGCCAGCCAGACCTTACTAAGCCATCCCAGTGCTCATCCATCACATGCCCAGGCAAGGAGCGATGAGGTTATTGATTGAAAGGCCGGCGTCTGCGCTGGTGGCAGCGCAGCTTTTTGTGTGGCGGCATTGCTTTTTCTTTTGTTTTGGTTTTTTGGTCTGCTATGGAAACATAAAACTATATTGGTGATGTATGTTGTAAAAAGTACAATTCACAATTAGCAGAAAAACAAAACCTGTTAATATATGCAGTGACTTTCCACTTCTATAGCTTATATCTATAGAAAGAGTGATCTCTGTGCTTTTGTATATTATCTGTTTATATGTACAAAGAACCCTTTTAAAAGAGTAATGGACTACATTTACTGTTTAGTTACCGTTTTTCCATGTTGTACAGGTATCATCCCGTCATCTTCTGAATGCAAGATCAAAATAGGACTAGATAACACTTTGACACTACGGACAAGAAGCACAATGTTTTAGTTCAATTTAACTGATTTTTCATATCTTTACCCCTGTTTTTCAAACAAAAATTGTCTTTCAAGTAGTTGAGTAACATTTCTAACCATTAATGAAACCTTAAGTCATTGTGCGCTGTCATCCTTTGATTCCTGACAAAATATCCCATGACGTTTGGACAACCTAGAACTACGCCGCCTACGGTCTAACCTAAGTGTAGTACACAAAATTGTCTGCTACAATGTCGTTCCTGTCAATGACTTCTTGAGCTTCAATCTCAATAATACACGGGCAAACAATAGATACAAACTCAAGGCAAACCGCTCCAAACTGGATTGCAGAGAATACGACTTAGCAACAGAGTGGTCAACGGCTGGGATGCTCTACCTGACTCTGTTGTTACATCCTCAAACCCTCACAGCTTCAACCTTAAACTGTCTACTGTGGACATCACTCCATTCCTAAGAGGTCCATAAAAGGGGACATGCATAAGTGCACCATCGTGCCTACCGTCCCTGTCCTACTGTCCCCATTTACTTGCATTCATTTCTTGTTCTTGTCCATGTTTATGCTTACACCTGTTATCTAGTACATGTAAAATAAAATAAAATAAATTGTACAAATAAAATAAATAAATAAATAAGTCATACACCTACATATGTAGCTCTCCCACTCCAAAGATGGGGAGAGATCCACCTTTTTAGGAGCAATAAAGGAGAATATTTGTAGCTCGGGGTTGAAATGAGGGATCCTTGGTGCTCTCTGAGTTTGGTTGTTTTCTTGCTGACATTTCATCATCCAAACTAAGTAGCATCATCAGTGCTACTAGTTACCTAGTTTGCGTAATGAAACATCTTCAAGAAAACAAGCTCATGCTTGTTTTCTTATGCTTAAGATCAGGAATGATTTAAATTGTTCAAAGTTAGCTTAGCAAGAAGAAGCTAAGATCAATAACCAATGTTCCCTCTAATTTTTTTTCAGTGTGAGCAGAAAAGTATAGTGTTTGAGCGGCATATTTTCATGCCTGAGCACCTGAATTTTTTTCACAGATGTCACCTAAGACAACAACAAAATCAGTATTATTTGAAACTCAAAGTTATGTTTATTCAAGGTACCCGCTTAATTAAAAGTGTTATCTAATATCAGTATCACTTAACAACGCTCCTGCTTAGCAACCAAAATGTTGGCTCAGAAAGTCTGGCATTTGAAGCACGCAAGTCTTAAAGCTGTTGTTACAAGACCCTTGCACCCCTAACCCTTTAGGGGGAAAAAACCCCAGGGGTCTTCAAACGTGAGAGCTTTAAGACTTGTGGACTTCAACTTGTGGAATTCCTCCCTGAGGGGAATTATATATTTGGACTGTTTCATAGTTACATTAGAGAACTACATTGTTAGAACTTAGCACAAAAGATACCTTTTATCTGAAAATCCAAATAGAGTAAACCTGCTATTATCCCAGAGCACTAATGTCATTTGTCCCAATCTGTTTTACGAGTCTGTATTAAAATAGATAGAAACATTTTCACTAAATTTTATAGATTTATATTTCAGGAACCTATCAGAAGTTAGGGCAAGATAAGAGTGGAAAAATGAATTTTGTTGCAGGTCATGGGGATTTTTTCAGCATCTTAAAAGTGGAGTGCATGTGCATTGAACTAGCAATACCCATTTAATAACAAAAGGAAATGGCTGAATTAAATTTGGTAAAGTTGCAAGCGAGCTGTAAAAAGCTTGTGGTTTTTAAAATCATAGAATCAGAAGGGATACTGGAGGTCTTCTAGTCCAGCCCCTTGTCCAAGGCAGGAGTCTTTATATCATCTGAGACAAATCGCCGTCAAGTCTTTTGAAAACCTGTAGCAAATGAATTAAGATTCCATTGATTTTAATTGTTCTTACTGTCAGATTTCTCCTTATTTCCAGCTTGAGTCTCCTTCTGACAAGTTTCCATTGCTTCTTGTCCTATGGTGCTATTGCTGCCGCCTCCTCCTCCTCCTCCTCCTCCAACAGCACCAACACATTTGCTGCCCAGCGCTGCGGCTGAGGTGAAGCCGCCAAAGCTCCCGCTGGCGCCCCCGCAGCACTGGGCGGAAATCCGGCAGTGCTGTTGGAGGAGGAGGAGGCGAACCAGCCTGCCACCACCGGCCACCGCCAGCCCCGCCCCTCTTCCCGCCCCCTTCCCAGCCCCACAGTCCAGTGGACGCAGCAGAAGCAGCCCCGGGGCTCTGCTGCCGCTCCCCGCATTTTCTGGACGGGGTCTCGCAGGAAGGAATCCCCCTTTGAAGAGCCGTGCTCTTCAAAACAAGTCTGGGGAGGTCCTTTGCAGGCAGCCAGTTGTAGCCGCCTGCAAAGGACTTCCCCACATTTACTTTACAGAAATCTCTGCGCGGCAGTTAGAAACTGCTGCGCGGGGGTTTCTTTCCACGTGCGCGGCCGCGCACCTTAGAGGGAACAGTGTCAATAACCCTTTTTTTAGTTCTTTTTTTTCGCAGTAGATTTTAGACTGTGTTTGTTAAAAATCTATACCGTGTACGGGCTCTGGGAAGTCGGGCGGAGGAGGTGGGGGTCAGGGGGGAGGGGGGGAGGGATATATATTAGGTTAGACACGATGTGTTAGATCTCAATGTAATGTGACTTCATATGTATACTGTTTTTCTTTAATCTCTCTTTAAAAATAGGATAAGCCAAGTACATTAACATATAGTGGAAATACACCAAGGGGAGGAGGAGTGGGAAAGAAGAAAGATGGGCAGAGAGGGATGGGAGAGAGGGTGGGAGGGAAGGGGAGAAGGAAGGGGGGAGTGGATTTGGAGAGAGGAGTGGTAGAGGGGGAGGGGAAGTAGGGTAGAGGGGGATGATGGAAGGAGATAGAAAGTTGGAGGGTGGTGGAAGAAAGAGGTGTATGGAGAGTGGAAGAAGTATATTGGATTTCTATTTTCTGGGGTATTGTTGACAAGAGGAATTGATGCAATTATTGTTTAATACTGTATGGTGTTGGATATGCACAGTATACATGTGAGTGTATGAAAATGAAAATGAAAAAATAAAAAATATTACTCAGAAAAAAAATACAATAAAGAAAGAAGAAAACAAGCTCAGAGAGTACCAAGGATTCCTCGCTCACCCTTGGAAGAGGAGATCTTAAGAAAACACTTCAGAAATGTTTAAAAAGTCACTCGTTTTTCTTTCAACAACAGTGTAACTTATTTGCAGTTGTGCCTTCAGTATCCCATTACCCTGAATTTCCCATCTTTCCTGAATACTTTTCCTTCTCCAGACAGTGGATTTGAAATCAATAGTCACCTATCTCTCCTCTGAGTTCATCAAAATCTGATTCTTTTCTATTCCTCCTCGCCAGAACATCACAAATGTCGTACATCGAATTAACAGGGCCAGCAGACAAATGGTGGAATCCAAGGCTTCAGATGCTGCCATATTGAACCAAGAATGTCTGCAGAGCCTTGTTGCTTTTGTCACACTGATGAAAGCACTGAGATGGCATCCTATCACAACGTCTTCCTCTTTTTGACAAGTGTGTAATATCTCTGCACAAATAGAAAAGGGGCAGGGCTGGCATACTGCATAATAACATTTGTCAATCTCTCCCTCTATGCAAATGCCATTGAATCTACCATTTTGAAAGAAGTAAACCAAGCCTATCATTTGATTGCAATATAAAGTTAATTCTCAGAACAGTAAAGGACAACTTATACCAGAACCTGGTATCTTCCATATAATTTGGGATTGTGTAACTCTGAACTTACTTTTCATCATTCAGAAAGAACATGTCAGCTCGGGCCATGGTGTCCAAAATTAAAGATTCAAAGCCAGGAAACTTGCGGTAGATCTGGTTAAAGAAAAAAAGAAAATATATTTTCCATTCCCGAAAACTCCTTTGTCAACTGCTATAAGAAATATCTTAATTTAGTTGTTCATTTACAATTATTGCTACTTACTGTATGTACTACTTCAGTCAAACTAACTCTGAGCAGCATGCAATTCCCATCTTCATAGATTCAAATGAAAAGCAAAATTAAACATAATATCATTGAACAAAAAAAAAAGGAATGTAAAACTTGGAAGCACCATGCTGAATGGAGTAGCAACTAAACCATCATTCCTCATCAAAAGCTTGTTTTAATGGACGTGGATGACTGAGTATCTCTAATGACTATTTTAATGAACTTTCTATATATATATATATATATCAGGACGGATGGGGGCCATTGGTAGGATTCAAATAATTTACCAACCAGTTCTCTGCCCTATTGATTTCTTCCAACAACCAGTTCACCAAGCTGCTGAATCCCACCACTGACTGGACAACCTTTTGAGCAGGATGGTATAAGATTTACTGCCTTAGGCAGGGTGTTGGGCTAGAAGACCTCTGATGTCCTTTCCACCCCTAGGATGCTTTGTCATATATGGGCATATCAAAGCATTCACGTAATTACTTGAATTGCTGTGTTCTGGAGTAGCTATATCTTCCCAATGTCCTTCAATTGCAAGACCATGTAAAGTGCATTTCAACAAGAGGTTATTAAGACATAAGTTTTAATCTCCCAAGGGATATTGTAAAGTCTACCACTCCAAGGGGCACTATAAGTGGAACAGAAGGTGGAGCTATGTAAACAGCTTCTTGGCCAGTGCTGCTACCTCCTCAATCAGCAGCTGTGAGTATAAGAGGATCTTCAAATTATGGTCCAGGTTTACGTAGGGAACGCAGTCTCATTCACAACTAAAGATGGAATCTCTACAGATTGAACTGGTTTATGAATGCAGGATCATTCTATTTTGATAAATTTAAGCCTCCACCTGTTCTTCCTCAACCAGACCCTAATAACCTCTGCCACATCAACAGCATCACTTGGCCAACTTGAGAAGTAAAGAAATAAGGTTGATATCATATCAGTAGATGACCTCACCCAGCTGAAATAACATGGAATAGTCTGATTTCCCCCATGCCAGTTTTTCCAGAAATCAACTACCAAGTGTGATCAATGTGGTCTCCGTGCCATATACCCAGATTTGAAACCTGACTGAAATAGGTCTGTATAACCTGTTTCTTCCAGGGCTCTCTGTGGTCGCAACTTCCAGTGTTTTCTCAACAATTTTCCCCAAAGCAATAAAAGTTAGGATATTAATTGATAATAATCTGGATTGAGCCATTGGTTAAGCAATGGCTCAATTGAGCAATGGTTTCTTCAGGACAAGATGCAATAATCCCTCATTCAAAGATACGTTGTTATCACATATGCTGAAAACCTAGTACTTATTTTGTTCTTAATAATAAAGGTAAGAATATTAACGGAGAAATGTACATTATTCTTCCTATCAGAATCTTTTTTTCTTTTGCTAACTGTGTTTCATACAACATGGAAGATCCTTGGAATATAAATGTGACCTTCTAATTGCAGCTGAACTACAATTCCCAGCATTCTTCACTGCTATATGAGTTTATGGCAAGACAGAGTTTTCGTTCAGCAACATCTGGAAGGACTCGATGTTTTTTCCTTCTAGTTGTGTTCTGCTATCTATTTTCTCTTCTACATAAACACGTAAGTCCAGGTTGTCCCCTAGGTGGATCCAACTGCAGTTGTTCTAGGATTTCATATGAGCCAGGCACATATTTTCACAACAGCTTGGCAGGATGCTACATAAAGAATAGCAAAAGTACATGTGGAACTAAAACTAAGAGTGCCAAGACTTACTAGTGTTATTGGGATGGTGGCAGCTGCATCCCGGATGGTAGTATAAGGAGCCTCCAGGATGACTGCATCCACTATGATACCTTCTAGAGGGAAAAAAGAGGATTATATTATGAAAACAAAAATCAATGGAAAGGGACAAAAAAGAGGCAGGTTGTTTTCTGAGACTAAGGCCCTCATCCTGAAAAACCAGAGAAACAAGATACACTGGTCTAGCAGAGACAAGGCTGAATATATAATCCACAATTCCCAACATCAGATTAAATTAACAGGATTCAGGGAGAAGGCTCAATTAGCCATCCAAAACAATCCATCAGGCACTTTTATTGCAAGCTATTCTCACAGGGCTAAGACACTGAGCTTGTCAATCAGACAGTTCATGACAGACTCTATTGAAATAAAGAGGTACGAGACAAGGTTGCCCACTATCACCGTTACTTTTTGTCTTAACATTAGAAGTTTTAAACAGAAAGATTAGAGAAGTAGAAGAAATAAAAGGAATGAAAATTAAAAAAGAAGAATACAAGCTACAAGCATTTACAGATGATTTGGTTTTTATCCTTGAAGATCCACTAGAGACAGCACTCAAATTGTTAGAAAGAATAGAGGAGTACGGAAAAGTAGCAGGCTTGAAAATAAACAAAGACAAAACAAATATTTTGACAAAGAACATACAATTAAGACAAAAGGAAGAGTTGGCAGAAGCTTTGCAGATTCAAGCCACAAACATGGTTAAATACTTGGGGATATATCAGCTAGATGCAGCATTCTTAAGGAGGACAATTATACTAGATTAAAACAACAAATTGCGACTGACTTGATGAAATGGGAAAATCTACAACTATCAATGATAGGAAGAATCTCTACAATTAAAATGAACATTTTACCCAGACTCTTATACCTGTTCCAGACACTCCCAATTAGATTGGGCAAGGACTTTTTTGAAGATCTAAACAAAATAGTTTTGAAGTTTATTTGGCAAGGGAAAAAAGCAAGAATAAAACTCAAATTGCTACAAGATGCTAGAACAAGAGGAGGATTGGGTTTACCCAAAAGAAACATATTGTACACTTTTGCTTGAAACATTGGGGCAATTTGCAAACAATTTGGCGATGGAAAACATGCCTGGTACCCTTTCCCATTTTTTTCCATTCAACATTGTTAAAGCCAGTGAGAAAAATGCATCGCAACAGTGTTTATATGCTCAAAAAGCAGAAGTAAGTGATACAGGTAAGAACTGGTTGTCCCCATTCCTCACAGGCAGAGGTGACTGCTGGGAGTGTCAAAAAAGTCAAGAAGGCAGCCATTATCACACAATAAAAACCTTGCCCCCTAAGCACTTACAAATTGCTGAAGTGAATGACCCAAACTATAATGCAGATAACAAAAAGGTACATCGGCCGCTAGGGCAACACACATACAAAGACACACACACAAGTGGACAATCTTTCGGTGTATGGTAATGGTGTTGGGGAGGGCCGTTTGCAGGAATGGGCAACAATGCAAAATGAGTGAAGCTGATGATGCATTAATTTTTCAGATTTTTCTTTTTTGCTCTTTGTGGATATTTGGATTACCGTATTTTTTGGAGTATAAGACACACCTTTCCCCCTCTCAAAAAAGAGGGTGAAAATTTGGGTGCGTCTTATACACAGAATGTACCCCCCCCCCCCCCCACCAGAGGCCAAAAACGCAAGGCATGGAGGCAGCGATTGTATGTGGCAATCCCTGCAGACTGGAAGAGCTGACTGGGAATATTCCAGCAGTCCAATCCACCCGCCAATCAGCTGTGCTGAATCAGGCTGCAATAAATGCTAAAGCTGACCTGGCTGGTCAGAGTTTGCAGCAGTAATCACATTTAGAAAGCACACAAGAGTAACGATTCAGCAGGATTCAAAATAATAATAATATACAATATATTACCAAAAGCAGGTTTTTCAAAGTAGCAGTAAATACAAGCAAAACACAAGCAGTTTCACTTTCATTCTTGGCTAAGCCAGGCTCCTTCCTGTCTCCTTGTTGCTCACAAGGCAAATTTCAGAATCCCAATAGCCCTCATTGGCTGACTTAGTTGCTATGCCTATTCATTGGCTGACCTTGTTACCATGTGTCAGCTGAATACCATGGATGCTGGTAGGCAGAGGCAGATTTTTTTCTTATTTTCCTCCCCCAAAACTAAGGTGCATCTTATACTGTATGAAGAACAGTTACAGGAACTGGGCATGGCTAATCTAGTGAAGAGAAGAACCAGGGGAGACATGATAGCAGTGTTCCAATATTTGAGGGGCTGCCATAGAGAGGAGGGCGTCAAGCTATTTTCCAAAGCACCTAAAGACCAGACAAGGAATAATGGATGGAAACAAAACAAGGAGAGATTCAACCTAGAAATAAGGAGAAACTTTCTGTGAGAACAATCAACCAATGGAACAGAAGTTGCCTTCGAAAGTTGTAGAGGCTTTATCACTTTCAAAAAGAGATTGGACTGCCATTTGTCAGAAATGATATAGGGTCACCTGCTTGAGCAGAGGGATTGGATTAGATGACCTATAAGGTCCCTTCCAATTCTGTTAATCTGTTAAATCTGTTAAAACTGGAGGAGAGGTATACGTTACCTACAATTATGTAGATAACCTATATAATTGTACCATTTTCACTTAGCTAAAACAGATTGAAGAAGAAGCTACAAGGGCCTGGAAAGTGAACATTAAAGTAGGAAGGAATATTATGTTTTACAGAGTCATAACAGATTTTTGGTAACTCAATCATAACAGAGCTGAAGAAACTTCTTGGATGAGAAGTCGAACATCTTCAACCGAAAACCAGAAAGCCCAACTACCTCTTGAAAAAGCACCTATGGGACTTGTCAATTTTAAGATGTGTGGGCTACAATTCTCAGAATTCTCCAGACGGTGAGTACATGCCTGTTAGGACCAATGTTCCAGATATTTAATACTAAATGTGTTCATCCTTCCCTCTGCATCTACTTTTATTACCAGCTTTTATCACATTGCCACATTGTGTAAACCAGTGGCTTTCAAACACTTGTGGACACCAGAAGTTGAAGGGCGTTGAAAATCCATATATTTGAAAATTGTCAAGTTCTAGGGGTGTCAAACTGGATACATTACGCGCAGGCCATGTCCGGCCGGATACGTCACACGTAGGCCATGTCCATCCCAGCTCCCCAAAGGGGAAAAACATCACAATACATCACGTGACAGCAATGTGACGCTGCGAGTTTGACACCCGTGTTCTAGGTCATACAGACAATGCAAAAAAGAAACAGAATCTTCCACAACAATTTAGTGAGAAATGTTACTTTGTCCATTCATATAATAATTACCTTGTTCTTTCAGCTTTCTGGCAGTATTGGTAGCAATTCTACAAGGAAAGAAGAAATAGTGAAGATAGGAAATGTCTTAAGATGATCTACCATATTTTTCAGAGTATAAGTCGCACCTTTTCCCTCAAAAAAGAGGCTGAAAATCTGGGTGTGTTTTATACACTAAATATAGCATTTTTGCCTCCCCAAACCCCTCCCCTTCACCAAAATGGCCATGCATAGCTTGTAGGAGGCTTTCAGAGAGCTCCTGGGGGCTGGGGAGGGCAGAAATGAGCAATTTGCCACCTCCCAGCCCCAGGAGCACTCTATAAGCTTCCTAATGCCTTTTTTGACAAAAAAAAGGGTCCATTTTCATTTCCATCCCCAGGAACACTCTACAAGCCTCCTAAGGGCTATTCATGCCTTTAAAAAAAACAAAAACAAACAGGCCTGTTTTTGCGAAAAATCAGCCATTTTGGGGAGGTTTGCAGAGTGCAAAAACTTTTTTTTTAATTTGCCTCTTTAAAATCTTGGTGCGTCTTATAATCCGGTGCATCTTATACTCCGAAAAATATGGCATTCTGAAGCAAGTCCCATCCATATTGTTTGTTTTGGCATAAATTAGGGAAGAGCTATTGCCTTGAGCTGATAAAACCTCCTAAATCAGTGGTTCTCAACCTGTGGTCCACGGAATCCTGAGGGACCACAATATCATCACAGAGAAATGTTATGATTTAAATGTTAAGTCTTGGTGGTTTGTGGCCACAAAAGGTATTTAAAAGGGGTCCATGGTGAAGAAAGGTTTGAGAACAACTGGCCTAAACAATCATGAACTTCTTTCATGAGTGCCACAGAGGCCCCTTCTCAAACCCACTAAAAGCTTCTGAAATCTGTGCTTAGCATATTTTAGCTGTTTTAGAGTTCAAAAAGATTAATTTTATTTAAAATACTACTGAAATCAAAATTCACCAGGATTTGCAGTGCTGATCTATAGCTTATGTATTCCCTTCAAGTTGTCCTGACTTTGATAAGAAACTTAGTTTGCAACAAAAAAAACCCACCAAAGAATGTATAAAGAACGTGCACTCATAAGCATGGACATGTAAGCCAATGTCAAAATCATAGTCATAAACCTTTAAGCTATCAGATGAGAAGAAACATTTTATCTTGCACTGGAGGGCAAAATAACGAACCTACCCAGTGCCCAGGGAATGTCCCCAGAAGATGATTGGGCTGTTTCCACTCCTTGCTTTCGCCCAGTTGTAAAGGCAGAGAACATCTGTTGTAAAGCCTTTTTCACTAGGGTTACCCGTAGAGTCTGCGTAGCCTTGGAGAAATCACAAAGCAAATTATAGGGAAACATACTCCTAGAAATCAACCCCTAGAAATCAACTTTGCCTTGAAACTTACCTCTGTAGTCCAAAGCCAAGACATGGAAGCCACCACCACTCATTGCCTGTATTAAAAGGTAGACAAATTTCAAACACAAACAACTTCCTAAAACGAAGAAAGTCCTATCCCAAAACAAAGTTAGCTATTCACAAAATGCTACCACTAAGACCTAACACCAACCCTTCCAGGAGATCAGGCTAGGACGCCAGTGTCATGTAATCCTCAACTTATGACCACAACTGAGTCCAACATTTCCATTGCTAAGCAAGACAGCTGTTAAGTGAGTTTTTTCCCCATTGTACTACCTTTCTTGCCACAGCTGTTTAAATGAATCACTGCGGTGGTTAACTAACAGTTGTAAAGTGAATCTGGCTTCCCTATTGACTTTGCTGGTCAGGAGGTCGCATATGTGATCACATGATCCTGGGACATTGCAACAGTCATAAATAGGAACCGGTTGCCAAGCCTCCGAATTTTGATCATGTGACCATTGGGGTGATGCAATGGTCGTTAAGAAAAAATTGTCATACGTCATTTTTTCAGCACTGTTGTAACTTTGACTAGCCACTAAGTGAACTGTTGTAAGTCAAGTATTACCTGTAACAACCATCTTGAAGTCTGAATGTGTTTCCTTCCTCTCCCTTTATCTTTACGAGAATTAGGGAGAGTCTTCCCAGAGACATTTAATCAGTTACTTTCCAACCCACATGGGTTCCTTTTATCTGACTACTGTCTTGGCAGCAGCTCTTCCTCCTGTTGCTCAAGGCCATTCCCACTTTCATCTATGCATAATGCAGTTGTGTTCGGCTGGATAGGGTAGAGTTGGAATTATAATATTGTCCAACCAGCTATTTAGAAGAAAGCTGTGATTTATAACTGTGTGTATTGTGTAAACCAGCCTTTGAAATAGTGGGATGAGGATGGGATGAAAGGAATGAGGATAGGCCATATAAAAATAGTTACCAGGACATATTTGTCCTAGGGTTTAGGGCAATGAGTCGCATGTAAGCTACGATCTATAAACCACTTCTAAAAGATTTGCATTAAGTAGCCATATCATTTCTGGACAATCCAGCCAACTGTTGGGTTCTTAGTGTTCTCTGCTGATGTTGATTTCCTTCAGATGTTCCAAGTTGTGGTAACATCATCAATATATGGGGGAATGGAATTTGTTGATTATTTATATACAGCAGCTTGCCCTGCTAGTCTTGGTTTGGGGGATGATGTCTTCCTTGATAGTTCCCTGATTAGGGTAGGGTTTTTCCTTGAGTGTTTATATGTTGGTTGCTAAAGAAGATGTGCTCTGGGCTATTAGTTTTCCTCCCTGATTTTTTATTCTAAAAATGGTGTGTAGATGGAATTTAGCCCTATGTATTAGCTGATGGTTGAGCTGTTGGAATGTTCATGTATTTATTTAAATAATTTATATAGCTATCCATCTCACAGGCAGTGACTTTGGAAAGCAGATAGATAATTAAACCAAAAGAAACCGGTAACAGGCAAAATAATGACCCCAAATACTGATAAAAGAAAATAGTAGTTACAATATGACATAGCCCAAGGTCTAAAAACATCCCATTTTCAATCAATAAACAAATCCAATATGCTATGTTTCCAGAAATGCATTCTGTCAATATTCTACCTGTCTATTATAATCTTTACAGTGTTTGTTGAAAATAATGTCCTTTTCTTCTTCTTAGGTTATTGCGTCTTTGGGTTTTCTTAAGATATTTCAAAAGATGTTCTTTTTTCTTTATTTTTTGTAAACCAATGAGCAACAATAGTCTGTTGGCTTTCTCAGATATGTTTCTGGTGTAGGGCAGTTATACTTTTCATTGCAAGTGTCCCTGAAAATCAATGAGCAGTCTAAAGAAAATTCTGACTGCATTGATATTATTGGATGTATAAGATGAAAAGGATATCTCTCCTAATATGTAATCAGTTTCAATCTGGGAAACCGTTGACAATTTGCTTCAAGCCATATCCAAAAATTCTAGGGAATCCAATTTATTATAATTTTTTAAAATTTATTATAGCTGCCCACTTTATATAGACTCTTGGCAGCTTACAAATATAAACACTAAAAATCATTAAAAACATTTATCATAGGCAGCCCAGATTAAAACAATCAAATAATTCAGACAACCACTAGATGACACCAAAGAGGCAAGGATATCTGCACCTCTTTGCCGCCACCTACTGGCCAGCTTCATATGGGAGGACTAGGCATTGAAGTGCTTTATAGCAGGGGTCCCCAATCCCAGTCCATGGACCACTACTAGTCTGTGGCATGCCAGCAACTGGGCCAGGCAAACAAGGGAAGTTCCATTCACGGAATCCATGCAGCATGCAAAACCACACCCCCTCTGGTCTGCGGAAAAACCTCTCTCCATGGAACCAGTCCCTGGTACCCAAAAGGTTGGGAGCCACTACTCTACAGCACTGGATATGCTCAAATGAGTATTTGCAATAGAAAGGAGGACAGATTTTTGAAGAGACTATAAATTATTATTGCCCAGTAGTTTAAAAATAACAATAAAAGTACCTGTATCTACAGATTTAGCAGTAGGAAGTTCAAGATACATAATTTGTTATGTAATTGCTAAGAATAAGACCCTCAGTCCCAGAGAGCGAAAAGGAATGCACAGAACAGATAGTTAAAGTGGAATCATTAGGATAGCAAGAAAACTATTATTTCTGCCCATAAGGCGGGCACATTCACAAATAAGCTATCCAATCTCAGAATATAAAGCAAGAGAAGCATACTGTAGGTACGGACCTGTGAAAACAAAGACACCATAGCCCAGGCAAACTTTACTAGACACAGATTCTTTAATACATACCTTCATGAAATTAACTCGGTGACTTGTTGCCCTGGAAGAGATTATAGAAATTAGCTACCACAAATTACCTAAGAAACAAGGATGCTGTAGCTCTTCACTGCTTCCAGAAGCATTTAGTTGGTTGGTTTATTGGTTTTGTATGCCGCCCACTCCCGAAGGACTCCGGGCGGCTAGTTAAATCTTATGGTCATCAGAATCCTGGTCTAGATGAGTCTTTGGTCTGATTCAGCAACCAAGCTCTTTGGAAGTTCTTTAATAGCCTTCCACCAACTGGGTGCTCTCCAGCTGCCTTGGCTTCCAGTATAGCCATGCAGCCTAACAATACAGGAATGAAGGTGTAATATAACTGGAGGGCATCAGATTGGGCAAGGTGTGTTGATGTCCTCAGAATATTTGTTGGCTTTATTTTAAAATTCTTATTGCATGAATGATGGGAAAAGGAAAGAAATGAATTCTTTTGTTCCATAACAACTGGAATTTTAATGTAAGTTGGAAAACCTTGTACCGATCATTAGAAAGAGAATCTTCTACAACCCACCCTGTCAGCCTCTGTTTCGCTATTTGCTTTCGGCTGCCATTGAAACAGGGAGGGGGGGGCTGGTATTTGGGAAGGGAAGTTTTAAGTACAGGAGAGATTGTAAAAAGGGAGTTTTGTTCTCACTATCTACTGCGCATGCTGGAGATATTGATTGGGGTGGCCAAGGCCAATCGTCCTGCATACCAACCTGATGATGCTCTTTGAAGATGGAACTCAGATGAATCCTAAGAGATTTGCATATTGGACTGTGGGATGGGGTTACCAGGGGAAGGGGGTTGGGTCACATATTGATATGTATGATTTCGCACGCTTTTGCCTCAGATCTTGCTTTGCTTAGCTGCTATCTTTTCATAACCAGTAAAAGTACTCTTAAATGGAGTTAGGTGGTTTCTTTCTTGGTTGCTGAGGGAGGCTGGCTTGACACCCCCTTTAAATTCTCCTTTGCCTTCTCTTGGATGCAAGCTATGAAGTTTCTCTAATTTCTATTTCCAGTTGGAAAATTTGAAGTGATATTCTTGTCACTAAACATGCATTTAAGTAGTATTAAAGCATATCATAAATAAAACACAGTAATTAAACAACTGAAAGAAGCCATTAAAAAGATGAATAAAAATTGCAGACTTTTACCTAAATCTGTGAAAATTCAGACTTGACTCACTATTTGCAAATATGAGCAGGTGTTATGGGAACCTCTGCTAAGACAGACCAGGTTTTGTTTGCCAACATAGAGATAATGTCTCTTTCCTCTTCCTCTTTTCTTTTAACATGTCAATCCTGACTCCTGTTTATGCAGAAAGAGGCCTCGGGGTATCCACATGCATTCTTGCAAAAGAAGCTGGAACAATGCTTGGAGAGGGAGAAGTTTTACTCAGTCCTCCTCCAGACAATAAATCCTCCTCCAGACAATGCCCTGATGAGCATAACTCTAGCTATTTCTTAATGAGTATGTATGTCAAATCCTGGCTGTCACTATTCCCAGGGTTATAATTTTAAACGCAAAAGGAAGCAAATACATTATTAACCTTGTAGAAGCCAATGAGCAAATGGGCTCTTTGAAATTCTTCTCTGACAAGGAAAGGACTTGAGATAACCCACAAGTGTTCCAGATAATTGCTCCTCACAACAAGACTGCAAGATAGCAGTCTGCAGGGAATTTAGCACTCTAGGAGATAAGGGAATGCCATCTCACCTAAACCATAGTTGGAATGTTTATTGACACAGGGTTCACCTACTTTCTTTTCTAATCACTTTTGGAAATTGCTTGTTGATTGCTTTTCAGACATTAGGAACCTGTAGATTGACAGGTAGTTTTTTTCAATCCTTAGTGAAAGAAGTTTCAAATACAACTGTAAGGACTTTTAAAAAATTATTTTTTGCAAAAAGATAATTTTACAAATAAACTAAGGAGCCAGATGGATTTGAAATAAGATGTGAAATTAATTATAAGAATCACTCCCATTCAAAACAAATGCTGTTTGATAGGATTGGACTTTGAATGTTGGACACTATAGGGAACAGAAGGAATTAGTGTAAAGATTACAATGAAAATTGATCGCTTAAATTTGACTTACTAATACAGAATGGAGCAAAGAGTGACTTGGATAACATTCCTATGTTAACTCTATAAAAGAAACTTGTTAAAACTTAAAAAAATTGTGACAAGAGAGAAAGAAAAAATGAAAAGAAATTATGTTCTAGGATATTATTTCAAGGGATTCAAAAACACGATTGTCAAAAATAGAACGAAGGAATATAAAGTTGGTTTATTTGATCAAAATTAAAACAAGATAGGTTACCTCTTGTAGCCCTTCATGGTTTTTTTTTTTGTTAACTGAATGACTGAACAACTTTAAGGATCTATTTATAGATAAGGAAAAAAAGAATTCACTGTATTTTAAGAGAAAGTGACTACTGCTCATCATTTTATGGGATCACCATATTGCAAGTTAAGAATGCTGGCAACTAATGGTAAAAATTTAGCCCATGATAAAGGAGGTGTGAAGTCCTTGCTTCTCAACCTAGCAGAGACTTAAAGCTACTATCTCCCTCCCTGGATTGCCACCCCAACATAGATCATATAGGATAATCTCAGCACTAATGTTTCCGCTGAGAGTACAAAATTCACCTGGTACCCCCATTGCCATGGAGATAGATGATGATGGGGTTATCATCTGCGAGGGCCTCTTCATACCAGCTGAAGTCTTTTCCTTCAGCTTCTTCCCATCTGTTGCCTGCTAGAGCATACCTAAAACAGGAAACCAACAGATCAGACAGGCCCCTTTTAGTCCTCCAAGGTAGGCCAGACCAGCCAACCTCAGAAGTACTGACTTTATGTTTATCGTAAGGTTACATTAACAGAATCTTACAAGTCTTAAAATATTTCTCTCCTTTCCTTTTCCTCTCCAGAAACCTATAGAGGATCTTATGAAATGTTTCCCATGCCTTCCCTCCTTCTGCAGCTGAGATTATCTTGCTTGTTATCTGAAGGAGGTAAGCTACCTTTGTCCAAATTACTTAATGAACCAGGTCACTGAATTAACTGAAGTAGCCTAGATGTTTATTTTAAAAAAGAATCAGATTCATACATGCATCAACGGAAACAAAGCAAAAAACGAGGGAACACTGATTTAGCTTCTCTACTAAGGATATCACAGATGTCAGAGATTAATGTGGCAACTTCAATTGTGCAATCAAAGATGCTTTGTGCATGCATAAAAGGACAGGGATCAATTGTACAGTTGTGGCCACCATTTTGTCTTTGTTTACTTTTCCATGAATGCTCCATCTTGCTAATTTGAAGTAGAATGGGACAACTAACTGCAGCCAATTCACCCCGGCCAATGCACTGTGGGACAAATCAATGTGGTGTAACTCAAGAGAGGGTTAAGTGAATTGCAGTGGGCCTTGTCTCACTTTAGGTTTGAACTTTCTCATATTAAAAGTCTTCAAAGCTGGGGTGAGCAGCAATTCACTTGTCCCTCTCTTGAATTATCCTGCGTTGAATTGTCCCGTGGCGGGTTGGCTGGGGTGCGCTGCCTTAGACCTACCGGTACTTTGAAGTAATGGTCTCTTGGCCACAGATCTGATCTCAAGTGAGCATGATGTCAACTCATAAAGTTGCCATGGCGAGGAAAGGGGGGGAGGGCATTCCACACATAGCTTCAGCTAGTCAGATCTCAGATTACTGCAGCAGGTTTGGGAGGGGTGCACCTCATTGGGGAATGTGATTTATGACACAGGCTGAGGGGAGGGAAGAAACAGGGGTAAAGTTCAGCTATAATTCAAATGAGGCTCAAAATTGACCGCAATAAGGTCTTGCCAAATGGTGCTCCTAATAAATGACTAGTTTTCTTTTGAAATTTGGCTCAAGACTCATGACTCAATTAGGGTATCTTTCAGAAACCTGACACATGACCAAGGGAACTCCAAATTGGATCTATATGTTTATTTATTTTACGAAATTTATATTGCTGCCTATTGGAATGTGGCAACTCATATAACCTATCCCAAAGAGGCTGATGGAGCCAAGTACTTACTCACCAAATACCAACAGTGACTCCTGGTTCAGAAGTAAGATAGAAGTTTTTGGTACGCTTTACAAATACCTCCGGTTTATGATAATCTACTCCAAAAGGATAAGCCACTGCAAAAGAAAAAAATGACAAAGTTTGCTTTCAGTGAAATAAGTTGACCTCCCCTCCCATTTCCAGCCCCCTAAGCCAGGGGTCAACAAACAAAAACACTCAAAGAGCCATTTGGACCCGTTTCTCACAGAAAAGAAAACACCGGGAGCCACAAAGGTCCTAGCCGGAAGCCCCCTGTTCAATTCTGGAGCTGACCGGAAGTTCAGTTCTCCCACCATAGAGTCTCCTCCTAGAGCGGTGTACTTTTTCCTCTAACCAAAAGCCCTATCAATTGTGGAGACAACTGGAAAACCCTCCCCTTGCCTTAGAGTCTTCTCCTGGAGCACTGTGCTTCTCTTCCCCCCCCCCCCACCAGAAGCTCCTCTCAAAATTGTGGCGCCGACCAGTGACAGAGCCACAGCAGAGGGAGGAAAGAGCCACATGTGGCTCCAGAGCTGCAGTTTGCTGACCCTTGCCCTAGGCTATGACAAAGACTGAAAACTTCAAAACTTTAAAATTGTTTTAACTGGTTTATTTTCCCTGCACCCACAGAATGCTAGGATTTAATAATATTGTGATGGAAAGAACCACAAAACCTTCAGAAAAAATGATCCAGATTCTATCCAACCTTAATTCTGATGATATTTTGGATCAAGGGCCAGCAACATTTTCTTTTCTTTTTTTATTTAAGTTTTTTTATTTTTAAATGTATATAAGTATTAAATACATGAACACCATGACTTCTGGGTATTAATTTTGATACCCAATAATAATAATGAAATCGACAATTTTGATCACCTTACATTAGTCGTACTCACATCTTTCTAATATAATTATACAAAACACAATCATCTTTCAACTTCTTATCCTTCCATCTACCTGCTGATTTTAACATGTTATATTACAATATAACATATATAATAAAACAAGGACCAGCAACATTTTCACGAGCTAAGCACTCATGTGATCTTGTTCAATAGTAAAGGTAAAGGTTCCCCTCGCACATATGTGCTAGTTGTTCCCGACCCTAGAGGGCAGTGCTCATCTCCATTTCTAAGACGAAGAGCCAGTGCTGTCCTAACACGTCTCCATGGTCATGTGGCCAGCATGAATAAACACCGAAGGCTCATGGAACACTGTTACCTTCCCACTATTTTTCTACTTGCATTTTTACGTGCTTTCGAACTTCTAGGTTGGCAGAAGCTGGGACAAGTAATGGGAGCTCACTCTGTTACGCGTGCTAGGGATTTGAACCGCTGAACTGCCCACCTTTCTGATCTACAAGCTCAGCATCTTAGCCACTGAGCCACCGCGTACCATTGTTCAATAGTCAGGGCACCCAATTTTTTGAAAATGTATTTGAAGGGACCAAGATCTCACACAAGATAAACACATTTTATGTCAGATGTATGAGGTCACACCAGGAAGAAAGACACAATCTCAAAGGAACCTGTTTTTATTTTTTGCAATAAGAGGAGAGCTGGGCTCTTTCTTCTTTTAGATTTAGGTTTATTTATTTAAATGGATATAATCTGAAGCAGTCCCCAGCTTTGGAAAATCAGAATATCAGTTGGAAACAAGTAAGAAACATCTCAAAAACCCTGTACTATTCAGTAATTATTAAGCTAGTAAAACACATTTTTTTGAAAATGCTCTTTAAAACAGAAAAGAGAATTAAAAATATCAAGGAGTGCATTTCCTTTATCTATGACTGTAGGCTACCTCCCCATGTATTTTTTTCTCATGCTTATCCTGACAGGTGAAGAAATTAGTGTTATGCAATTGTTAGCTTTATCAATCTTTATTTAAACAAGCTTCTTGTAACTATCAGCATGGCTTTGGAGAGCTTGTTTGGCATCGTAGTTAGAAGTACTGGTCTTAAAACTAGAAGTTCTAGTCCTGGTTTAGATATGGTTTCGGCTGAATGTCTTCACCCACCCGCCTCTCAGTTGTCAAGAAACCTGTGTGAACCTGTCTACATATCTGCCAGAATCAAGACTGATTCAAATGAAGAAAACAGCATTTTTTAAAAAAAATAAAATGTCTTTATTTGATTACACAGGAAAAAAGAGAGAACATGGAGTGAAATATAATACTCTGATCATCCTTCCTTAATCTGTTTATGTAAAAAAGTATATTCATCACTTTAGCAACTAGCAATTTAGAAACCTTAGAGAGACTATGAAGTTGATCTTTTGCAATAATATTTGAATGGATTTCTTGAGCACGATGCATATCCACTGTTTTTGGGTTACAATTGCATTAGCTGACATTTTCAATAAAGAGTTACTTAGTCAAGTTGATAAAAACAATGATACTTTGAGTGGTTTCCAACAGGTCCTTAATCAGTAACTGATTTGTGAATTACTAGAGGCATACAGGAATAAATTTATAGATATTTCTATTTTCAATTGAGATAAGTGAATAAAACAACAGGAATACTTACAAAAATTGAGGTAGACGAATTTTCTTAATAATGGAGGGAATAGTCGAACTGTCAATGGTACAGAGATATATATAATAAATAGATACAGTAACACCCCCAGGACCATAGAGACATAATTCAGAAGTTCCCTAGAGGAAAAAAAATGGAATAAGATTTAATATATTGTTGCTTACAATAATTAGATTGCTTACATTGATAATCTAAGGACAAAAGGCTAATAGTTGTGATGGCTACAAGTAGACCTATGGCCACAACCGACTCCAAAATTTCCATTGCTAATTAGAAGGAAGTTGTTAAGTGAGCTCCACTCTATTTTACAACCTTTTTAAGCACAGTTAAGTAAATCAGTATAGTAGAAACTAGCTGGGAAGGTCATAAATGGCCTTTTTGGGATCCCGGGATGCTGCAACTGTCGTAAACGCCATTGTCCAAGTGCCATTTTGCTCACACCACCATTGGGAATGCTGCAACGGTTGTTAAGCGTGAAAATGGTCATAAGTCACTTTTTTGCAGGGCCGCTATTACAGTCACTTAACAAATAGTTGTAAGTCCAGAACTACCTGTGTATATTACCTCCAGTACTGGAAGCTAGAGAGCCTAAAGAAGAGAGACAAGAGAGCTGGTTGGCCACAGAAGGGTTTTGGAATTTTAGAACCAGTCACTTACAAACTGTTGGAAGTTATGTCAGCCTCCTCACCCACTTACCCTCCCCCCCACAAAAGTTACTTTTACAGTTTTGAAGTTCAGATGGCTGGGCTCTTCCTGCAGTCGTGCAATTGCATTTGGATGCTAAGCAATCAGCCCCAATTAATGGCTGCCTGCAACATCTCACCATCTTGTGACCACGAATTATGTTTGTGTTAAAACTGACATTTGTTTCTGGCAAAAAGCAGCCCTTGTGAACAGTGGGTTAGCTAAACAACCGTATTATTTGCTTAACAACCACAGCGGCCACTTTACCAATGTAGCATTTTGCATTTGCTGCAAAAAAAGGTCATAAAACCGAGCATGGTCATGTGTTCACCTACTTAATGACAGCACAATTTACAAAGATAATTCCAGGCTCAATTAGGGTGGTAGGTCAAGGATTGCTTGCACATCGCTTTTGAACTGGCACAATATAAAATGGGGGAAGCAATGGTTCCTCAAATGTTGGGTCATTGGTCTCATTATCACTGATTGTAAGCCTTGAAATCTAGGCCAACAGCTATTGGACTTGGTTATTTTCAGCCACATTACTTCTTGTAGTTCGAAATTACAATTTCTGCCATACAAAATTTCTCCCCAAGGCAAGAGCAAACTGGAACCTACATGACAATGCTGGAACTGTAGAAAGCTCCTCAGCTTCCAGATGAAGGGTTTTTTTGAGAGCTGAACCAGCAGTAATGCCAGCAGCAACCCATCCCTGGTGAGTATAGGATTTGCTTTCTGTTTATATACAATAGCTTACCCTGCTCATATTGGTGGGGATGTGGTCTTCTCCTTCATGGTTCCTTTATTAGGGTATTGCTTTCTACTTAACTGTTTGTCTGGTGTTAATCCCTTCTTATCTGGATGTTGGCTGCTGAAGAGAATATGTTTGGTCTTTTGGTCTCCTTCCTAGCTTCTTCATTGTCTTTTCACTGGTGTGTAAAATTGGTTTACTACTATTTTCTTTGGCTGATTTGTCTGAATGCCAATCTTCTAGGATTACAATTCCTATTACACACACACACCTCCTAACCAGCAGAGGCTTTAATTGGTCTGGCTGGAGATGATGACAGTTGTTCTCATATAACTGGTGTGTGCCATATTGTACAAGATCTATTCCGTCTTACTGCGCAACATGTTTGTTACAATATGTAGTAGGTTCTAAATATTTATGCTTCGTACCATATCCTACTCAAAAGAATAAGTCAAGATTGGCAACCCTATTTTTCCAATCTTCTGGGATCTTGTAACCAGACTAAGGAAACAGAAATGGAGAAAAGGTCAGGGGAAAAAAGGAATCCAATAAAAGAATGCTTATGTATTTTGCACAGTCTCAAGGGCCCTAAGTTACTAATGGAATGTGGATTAGACCTTAGGCAGGAGCATACACAATTGGGATGGGGGGAATGTGTCAACCATGTGAAAACAGCTGGCACAACTGGACAGTTGAACCCCCCCAACCATTGCATAGGTGAAAAGGGGACTTATTGATTCAATTGACCCTGTGGACACTCCTGGGCCTAGGGCTAACTTCACACTCTAATTTAGTGGTTCTTAAACTGGGGTTAATTTGGGTTTATCATGCAGGTAATAGGAATAACACTTATATACCACTTCACAGCCCTCTCTAAGCAGTTTACAGAGTTAGTATATTGCTCCCAACAACGTGGGTAAAGGAGCAATTTGCAATTATGAGTCCTATTAGGGACATGGTGTAAAACCGTAGGTAGAGCCTGGCTGTGGCGGCGGGGGGATATAATGACATTGGGACCAAGAAAAGGGGTACCGGTAATTGGGTCAAGCAGTTTAAGAACCACCGGTCTAATCCTTACACACATCTGATGAAAAGAGTCAAACTGAATGCAATGATAAAAAGAAGGAGAATTTCTCTATAAAATGGCAACTCTAAGGATCTTAGGCTCCCTCACTGTGGTATGACATAAGAGAATCAGGTTTTTGCCTGGAGGAAAGATGCAAGCCAGCACTCCCACGGAGATGAAGAGATTTATCTGATCAGGTTCAACATCCCTAAAGAACTCGGATCTCACAGACAGATTCAGAAAGGACCGATTTGTGAGCCAAGCCAGTGGAGGAGGAACAGATGGCACTCCAGCAGGGAAAGGAGGCCAGTCCTTTGTCTGGTTGCCAGGCTTGGTTGTTTTAACTGAAAAATTTACATACCGATATACTTCTGTTTTCATCCAGCCACCCTAACCCTGTTATAATCATTGTTTTGAGCATCTTTGGCTTGCCAAAATACTCTGAAAGATTATTATTTTCTTAATTGTTCAAAGCAGCTTTAAACGCTTGTGTCATATTTGATGACAGTGCCTGCATTATCAGAACTCTCATCTCAGCACATTTGGGCACATCTGCTCAGTCTATCTAAAGTGTTAAAAGTCTATCATTGGACATGCCTTCCATATTTTCAAATCTGCCCAACTTGCATTCTGCAAATTTTCTATTCTAAATAAACATATGAAGTCCCCAAACATGGTAAATACAATAAGGTGGCTGTGGATTAAAACAGGACAGTTTCTAAATCTTCAGTCTCCTCCAATTACATTAAACTAAAACTTCAACTGAGTGCTGGCAGGATATTATGGGAGTTGAGGGCAGTATGTTAAGGAAAGCTAAATTTTGGAGTCCCACAAGCATATCCAAGATATACTAGAAATTAGTATATCAAATATCATGTTAAACCATAGTTTATTTTAATATACATTGTTGAACAAGTCACAGTTGAGTAAATTTCTTAAATAAACTCAAATGGAAGGAGAAATAAAACGTACATTAATCTACACACATTTGAATAATATATAATGGTGATTAAAATGAATTAAGACTGGAAGAAAAAGTTCTGCTTTTTCAAATTTTCTGTTCCCCAAAACCCATGTCAACTCATGGAACTACTGGATCAGTTTTTCCTCAATCTTGACTACTTTTAAGATACATGGATTTCAATCATGCTGGCTGGTGAACTCTTTGGAATTGAAATCCATACATCGTAAAGTTGTGGAAACCCTATGCTGGAGGACCAACAGTTGCTAAATTTGAGGCTGTTCTATTTTCCATCAGCAGTTCTTGGAGGATGTGTTTGAGCGCAGCAGTAAAATAGTTGGATTTTTAGTGAGATCTATTGCCTAAGTTTAAATGACACACATAACCAGGCAACTGAAATGCTCCATTTATGCAACAAATATGCCGATTTGTAAGCTAATTGGATGAGCTGGATTCTGTCCCAAACTATAACCAGTTCTGGTCATGTCAAAGTCTACCAGGTTCTGCCAAAGGCAACTCTGTTAAAAGGCACTTTTGGGGCATTTTATGTACTTCAAATGATGGTTACAACAGTCCACTTAGTCCAGAGATAATGGAGTTGGAAACCTCTTAGACTTAGAAAGTTCACTGGATCGCCTTGGCTCAGCTTCCACCACTCGGCCCATTTTACTACTAGGCTAATATAAGGATACACAAGAACGCCTCCCGTTTACCCTCGCCTGGAATCAGGATGAGATTTTAACTGGAGTCGTAAGCAAAGTCCCCAAGGCAAAGGCCTCTTGGAGCGCCGCGCGGAGCTGAGCGTCAGGGGCGCGTTCAGTTCCCATCTCCTTTTATTTACCGGCGCTTCTTAAAGCGCGCCGCGCTCGCCGGCTCTTTTCCCATAACGTTTCATTTTATACATTCGGAAACCTGTTTGGAATTTAATTCAGGGAAGAGCTCAGTTCGCCTCGACTCCTTCATCTTCTCTCCACCCGCCCCCTTTTCTCCCCGCAAGCGACGGATGAAATCGGCGGCAGCACACAAAAAAAGGAGCAGAGGTCCAGCGACGCGGCGGCGAGGTGGCCGGACGCAAAAGGAGGAATCTCAAGAGGTCGGCACCGGAGACAGCGACACGCTCACCGGGCCTCGCGGCAGCGCCTTACCCATCAGGCAACTCGGACGAGGCGGCGTGGCCCATGGCAACCCAGGCGATCTCCTCTACTGGACGGCCGGGCGGTTACCGCGCGGATGCCGGCACCTACGTACCTGGTCGCCTTACAATCTGCCGAAAAGGAAGCAACCAGCAACTCTCCGCCTTCAAAAAAGGGGCGGATTGGATCCGGCACCGCAGGTCCGCGCCCACGATGCGGGTTGAATGTGGGGAGGCGGAGGCCGGTCGCTCCAAGCCACGCCCAGGACGCCCATAGACCGGAGCCGACTTTCTTCTCTCCCTCAATATTTTTGCCATCTATTATACCGTGGGTGTGTGGGTTTGGGTGTGTCAATGTGACAGTGGTGATGCTATGTTTTTAAAAAGTGCATAAGTGCACTATTTGTCCATGGGCTCATGCAACATTCAAAATTAAGACTCGGTAATTGCAAAGGAGAACTGCCTGCTACTAATGTTTAATTGACCTCTGGTTATGCCTATTATGTAAACCTTTCCAGGTGAAATAGAATAGAGTAAAATAGAATAGAATAAAATAGAATAGAATATTAGATGAGCGCCATCCTCTGGAGTCGGGAATGATTAGCACATATATGCAAGGGCAACCTTTATTGTTACCTAGGTAGATGTCATTTAGATGAAACAAAGGAGATAAACTTGAGTTCCAAATGTGTGTAAGGGTTATTTTCACCATAGAATTGTTTCAAGGAGATGCTGTCATCCACAAATAATAAAAAGATCAGGAGAAGGTCACCTGTCACCATGTTGGAAGAAAACCCCATCTGGTTCAGTTCCAAGCTGGGAGAAAGACACTGGAAACGTGGAGGCTGATTGGAAAGATGGTTTAATGATGAACAGAACCCACCATCGTTTATGGTTCTGGTGCAGCTGACCAATTGGTTTGATGAGTACATGGATTTTATACGTTTCAGAGATCCTGCTAGTGAGTTTGTGCAATGTTTGAAACGCCCTCAGAGATTGTGAAATATAGTGAGCTCTGTGTCTTGTGCTAAATGGTAGTGGGTTAATCCTATTATGTCCTGAAGGATCATGCAACAGAATACCTTACACCACCAGACTTGAAATTTTGGGCTTAGACAACTTAGAACTTCGCCGCCTTCAGTCTGACCTAAGCATAGTAGTTATAATTATCTGCTACAATGTCCTACCTGTTAATGACTACTTCAGCTTCAACCGCAAACAATACACAAGAACATAATAGATACGCATTTAAGGTAAACTGTACCAAACTCAGTTGCAGAAAATACGACTGCAGCAGCAACAGAGTGATCGATGCCTGGAATTACCTGACTCAGTGGTTTCTTCCCCAAACCCCCACAACTCACACCATTCCTAAGAGGTCAGTAAGGGGGTGTACTTAAGCACACCAACGTGCCTACCGTCCCTGTCCTAACAATCCCATTTATTTATATCCATTTCATATATTCATAATCTTGTAGGTACTTATATCTATTATCTTTCACATGCTTGACAAAACAAATAGATAAATAAAATAAATGTCCTGTTCTTTTTAATCCCATCATCCCAGAGCTGAACGTCTTTTGTTTTATAGTTAGGTTGGCCCAGTCTTTCTTAATGGGCACAAACATATCTTCTGAGGGCTATTAAGAAAGACCGAGTCTGCTTCCTGCCTCTATAAAAACATGTTTCTTCATTTTTCATTTAGGGAAATAAAATATTCTGCCTTTTTTTAATATTCCTCAAAAATTTTAATTCTTCTAGGAAAGGGGGAGCTTCCCACACCCAAGATTGACAGTGCCATTGTCCCATACATTTAATGCTTAAAATATTCCCCCTTCCTTTTAAATCTACTTTTGCTACTGGCTTCGACTGCCTTTTCATCATGTTGTTTCAATTTTTATCTTTGTGTAAATCAATGTTTTTTTTTTAAATGTTGGGAACATTTAAGATGTATGGATTTCAACCCCAGAATTCTTGGGGAATCCTCCCACCTTATTGCTGGCCAGGGAATTCTGGAAGCTAACGTCCACCCATCTTAAATTGCCAAGGTTGAAAAGCAGTGGTTTTAAACCCCTTTGTAGGTTGGAACTGAAATGGGATGCAAATGAAATATATTCTTAATCAGCACAGCAATCATACCTGTCATTTCAACAGAGCATCCTAGCAATGTTATACGTTTACTTTTCTGCGTGTTGCTACATTCATCAAGGAGATTAAATGAGTTACTGAGAGATTGCAGACAGGGATGGATTTGTATGTTGTGAATTGCAAGTAGAATTATGCCATTTGCAGCAAGAGGCAATGTAGCAATACTGAGCATATTGCAGGTGACTCTATAAGCATTTAAACCTGTTCCAGCATGCAATTATCATGTTCGGGTTTGTCGACTCATGGAGCCTTTTTCTTAAAGTCAGCTCTAAGTTCTGATCTGGAAGATGTAATCAGGAAGAATATGCCTCTATTAGCTAATACTGAATCTGGATCTAATTTTAGCTACTGTATGTATTAAATCCTGCCCCCTCAAATCCCACTATGGCAGGAGAGCGTTGCTGGAAGGGATGAGCAAAGAACATTGGGGGGACATATCAAGAGCATATATGCCCACCAGGGTCACCCAAGCTGTGAAGGTCACTCCAGCTGCCCAGCTAAAGCAAGCAGACACCTAGATTGGGTGGCAGCAACATAGACCATTGGAAGGTGCCAGAGGCAGATTATCACTTTAGTGATAATCTCAAAGGAATCCATTCATGCTGCGTAGGAGGTGACAGTGGCAAACCCTTCCCATATTTTTAACCAAAAAACCGACATGAATAGAAATTCTTAAATGATGATGATGTACCACAGGATGATGGGCGCCCTCAGGTTGGATGACGCTCAACATGGTATCAAGGAAGCGCTGAGGTTCTTTTGGAGTACTAATGGTGTTTAGGATGTGGCTCTATTAAAGCCTTTGGGACGTCTAGTCATATGGGAAAAGAAAATCTGTAGTTGCAAAAACAGAATTATCAGAAGATAAGCAGCATAAAAATGAGAAGGCTGAAAACAGAGTGAAAGATGAAATGAAACAATTACAAATTGGCATGCTTGGCATCAGCAAATTAAGATGGACTGAGATAGGGCACTTTCAGTCAGATATCTTATTATTACTCAGGACATGAAAAACAAAGACTTGACAGAATGTGGAAACGATCCAGTGGTGAAATTAAATGTTTCTACTACCGGTTCTGTGGACATGACTTGGTGGGCATGGCAGGGGAAGGATATTGTAAAATCTCCATTTCCACCCCACTCGGGGGCCAGTCAAAGGTGGTATTTGCCGGTTCTCTGAGCTTACTCAAAATGTCCGCTATCAGTTCTCCAGAACCTGCTGGATTTCACCCCTGAAACGAACATTTCCTTAATTTCACATGCTAACAAATAATGTTTAGAATCATCCAACAAGTCTGCATGGAAAGAGAGATGCCAGATGTGCAAACTGGCTTTAGAAAAGAACTGGGGAATATAAGACATTATTGTTGAAGAATGCTAGATCAATGAGAAAGTAAACAAAAAAACAAAGTTAGCATGTGCTTCACTGATTACAGAAAGGCCTTTGATTGTGTTCATTACATGAAGTTGTGCAATGCGCTTAAGAAAATTGGGAATCCGAGAACATCTTCTTGTCCTCACGAGAAATCAAAATTGGAGTTTGAAAAAGCCCAATAAGAAAGTTATTCATCATTCTGGATTTTAGTGTTGGAGAAGACTCCAAAGCAGGGGTGGGCAATTAATTTTCCCAAAGGGCCACATGAGAAAATGGAACTGTGTAGGGGGCCACTGCTGTTACCCCGGCCTGCCCTCTACCACCACCATGCCATGGACCAGACAGGGAAGCCAGAGAGCCAGATATTATTCACAGGCCATAAAATGCCTGCTCCAGAGAAGTCTTGAGTTCTTACTCAAGGTACAAATAAATAAATTAAAATTATTCTACCTAGGACATATTACGAGAAGACCTAGTTCTCTAGAGAAGAATCAGAATGGAGCTGGAAGGGACCTTGGAGATCTTCTAGTCCAACCCCATGCTCACGACCCTAAAGACTGGAAAAGGCAGGAGGAAAGAGAAGAAGAGGACAACCAGTAACAAGGTGGATGAACTCAATTATAGCAGTGATGGGTGTTGGAATGCTGATGGGGACGGACTGTCAGAGATAAAATCTTTCTTTGTAGACGCTGACAATTTATAATAACTTCATGTACATCAATCAATTACCAACCATTAAATTAACTAACATGAACCTATGCACATATTCATAGCATTGACCTGAATTTAGAAATCTAGGGTATTTTCAGCTGTTACCAAACTGTTACCAGAACATCTCACTCTTGAATATGCCAACTAGAGCTACTGAGTGCATAAGGGCCACACATTCTCCATTCATAACTTAGTTTCATATGCCAGCCAGAATTTAGTTGTATAGTTAATGGTCAGCAAACTGCTCCCATATTATCACTTGATTGCATCTTCATGGATCTTCAGAATATTTCTCAAAAATTATGAAGTAAAATAATAAATCACAAGTGAAAATACCTTCAAAACTCACATGACTGCCCATTTCATGCAATAAATGTTCTCTCATATGTTTTCACATGTGTTTTCAAATGATGTGCATGTGACATCTGAAGATATTTTTGTGATGATTTTATATGACTAAGCCAAAATACAAAACTACATGCTAGCATACATGCTAGCAAAATAAAGGTGCAGATCCCAGCTCTAGGAGATCAGCCGCCTTCTGCTGAAGAGAAAATATGTTGCTGCTTCACCACAAGGCAAGCAAGTGCTGAAAACCTCATTACTTTGGTACTTGACATCCAATAATATCCCTATTCCATTTGTCCTGGGCATAATATTAAAGAGTCTCATTACTATGGTTGGAAGCATTGTCAACTGCATAAAATGTACACAGCCTGGAGATGAACATTGTGACACATGGCATATAATTTTGTTTTTAAAAGACATAAATATATACTGAGGCTACTTCCTGTGCCCGACCTGAGGTAAATACTTATTGTAATTGCTTACCAAGCTGTCATCCCGTAGCAACCATTAATTTCTAAAGTATTCTGTTAGCTCCCTTCTCATGAGTCACAATAACAGAGTTGTTAGAGTTGACTTAATCATAATTTGACAATCTTTGAGTGCGACAAATATCTTTTTAGACCGAAGGTGGCTTCAAAAGTCCCACTCTTGTTAGAAAAATAGACGCAAAGGGTCGTGATGCAGAGCAACACTTTGGAGGTAGCCTTTTTTCAGTTCTTTCTTTTATGTGCTTATTCTATCTATCTATCTATCTATCTATCTATCTATCTATCTATCTATCTATCTATCTATCTATCTATCTATCTACCTACCTACCTACCTACCTACCTACCTACCTACCTACCTAACCACCTACCTACTACCTACCATCTATCATCTATCATCTGTCATGTGCTTATTCTATCTATCTATCTATCTATCTATCTATCTATCTATCTATCTATCTATCTATCTATCTATCTACATACCTACCTACCTACCTACCTACCTACCTAACCACCTACCTACTACCTACCATCTATCATCTATCATCTGTCATTGATAGATTATAGAATCTATCATCTATCATTCATTTATCTACCTACCTACCTACCTATCATCTATCTAACTACCTATCATCAGGGGTGGGTTGCTGCTGGTTTTACTACAGGTACTGCAGGTTTGCAACCTGCGAGCAATGCGTGCAAGGCATGCTGCATGTATGTGTGCTATTCAGTGTAAATTCTTTGCGCATACACAGAACAATTTGCACTGAATTACACATGCGCAGTCACTAAAACCCAAATGGCAGTGGCCCAAAGGTGGCAGGCCTGAGTTGCTGCTGGTTCTGCAACCCCAGGCCTGAATTCCACCACTGGTTCTGCCGAACCAGGCTGTTGAATATCCAGAATAGTCTGATCTATCCTAAAGGGCCAGCAACAGTCTATGCTGCGCCCTGATTGGCTGGGACGCAGCATAGACTGTTGCTAACCAGCCAGTGTGTCCTGATTGGCCGAGGTACTGCATCAGCGGTTGCTGTGCAGTACTCGGCCCCTGACTTGCTAACTTGCTACATGCTTATTATAAATATCCTGGCGCGAGCTTGCCTATTTCGAATCGCTGTCATCTTCTGTTATAATAAAGATCTTGTTCCTCACATCCATGGCTCCTGCGTTCCTTCACCCCAATCCACAAAACTGGCGACGAGGATGGGATCCGCGATTCCCGCAGAGCCTGGAACAAAAAAGAGCTTGCGAAGGAGCTGCCGCCTAAGGCCGGCAGCAGCAGTAGCCACCGCCGTTGGAGCTTCGGTCTACGCCAACTTAAGGACGAGCCACATACCTCCGGTATACGCCAACTTAAGGACGAGCCACAGACCGGAGCTTCGGTCTACGCCAACTTAAGGACGAGCCACATACCTCCGGTATACGCCTACTTAAGGACGAGCCACAGACCGCGCAACCTCGGATGGAGTCTGCCTGCCTGCCTGCCTGCGAAGCCTGCCTCCCGAAGAGCAGCCGAGACCGCTGCCCGCCTTCCTGCGAAGCTGCCTGCCTACCCAGGAGCCTCCGAAAGCCGGTCCTACCCGCTCAGCCTGCCCGGAGCTAACCGCTTCTCACCTGGCCACCGCCTGCCTGCCCAGGGAGAGAGGGGGGAAAAGAAGGCACTGCCGACGGGACAGGCTCCTCGGGAGAAGGACAGCGGCATGTCCCTGCCCATCCTCTCCTTCCACCCCAGCGCCTGGTTGGCCCAGTCTGCCTCTGCGGGGCCCAGCGACTGCCCTCGCCACCGGCCTCTCTGTCTTGTCTTCCCCGAAGGCCGTGGGCACGTCTGCAATCCTGGAAGCGCCTACCAGTCTGAGCCTCTCACTCAGCTCCTGGCTTGCAAGGCTGGGCCGCCCCACGCTCACCTGGACCTCCCGACGCTGTCTGCCTCTACCCGCCGCTGCCTTCAACGCCTCGCTGCCTGCGTGCCGGTAGAGTTTTCCGCAAGAGTTTTCCGCACCACAACAACCCCGCTGGCTTCCGAAGTCCATGGAGGAGAGCCCTTCCCTCACGGCCGTGCGGGCTGGACTCGGACGATGACACAGAGAGCCTAGCCCAGGCCGAGTTCCACTCCCGGCCGTCCTGACCATATACGCCATTGTCTCTCCGTTTCAAACCGCTGCGGCCTCCGCGCCCTCACCGCCTGCGCAGCCTGCCCTGCTCGCAACACCTCTACAGCTACAAGGTCCCCCCGCCTGACCTCTGCGCTGCCCTGCCAGCTCTTTCCCGCCGCCTGAACAGCCGCGAGAGCCTTCCGACGCGACCACCGTGCGCTCTATGGGGCGAAGTTCGGCCGCCGGGACTCTCCAGGGTTTGTTTCCCTCCAGGCAGGACTCACCAGCACTTCCACGAATAGGCCTGGACCTCGGAGGTCGTCTGCACATGCGCAGAACTGGGGGAAGGGGTGTTGAATATCCAGAATAGTCTGATCTATCCTAAAGGGCCAGCAACAGTCTATGCTGCGCCCTGATTGGCTGGGACGCAGCATAGACTGTTGCTAACCAGCCAGTGTGTCCTGATTGGCCGAGGGTACTGCATCAGCGGTTGCTGTGCAGTACTCGGCCCCTGATTGGTGCTAACTTGCTACATGCTTATTATAAATACCCTGGCGCGAGCTTGCCTATTTCGAATCGCTGTCATCTTCTGTTATAATAAGATCTTGTCCTCACATCCATGGCTCCTGCGTTCCTTCACCCCAATCCACAAACAGGCCGAAGCAGGAGCAACCCACCTCTGCCTATCATCCATCCATCCATCCATCCAACCATCCATCCATTCATTTACCTACCTTCCTACCTTCCTTCCTATCCAATCCTATCTACCTACCTATTATCTATCTATCTGTCTGTCTGTCTGTCTGTCTGCCTGCCTGCCTGCCTGCCTGCCTAGCTATCTAGCTATCATCTGTCTATTGTCTATCTATTATCTATCTATCTCTCCATCCATCCATCTATCTATAATCTTTCTATCTGTTTATTTGTATCCTGTGTTATTATTTTTTACAATATGTCTCTCACACATATTTTCTGGACACACCCAGAAAAGGGAAAGAGGAAAAAACCAATTGGTACTATGAGGTAGTGAAAACAATTGAATGCAAGAGGGGCATTTGTGGAGGAAGGTCAGAAAAAGACAAGATGGCAGCTTCAATCACAAGATCAGACATCTCCCCTTTTAGATGGGCTGCACATTTAAAAAGAGAATAGGGATTCAGTTGCATAGCCATGGCTGCTATTGATTTTTTTTTTTTACATTCTCCTCATCCCCAACACATATGTAGAGATGCATTTGAATAACAACAACTTCTGAAAATAAGCCAAGTATCATTTGTGGTCTCAGGAAGAAGGTCGCTCACCTCTGATGTGGCAAAAAAAAAAATCTACACCAATATATTCAATCCTTGGCCCTGGAGCAGAGATAATGCAGGTGATTTTATTTCTAGTATACATTTAGAATAGAATAAAATAGAATAGAATAGAATAGAATAGAATAGAATAGAATAGAAGTATGAGTTAACAGAATAACAGAGTAACAGTTGGGAGGGACCTTGGAGGTCTTCTAGTCCACCCCCCTGCTTAGGAAACCCTACACCTCTTCAGACAAATGGTTCAGACAATGATTACATTGTCTCAGCTGTAGTATGGTATTCATCACTCTTTAAATGGATGTGCCCCCCAAAAGGAGTGGAGATGAAAACACCTCCTCACTAGCAATCAACACCTAGATTATCAGAGATTAATACTAGACCATCAATCAAGAAGTAAACAATACCCCAGATAAACAAGCTATCAGTAAACTATTTACCGTATTTTTCAGATTATAAGACACACCTGACTATAAGATGCACCTAAATTTATAACAGGAAATTTATAACAGGAAAACAAAAACCATTTTGGTCTCCGCACCAAAAAAACGACCTGAAAAACTATCTAAAAAAATCTATGAATTCACTTAACAACTGTGGCACAAAAAGTTGTAATATGAGGCAAAATTCCCTTAACAAATGTTTCACAGCAACAAAAATTTTGGGCTCAATTGTGTTTCAGGATACTGAAATCAGAGCTATTAACCTGTTCAGCGCCTCTCTTTTGTTTTCCATATTTTTGTTTTGCTCTTCCAGTTATGAATTTTTGTTTTATGTTTTTAAACATGTAACAGATGCTTTGACTTTGCTTCCTATTATATCAGCTGCCAAGAGCTGAATTGTGATGGGGTCACAAAATGTAAGACGTAAATAAATAACCGAAGCTCGGTAAGAAGGTAGGGATCATAACAGGAAGGATGCTACTGAATAATGAAGATGAGGACCAATTCATGGATTAGGGCCATTGGCTTTGCAAGCTCTTTGTTTACTAGTTAATTCTGCAGTTAATTACTCCTCCAGCTGTGCATGTTTTTACTCACTAGAGGGATTAAATCACTTTAATACAAGCTGCACAAAACAGAGAAAAAAATCCTCTTTTTCAAAGGACTTTATTTCAAATAAGGAACAATTGTACTGCCAATTTTTAATAAGTAAAATGCCTTCCAAAATGATGCAGCTGATGTCTAAGTAACAAAGAAGAAACGGTTATGCCACTGATGCAGAGAGGAACAATACACCATATATATATGGCACATGCGCCTCTCTGCATCAGTGGCACTGGGAGAAATTGAAATGTTAATTGGAGTCATTCCCCAGCAGTACTCCAGTCACTAGCCCAGGAATTAGCAAAGTTACTAGGGCTGGGAGAGTCCCTATGGTTCCCACATGCTGACACAATAGCATGAGCTGCAGCCACTTTCTAGGACAGGGTGTCAAACTCAGGGCCCTCGGCCAGATCTGGCCTGCAGGATACTTAGATCTGACCCACGAGGCTTCCCTGGAAACAGCCAAGGGCGGAGGACACCTCCCAACACAAGAGTGGGGCTCTTTTTAGGCAAAATAGTAAAATGTACTTATCACTTATAACTACCGTTATCTCCAGACTTCTATTCTGCTTCAATTCTATCTAAGACAATGTTTCTCAGTCTCAGAAAACTTTTAAGATATATGGACTTCAACTCCCAGAATTCCCTAACCAGCATGGGCATTATAAGATTGACGCCCATAGATCACGCATTGTCAAACTTCCGGCGTCATGAGTCATACATGACATTTTCCAATGCTTTTCCCATTCGCGGAGATGGGGCGGGCATGGCCTGCGCAGAGGTGGGTTCTGGCAGGCACTACTGCCAGTTCGCTTGTTTGCGTGATGCACCCATGCTGATATGCACTTCCAGTGTTGGGGCATTCACAACTTCTGGAGGCAAGCTGTTCCACTGATTACTTGTTCTGTCAGGAAATTTCTCCTCAGTTCTAAGTTGTTCTCTCCTTGATTAGTTTCCACCCATTGCTTCTTGTTCTCCCTCAGGTGCTTTGGAGAATAGTTTGACTCCCTCTTCTTTGTGGCAACCCCTGAGATATTGGAACACTGCTATCATGTCTCCCTAGTCCTTCTTTCTATTAAACTAGACATACCCAGTTCCTGCAGCCATTCTTCATATGTTTTAGTCTCCAGTCCCCTAATCATCTTTGTTGGTCTTCTCTGCACTCTTTCTAAAATCTCTACATCTTTTCTACATCATGGTGACCAAAACTACATCATGGTGACCAAAACATTTCTCAATTCTTTCCAGTTTTGGTTCCGCTTTGGTGAACGTGTTCTTTCAGCATCTTCCATTTGATGCTTTAAATGGCCAAGTTATTTCAGTTCAAATACAAACCCATTCCCCTAGAGCAGGGGTATCAAACTTGATTTCATTGAGGGCCGCATCAGGGTTGTGTTTGACCAATGCATAAATATGCAAGTAGATAAATAGGTACCACTTCAGTGGGAAATTAATAGTGCTTCATGATGTCATGCTGGTGACATGACCACAGAAACATCTTCAGATAACCCTGGCTCAATGGCCTTGAAACAGAGGAACCCTAGAATCAACAACGACCAGCAGAATAAAATCCTCAGGACACTCCTTTACCTCTTTTTCTTTCCTTCCTCTTCCAGTACTTTCAGCCTTTCCTCTTCTTTCATTTCCATCTTGCAGTTTCTCTTCTTTTGGTGTTTTTGTTGAAAGCAGGCAGGGAACACGTGGGCATGTACTTGTGGGTTTCTCTGTGTGAGACTGATTGGTACATGCAAATAGAGAAAGAATTTTATAGATGGGGTAGCTTATTTTATAGGCAATTAATTTTAATGCTAGATATTTGCTCAGCATTATTGCTACTAGATTGTGCTTTCCAGCAGGGATATGTAGACACATGTTTACAAAGGAGAGGAAAATCTTCAGAAGTAGTTTCATCTGACATGGGCAGCCTTAGGCTGTGGAAGAAAGGAACCTGTGCATTATAAAGGACAATTAGCTATACATTCAGTAACAAACAGCTGAACCTCTGCCAGTGAAAAGAGGATAGATTCAAATCCTGGAAAGAATGACATGGATTCAGGAAAATAAAAGACAAGTGATATACCCGTAATTTGGCTCATTGGTTATAGAATGTTCCCAGCCTGAGTTTCTTTGTATGTCAGGGGAACTGGATAATGGTGGCAAAAATAAGAACATGGTGTTCACATTAAAATAAGTTATACTTTATGTAACTATGAATTCTCTACTTAGCTAGAATAGGCTGGGTGCATAGATCAGTTTTAGGCATATGAGCAGATTTGGGCAAGTTATATTCTGTTCAGTAGTTTGCTCTAACAACCGTCATTAGTAAAAATCTCTCAAAACTAGAAGTTCTGCTAAAGTGTAGCTAGGATAGCCAGTTCTTTACTAGTTAATGTAGTCATGGGCAGAGTTATTTATTTAACAGAATAACAGAGTTTGAAAGGGACCTTGGAGGTCTTCTAGTCCAACCTCCAAGCAGGAGACCCTAGACCTGTGATGGCGAACCTATGGCACCGCGTGCTGAAATGGCACGCAGAGCCATCTCTCAGGCACGCCAGCCCATCACCCATTGCTCTTCCATGTTCCGGCACATACATGAGCGCCAGCCAGCTGGTCTTCCGTGCACATGCATGCCAGAAACCGGAAGCTCAGGTTCCCAGCATACAGGTGGCGCTGGGAACTGCTATTCCAGTTTCCGGTGCCTTAAATGCCTCCAGCGATTTTATTGTTTATTAATTCACACATTTGTTTTTCTGACTTCAAGTCAGTGTTGCCACTTGGCAACTCTTGGATTAGTCCCTGCACTTTTTTTTTGTTTTTTTGGAACTGGCTTGCCTTTGGCTTCTTTTTCTAAGGCTGAGAGAAAGTGACACCCCAAATAGTCCTGAGGTTAGCTTCCTAAACTCTTATGAACAGCTGAACTCTCTCAGCCTTAGGAAGAAGGTAATGACAAACCACTTCTGAAATCTTTCCAAGAAATCTACAGAGACTTAGGATAGGATAGAATAGGATAGAATAGGATAGAATAGGATAGGATAGAATAATTGGAAGGGACCTTGGAGGTCTTCTAGCCCAACCCCCTGCCTAGGCAGGAAACCCTACACATCTGACAAATGGCTATCCACCATCTTCTTAAAGACTTCCAGTGTTGGGGCATTCACAACTTCTGGAAGCAAGTTGTTCCCCTGATTAATTGTTCTGTCAGGAAATTTCTCCTCAGTTCTAAGTTGCTTCTCTCCTTGATTAGCTTCCACCCATTGTTTCTTGTTCTACCCTCAGGTGCTTTGGAGAATAGTTTGATTCCCTCTTCTTTGTGGCAACCTCTGAGATAGTGGAACACTGCTATCATGTCTCCCCTAGTCCTATTTTCATTAAACTAGACATACCCAGTTCCTGCAGCCATTTTTCATGTTTTAGCTTCCAGTCCCCAATCATCTTTGTTGCTCTTCTCTGCACTCTTGCTAGAGTTTCCACATTTTTTACATCGTGGTGACCAAACTGAATGCAGTATTGTGGCCTTACCAAGGCATTATAAAGTGATATTAACACTTCACATAATCTTGATTCTATCCCTCTGTTTATGCAGCCTAGAACTGTGTTGGCTTTTTTGGCAGCTACTGCACTTATCCACATAGTTGCCAGGAGTCAACAATGACACACACACACACACACACACACTCAAAGACTGACTTCATCCTGTTGTGCTCTCTGTTCAAGGTAGCTGCTAGTATTATGACCTTAAATCAGCTTCACTCTTCACCAGTTGAAAATCATGTTCAAACAGTGGGGCCAGTAGGAGGATTTAAGTATCTGTTTATTTGGGATTCTGCATTCACGTTTTACCCATTTGACCAGCTGTGCTGAGAATGGAACCTGTTCAACAACATAGTGTTGAACTACCACTTTAAGCATCCTAGCCTTGTTGGTGATTGTCAATGTCTCACATTCCACACTGTTCTCTAAATAGACTCTTCTCTACAGGAGACATTCCTGGTTAGTTGGGCTCTTCCCAATTCAGCAGAAGGTAGCAGCTCCTGATGCCACGGGTGGGGGCAGAGAGTGGTGGGGAGCAATGGAATGAATGTATTCACCTCCTCGTTCAGCCCCTTTCCTAGGTCCTCATTTATGCTTCACATCATTCTGGCATATGGTTCCCGCAGGTTGCTCTGCTGTCTTTATTTTCCATTCCCAACAGCACAGCCACGGAAATGTGCCTCTGTGCATTTTCTCTTCTCATCTGCCCATGTGTAGTAAGCCTAATGAGCATCCCCTAGAGCTGGAGAACAGAGTATCAGGTGCCTCTTGGGATCATAGTGTGTTCAGCAAAACACACAGCTGCTGGCTCCAAAAACACAGAACATAATGTGAGGTGTGATATAACAATGGGTTTAAGATTTTTTTTTAAAAAAAAGACATCTAGGCTATTAGCATTTGTGGCTTGCCACTAGGACAGAATCTATGCTGGGACCATTTCCATATTATGAGCCATCCCACCTCACCCCAGCAATGAGAATGATCCAAACTTCAGTCAAAAAAATGAAGATATTTGGAAGATTCATGCAAAGCCTCCCCAACCTTGAAGATGAGTAGCAAAAGAATGCAACCTGTTTACTTCTGAGACAAATCACAATCTTTATTTGTGATGAAAGAATCATAGCACCATACTGTGCTAAGCTGTTCAAGTTGAAGCCACGGTGCCTTACTCAGGTGCAAAACATAATATTTACTCAATAGACACAGGTAAGGAATGCAGTTTGCAACCATGGAAGAAGGACGAGGTATCAAAAAATACCTTGGTTTCTGGACAACCTACTGAAGTGCAGGTGCAAATTCTGTATATTGCTAGACAGAGGTCTCTGTAGGGCATGGACAAGAGTCAAGGTGATGGCCATGATGGTTCGATCACAGTTCCCCCCCCCCCCCGCTTTTGCTACCAATCTGCCTTCCATTGAGGACCTGTAATTGCATGAGTCAAAAGAGGGTTGAGAAAATATCTACAGACCCCTCGCATCCTGGACATAAATTGTTTCAACTTCCACCCTCAAAACAATGCTATAGGGCTCTGCACACCAGAAAATTAGACCAAAGGACAGTTTCCCCCAATGCCATCACTCTGCTTAGCAACTAATTCCCACAACGCTGTCAAATAATTTGCTAAGACTGTGTTACTGTTATTCTCTCTTCCTCACTAATATCTATCTCTTCCAACTTATGACTATAGCCATGTTGCTTGTATTTTTCAATTATATGTTTTATTGTTTCCTAATGCAATTTGATAGCTTATTAGTAACCTTGACTGTCACTAAGTGTTGTATCTTTTTATTCTTGATGAATGTATTTTATTCTCCTTATGTACACTGAGAGCATATGCACCAAAGACAAATTCCTTGTGTGTTCAATCACACTCTTCTATTCTATTCTATCTATCTATTCTATTCTATTCTATTCTATTCTATTCTATTCTTTTGATATGTTGTTGGGTATTTTGGAGACAGGTGTCTGGTCCAAGCCCATAGATGGGCAGTGAAATCAAATCCAGTGCAATCCTTTATTTGCTTACACCTACTGGTGAAGCAAATGGTAATGCGTGTGGCTTCCAGTAGACCTTCTCGATGAGTAGAGCGGGTAAGATGCGGCAATCAGCTGGGCTTATGGGCGAGCCGAGTGAGCCAGAGAGTGAGATATAGGCCCAGCGGTGGTCGGAACTACTGGTTTACTGAAACCAGTCCGAGCCGGCAGCAACCCACCTCAGAATCAGGAATACTGAGTGTAACTTCTGGAACCGTCTTGCAAAGTTGTGAATAATTCTGTCCATGGTGCTGCAGAACTGGTCCTTAGCCTTTTCTCACTGGTTCATGGAGTGCCATTAATCTGAAGCTCCTGGCCTGATGCTCCCTGCTATGATAAGTAAGGCATTCTTTCCTCTGACAGTGCTCCACCTGACCAAGTCTGCAGTATGAAAATTATCTCACTTCAAGAAAAACAAACAAATCCCACTAAACCTAACAGTATGGGTGAAAGGGGAAGCTGGCGCAAAGAGAGGTGGCAATGGCAACCTTCTCCCCCCCCCCCTTTATGTTTAGGCTACCTGGATTTCAAAAACCCAAACCACTAGGTGGCAAAGGAAAATCCTTTACAGCCATCTAGTGGTAATTTATATCTTTGCAGCCCAGATATAGCAGCTTGGGGGCAGCTTCAAAAAGGTTACATTAGCATTTCACTTATAGGTCCTTAATAGGGGTGGGTTCCTGCTGGCATTACTACCAATTCGGTGCCCGAAAAATTTTGCGTGCATGTGTGCATTTACAACTAAAAAGCTTTGTGTATGCGCACAACATTAAAAAGGAAAAAATATTTTTTTTTTCTATAAAGATTGTTCTGCGCATGTGCAGAAAGAAAATCAAGATGGAGCGCCAAGGATAGAACCGGTCGGAACTGGTCGGAACCTACCTCTGGTCCTTAAGAACAGAAGCTAGGAAAAGAGGCAAGACACGAGTTCCCACTAATGAAGAAACGAAAAGGCTGCATTTTAAGAAATATTCTATCTTTGCAGCAATACGCTGCATCTTAGTCAGAAATAATCAGTTCACTCTCCGTGTGGGAACATAGCAATCTGGGGTTGTTTTCAAACTGATGTAGAAGCCTCTAATGGTAGGATGGAGATATTCATGGGCTATGTTAGAGTTTGGCTTATATAAAGTAACACTCTGATAACCACACAATGTGTGGATCCAAACAGCTCTATACTCCTCTGAGATCATCAGTGAGAAAGATTTGCTTTATGAAAGAATGCAAACTGCCATGGCAGGAAGCCCACAAACGTTTCTATCACAGCTTGTTAATCCCTTTGGAATCTCATGGGAGGCTGAAAGCTTTCATTAAAACGTCTTAAAATTTGAGAAGTGGGGGAGAAAAGGACTTCTGTTTCTTTAAATGGGAATTACAGGATTCTCTCTTCATCTAGGCATTTTGACAAGCACTGCTGTCATACAACCTACCTCCAATCAGAATCTTCCCTTTACTTTCAAAAAAACAACACCGCGAATCAGCAGCGGTCATTGTAAGCACACATCCTGCTCTTGAAATTGGTGTCATATCAAAAATGTCAGAAGCCGCAGCTGTGTGGAGATGAAATGGCCTTGTGCACAGAACAATCCCATTAGAGCATTGCAAACTCTGAACTAGGTTTGACTTCATGTTAGGAATAGCATTTTTAAAAAAACCAGAAATGTAAATAAATCTTAATTATCTAAGATTACCAGTTTACAGAATTTTAGGAAATCACTAGATGGCAACAAACATTTTTAAAAAAACTATTTGTTGCCATCTAATGGACACCTATACTTTTGCAATCTGATAGCCTTATAATCTCCATGAGTTCTTGTTGATTCAGTTATTGATTAACTTTGCATATACTCTTCTAAGAATAACTGAAGTACTGCTCCAGGGAACAAGTCCCCATTTTGTTGCATCTTTCTCCCCATTTCCCATACTTTAGATTCAGAATTTTCAGAGCAGTCCTGAAAACATCCAAAATTGGAGCAAGGATTTCAACGCAGTCTTAACATCTGTCTTGGACAATCTAGCAAAAGCCACAAGGGTTGAATATAGTTAGTACTGGCTTGTAGACCAACAGGAAACCTGAGATCTGCAGATCGTATTGGCAAAACCTACATGGTTTTTTGACCACAAGTTCAGCTTAGCTCAAGTAAATCTTAATTTACTATTTAAAAATGATGGGGGGAAATGCAATTTTTTCATTACTGATTATTCCTTTTGAAGAACTTTTAATACATTTCCACCAATAGCAATATTTTCCAGAACATAATCTGGGGTGGGTCAGAGAACATGGCAAGAGGAAAGAGGAAAGAGGCCAGGAGAGGCTTCTGCCTTCCTCTTCCTGCTCTTTGCTAAATGGCATAGAGGAGAAGTAAGTGAGGAAGCAGAGATTGAACATGGGGCCTGCAAATTTTATTTTCCAAATGTTAACTCTCCATTACTTCTGTCCTGCCTTCAAGTCTTTGGAGAATAGCTTAACCCTTTCTTTGTGGTTGCTCCTTAGATAATGGAACACTGCTATCATGTTACCCTTAGTCCTTCTTTTCATTAAACTAAAAAGGTGAAGGTTCCCGCACATGCATTCTAATCGTTCCCGACTCTAGGGGGCGATGCTCATCTCTGTTTCTAAGTCAAAAGAGCTGGCGCTTTCTGTGGTCTGTGGTCGGCATGAATAAACGCTGAAGGCGCACGGAACACCAAGGTGGTCCCTATTTTCTATTGCATTTTTAGTGTTTTCAAACTGCTAGGTTGGCAGAAGGGGACAAGTAATGGGAGCTTACTCTGTTATGCGCACTATGGATTTGAACTGCCAAACTGCTGACCTTTCTGTTCGACAAGCTCAGCGTCTTAGCCACTGAGCCCCCGCATCCCCGAAATTACTGTATAGGTAGCTATTTCTAACAAAATGAAATTCAATGTGAGAAAAGTAAAGTCATCTTAGTAAAAAGTAAAAGCATCTTAGCCACTGAGCCGAGCCGTGTCCATTTTCATTATACTAGATATTCCCAATTCCTGAAACTATTCTTTGTATGTTTTAGCCTCTAGTCCCTAATCGTCTTTGTTGCTGTTTGTTCTCTTTCTAGAGTCTCAACATCTTTTTTTATCGTGGTGACAAAACTAATTAGCTTCATGTGAGCCCGGGGTGTACAATTTTTTTTTTTTACTCTCTTGTGAACAACTAAGGCCTGTCACAGAGCAGACAGTACAGAAGGCACAATTTGTGGTTGGGAGCTCCAGCCGAACTTCTGGGTTGCAGAACATCCAACAATGCTGTGACATCTTGAAGGAATAAGCCTGGAAAAAACCCACCTCTTCCCCTCCCTCTAGGACAGTTTTAAAGGTAGGGAAGGAAACAGGAAGCCACCCAAAGGCAAATCAAAGTCACATTGAAAAATAAGGTATCTTATACTAACTATGCTACGGTAATCTGAAATTGCAGAAAAGGGAGAAGGGAAGGATTGGACGCTCTTACCACAGGCTCAGAATCATTCTATTGCATACATAATATGCCATTCACCATGCAGAATAAAGACTCCTCTAGTGTCCTATTTTCTGTCTTTTTTCCACAATTCCTAGTACATAGAAGTGTAAAAGTTTGAACAATAAAATGCCATGCCCTTTGGGACTATTCTTGCTCATTAACCAGACTTGTTACTGGTGGTTTTATAGTGTTCTGTACTTTTAATATAGACATTTAAATTATAGATAAGTAAACTGGTCACAAAGGAATGCAGTGACTCAGTGGCTAAAGACGCTGAGCTTGTCGATCAGAAAGGTCGGCAGTTCGGCGGTCAAATCTGTAGCTCTACATAATGGAGTGAGCTCCCATTACTTGTCCCAGCTTCTGCCAACTAGCAGTTTGAAAGCATGTAAAATGCAGGTAGAAAAATAGGGGCCACCTTTGTGTGGGAAGATAAGTGTTCCTTGTGCCTCCGGCACTAGTCATGCAGCCATATGACCACGAGATGTCTTCGGAAAGCGCTGGCTCTTTGGCTTTGAAATGAGATGAGCACCGCCCCCTAGAGTGGGAACGACTAGCACATATGTGTATGGGAAACCTTTACCTTAAATTGGCACCTGTTCTCTTCCTGCCTTTGCCTTTTTAATGTTTAAGAAATCAATAGCAAGCTACAGTATATTTTTGGCCAGGTGTATTGAGTGGTGTGGGTGCTCACTCAGATGTGGTGAATGGGGAATGCACACTAAATTGGAAATTATTCACAATTCTTGCCTTAGCTTTGATCTAGGCTTTGAAGAATGAAGAAAGTCTTTCATCCAGTGTTGTAAAATGGTTTTGCACAATAGCCATACTTGTTTGTTTCTATTTGGGAAGGTGGTGAATCTCAGCATCCATAACTGGCAAATCTCAAACAAATCACAGTCCTTTTCTAAATATTCACAAATGAGGAATAATATTCATCAAAGGCTGGACATTTGCCGTGAATGTCAATCTACTGAAATAGCAGGTGCTTTTCTTATTTCCTTAGTTCTTTTAATGTCAGATACAGCTTACCTGCTTTGACCCATATTGTGTTTGCTTTACACCTCACCTCTCCTCTTGCTGGGCTGCTAGAAGATGCCGAACAAGAATGGAGAATGAATGTAAAATGTCATGAATTTAAGACAGGGAAATGAAGTCTTTCATGCATGGAATAAATGAAATGAATGAGATAGCAAATGAAACACAATATGGCAGCTGTATTAATTCCACCATACGGAGCCCTCTTTTGTATCAGAAGAATTTATTAATCAATAATAATTTATTAAAATAAATTAACTGGATTCACAATGTCCCAACAAAATGGATGCCTCTAATCACACAGTTCAGGGCCTTTTCTTACAACATGCCAAGTAGAGGCATGGGGAATACAAAAACAAATCATGTAAAGTCACATCTGCAGCTGAAAAAAGCAGCAGTTGCCATCATCATTTTAATTTTTTTATACCTCTACCCATACATGCAATGCTTAGAATGTTGCTGAAATGATGTTTAGTTCAGTGGTCCCCAACCCCCGGTCCGCGGACCGGTGCCGGGCCGTGGAGTACCTGGCACCGGGCCACGCAGCGGCCGGGGGCCATGATCGCTGCAGTGGCCGGGGGCCATGATCGCTGCAGCGGCCGGGGGCCATGATCGCTGCAGCGCAAAGGCTCCTGGGCCGTGCGCAAAAGCTCCTGGGCCGTGCGCAAAGGCTCCAGGGAAGAGAGCCCCGCGCTGGTACGCACGTGATATTAAACAATCAATATGTCGTGAACAACGCCCCCTCCCCTGCGCGCGCTCAGCGGGCCACGGTAAAATTATCAAAGGCTGACTGGTCCGCGGCAATAAAAGGTTGGGGACCACTGCTTTAGTTGATGGTTGGTGTTAACCTTGGTGATTTTTTTGTGACTCAGTAGGTTTTGTGACCTATCTATGCTGCAAACCCAGAGTATCCAATGAGCTTAGAAATGAGTTAATGTCCAAATGAAGCATTGTTGCATGCATTTTCCTGCTGTTTTACAAATCACAGCACACTATACTTCCATGTATTCAATCATCCTTGTCACAGTTGTCCCTTACGTTCCCATTTAATCAACAAAGGGAAATATTTGTAGCTTAGGGTTGAAAAGATGAGTCCTTGCTGCTCTCTGCAGATGTTTCATTACCCAAACTAGGTAACCTCATCAGTGCTAGTTTGGGTAATGAAACATCTGCAGGAAAATCACAAAGCTCAGAGAGCAGCGAGGACCCCTCATTCCCATTTCATGTCCACCATTTGCCAGTCTAAACTCTAGGCCACTCAGCCTCTATCTCGACTGAGATTTGTTTGTGGGCTGCCTAGCAGGAATTTGGTTAGTAAATTTAATAGTCTGGCATAGAAATTTGATGGCTGGATAGATAGATATGGATGTAGAGATAGATAGATGATAGATAGATAGATAGATAGATAGATAGATAGATAGATAGATAGATAGATAGATAGTAGAGATAGATAGATGCTAGATAGATGATAGATGAGATAGATAAATAGATAGTTGGATGGATACAGTAGATAGATATCAAGTATCAAGTAGGTTTTATTGTCATTTCAACAATATACAGTACAGTACACAGTGAAATGAAACGTTTCCCCAGGACCAGGGTGCTACATCAGACAACATAGATAAAAAGAAAAAGAGCAGCACACAAAACTACATATAGTTCTAAATCTAAGAACTTAGAGAGTGTTGAGAAGTCTAATGGCTTGTGGAAAGAAACTGTTACACAGTCTGTTTGTGTGGGCCCGAATGCTTCTGTACCTTATTCCAGATTGCAGGAGAGTAAAGAGCGTGTATGAGGGATGTGTGTGGTCAGCCACAATGTTTCTGGCTTTACGAATGTAGCATGTAGTGTATATGTCCATGACAGAGGGAAGAACAACCCCGATGATCTTCTCTGCCGTCCTCACTATTCGCTGTAGGGTCTTGCGATCCGACACGGTGCAATTCCCAAATCAGGTGGTGATGCAGCTACTCAGGGTGCTCTCGATGGTCCCCCTGTAGAAGGTTGTGAGAATGTGTAGAAGGTTGTGAGGAGCCGAGGTGGCGCAGTGGTTAGGGTGCAGTATTGCAGGCCACTTCAGCTGACCGTTCTCTGCAGTTCAGCGGTTCAAATCTCACCAGCTCAAGGTTGACTCAGCTTTCCATCCTTCCGAGGTGGGTGAAATGAGGACCCAGACTGTGGGGGCAATTTGCTGACTCAATTTGCTAAAAATCTGTAAACCGCTTAGAGAGGGCTGAAAGCCCTATGAAGCGGTATATAAGTAAATAAATAAATAAATAAATAAATAAATAAATATAATAAATAAATAAATAAATAAATAAGCAAGCAAGCTGTGCCTTCCTCAGTTTCCTAAGAAAGTAAAGACACTGCTGGGCCTTCCATGTTATGGAACCGGTGTTGAGGGACCAGGTGAGATTCTCCGCCAGTTGAACACCAAGGAATTTGGTGCTCTCTACGATCTCCACAGAGGAGCCATTGATCTTCAGTGGGGAGCGGTTGTGTGTTCTCCTGAAGTCAACAACCATCTCTTTTGTTCTGTCTACATTCAGAGACAGGTTGTTGGCTTTACACCAGTTCGTTAACTTCTCCACCTCCTCTCTGTATGCTGTCTTGTCATTCTTGCTGATAAGACCCACCACGGTCGTGTCATCAGCAAACTTTATGATGTGATTCAAACTGTGCATTGCTACAGAGTCGTGCGTCAGCAGGGTGAAAAGCAGGGGACTGAGCACACAGTCCTGAGGGCTCCAGTGTTCAGTATGATGGTGTTAGAAGTGTTGTTTGCGATCCAGACTGTTTGAGGTCTTCCAGTCAAAAGGTCCAGGATCCAGTTACAGAGGGAGGTGTTCAGGCCCAACAGGGTCAGCTTGCCCATCAGATGTTGGGGAATGATAGTGTTGAATGCTGAACTAAAGTCTATGAACAGCATTTGTACGTATGAGTCTTTGTTTTCTAGGTGAGTGAGGGCTAGATGGAGTGTAGTGGAGATGGCGTCGTGGGTGGAGCAATTCAAGTGGTATGCAAACTGCAGTGGATCCAATGTTACGGGCAGCAGGGTCTTTTGTGCCTCATGACGAGCCTCTCAAAGCACTTCATGATGATGGGAGTAAGTGCAACCGGACGGTAGTCATTGAGGCAGGACACTGAGGCAGGATAATGGTCGTTGTTTTGAAGCACATTGGGACCACAGTGGTACTCAGAGAGTTGTTGAAGATGTTGGTGAAAACATTTGCCAGTTGGTCTGCACATCCTCTGAGCACTCTGCCAGGAATATTATCTGGTCCCGCAGCTTTCCATGGGTTGACTCTGCTTAGAGCTTTCCTCACGTCAGTAGTGGAGAGACAAAGCATCTGGTCGTTGGAAGGAGGTGTGCTCTTATCATAGATAGATAGATAGATAGATAGATAGATAGATAGATAGATAGATAGATAGAAAGATAGATAGATAGATAGATAGATAGATAGATAGATAGATAGATAGATAGATAGATAGATACCGTATTTTTCGGATTATAAGACGCACTTTTCCTAAAAGAGGGTAAAAATTTGGGTGCGTCTTATACACTGAATGTAGCCCCACACACACACCAACCCCAACCCTTTGGTCTCTGCCTCCCAGCAATTTACCTCCTTGCCGCAAAAGAGGAAAATGGGGCTTGCGAAGGCTGCAATAGGCTATAACAATACCTGCAGCCTGAAAGACCTGATGATGGGAAGGCCAAGCTGAAATTCAAAGTGAAACTTGCTGTTTGCTCCATGAGGCAAATTGCTAAGAGATAGAGGTAGATTTTTTTCTCTTGTGCAAATCAGGCTGTTTGCTGCAAGGAGGTAAGCCAGCAACTATAAATGCCTATAGAATGTTCAAATTAGTAGAGTTATTTTTTAAAGACTGCTTTATTATTGTTCTAGACAGTTTAACAAAATGAAGAAGATTTTTAAAATAAATGCTTGATCTGAAGAGGCCCAGTGCTATTGTATCTTCTTTTAAATAGCAGAGAATAACTATACTTCCAGAAAGCCACATCAATTTTAACAGCATCTGTACAAGTATAGCCTGAAATGTAACACAAACAGTGTATATTGTCTGTATTGTTTGCTGTTTGTTGCAAGGAGGCAAATTGCTGGGAGGCAGAGGCAAATATTTTCCCTTTGTTTTCCTCCCCAAAAGCTAGGTGCGTCTTATATTTCCATAAAATATGGTTGATAGATGATAGACAGATAGATAGGTAAATAGGCAAACACAGACAGAGGTAGGTAGATAGGTAGAGATAGATCAATAGAACGATAAAATATATAGGGGGAGAGAGAGAGAGAGAGGGAGAGAGACTACTATATACCCTGAACTAAGAGGGATTTTTCTCAGACTAAGTAGGGCAGCCCTCATGCTCATTCTGAACCCTCTGGAAGGGCTCTATCCAGATTTATGTTGCTTCACCTATTCGCTGAATGCCTCTTTTCAATGATCTACAATAAAATCCACTAAGAATGCAATCGAAACAAAAACGTATACAGTACAATTAAATCAGATTCAAAATAAAGGCTCCATATAAACTAGGGAACAGCCAGGCAGTCATTCAAAACGAAGAACTACAATATAATTCAAATGCCAATTCAAAATCCTTGAATTTCCCCCCTCCCCTCCAAAGTCTTCACCTAACACTGACACCAGTCCAGTCCCACCTGGGGAGGGAATTAAAAAAAAATATGGGGGCAGCACAGAAAAAGTTATCCTGGCTAGTAGATAGTTCTCAACTTATGACCACAAATTTTCTGCTGCTAAGCGAGACATTTGTTAAGTGAGTTTTGATCGGTTTTACAACCTTTCTTGCTGCAGTTAAGTTAATCACTGCAATTAAGTTAGTAACCTGGTTAAGTAAATCTGGCTTCCCCTTTGACTTTGCTTGTCGGAAGGTCGCAAAAAGGGATTGTGTTGACCCCAGGACACTGCAATGGTCATAAATGAGTCAGTTGCCAAGCATCTGAATTTTGATCAGGTGACGACGGGGAGGATGCTACTGTCCTAAGTGTGAAAAACGGTCCCAAATCGCTTTTTTTCAGTGCTGTTATAACTTTGAACGGTACCTAAACGAATTGTTGTAAGTCGAGGACTGCCTGCACTTGTTTTTTTAAAAAACTGAAATTTGTCCTCCGACTGACAAGCCTTCATTTAGTGACTCTATGGAATGGGAAAGGGGGAGAACAGGAGCTGGACGAAGCATTGACTGCCGAGTGATCGGGGCATTCCCCCCGTGCCCCAATTCTTCCTCCTGCTTGCTCGCGCGAAGCTGCGCCTGCGAAGGGAGGTCTCCGGCCCCGCTCTCCTCCTCCCGGGCGTTCCCAGTGCGCAAGCCCGCCCTCCCCTCGTTCCGTTCTCGGCCTGCTTCTGCTTTCTCCCTTCCCCGTCGCCCACTTCCGTCTCGATCGTCCGGAGAGCCCCCCGTCCACCGGGAAGCTCCAGGAGGCAGCGCACGGGCACGCGATGCCGCCTTGACCGCCGGATGGAGCGCGGAGCCCTGAGGCTGGTAAGGCCGGCTCCGTTTCGCGTAATTGCGCGCGGTTGCCTCTCTCGGGTAGCTGGGAAACGTTAGCCGAGGGCGAGTTGCAAAGCGACCCCTACAGGGGACTCGGGGGTACTGTGGGAGGGAAAAAGCGAAGAGGGCCCCGAGGGAAGAAGGCGAGAGGAGAGATCTGGGTGGAAAGTGGGTAACAGCCCGTGCCCCGCTCCGCAGACTCCGGGTATGTGAGTCGTGTGAAGGCAGAGAGACCGCCCTTTGCTGTGGGGATCGGCGAGGGGGGACGAGATGGTGTGAATGCAAAGTGGCTGCGGGAAGGGGGAAGGAAGGACGCCAGGGAAATGCAATCCCCAAGGAGAAGGGGCACTATAGCCATCAGCCTTTTCCAGCACTGTGGCGTGCTGGCTGGGGAAGATGGGTGGGTGTAGTAGAATAGAATTCTTTATTGGCCAAGTGTGATTGGACACACAAGGAATTTGTCTTTGGTGCATATGCTCTCATTGTACATAAAAAGACAAGATACATTCATGAAGAATCATAAGGTACAGCACTTAATGATAGTTAAAGGGTACAAATAAGCAATCAGGAAACAATATCAATATAAATCGTAAGGATACAAGCAACAAAGTTAGAGTCATATATAGTCAAATATATCCCGCGAGTAGCTGGTAGGAAAACGTCAACTAGTTGGGCGAAGGGTTGGGGACGTCAGAAAAGTGGGGTGCGTTTCCAAAGGCGAGCAATTAACCAAAACTGGAGGGAAGCGACCGCGCCAGGGAGAGTAACTGCAATAACGGGAGCAATAACGGGAGGTGAGAGAGCCGAGCAAACGGTCTAGTAGTAGACGACTCACTTTGCGGGGGTGACGCAGGCTGAGAAAGTGGGCCGTTCTCTGGAGCAGCCAGAGCGGCTGGGAGGGAGAGAGAGAGAGAGATTTGAGGTGCGGGGGGGGGGGGCGGGGGCGGAGAGAAGCTTCTCCCGGCTAACGGAGGGGTGGCCGGTGGGACTCGAACGAAGGAACCACTGTGCGCCCGGCGCGGATTTGTCAGGTGGATGTGAAGGCGGCGTTCACGTGTGGATGGGGGGAGAGGGAAGAGGGGGAGCTGACTACCCGAGGGAGGGAATCCAGACGGAGGAGAGGAAAATCGGAGGCGGCTCACCTCTGCCCCCCTCTGGGGCCGCCCCTTAGAGATGCTAATATCGTTCCAGTCCTCTTTCCTCCCCCCCAACACTCCGCTCAAGACCCCAGCCCCGAGACGGAGGACTACAACAAAAGCCTCGTCTGTGGGGCCCTGGCGGGATTGCTGAAAGCAGCGGCGACAGCAGCAGAAGCGGGAAGGGCGACGTGTAGTTCCTGAGGCAGGTGAGATTTCGGGGTCGGGGCAGGGAAAAGAGAGGTGTCCGGAACGCAGCTTGGGAGGACCCGGTGCCTCGTTCTCACGGCACTTAGAATAAAACTCCCGCTGGAAAGGAAGCCCGGTCTTCCTAACGCCGTCTCGGAGGCTTTCTGGGGATCCCTGGCCCTCTTCCCACTTTTAAGGTGCTGCGTCTTTCTTCCTCCAGCGCTCAGCCTCCTCTCGTAAGCCCACCTGTCTCCTGAAGAAAAAAAAACCCGAAGGTGAACGCTCTCCCCCCCCCACCGTTTTCGTTTTGACTTGGACAATGGAGAAAGGGGAGGGGGGAGAACTAGTCAGTTTCATTGTTTGTCAATTGCCCGCAGCTGTAATCTCTGGTAGCTATAAAGAAGTAACGTCGTTGGGAGGGGAGACAGTAGGAAGGGGATTGTTTAGCTTTAGCAAAAGATTTGGGGGGGGGGTGAGATTCTTCAAATTTGCTCTTCCTTAGAAAAAGTTGAATGCCTCTTTGTGTTTGTGCCTCTGTGAGAAAGTCAGGCAACTTAAAATGCCGGGTGCCTAACTAAGAGGGCTTTAGAACTGCCAACTGATCAGTTTGCTCTTTAAGTAACTTCAGAGGAAGGGTTTGTAGTTCGGCAGATGGAGAAAGGTAGATCTTCCGAGCTTTAGAAGGTAGCAAAGTTTCTATCTTCAAGAAAAAAAGAGGAGGATCAAATCAACTATGAAAGAATAGAATTGCTACTCTCGTGGCTTAGTAGTATCGCTTACCCCCTTCATCCCCAATACTCGGATTTCTTTCGATTTTTTTCACATTTGGAGTAAAGAAAATGCATGAGCAGCATCTTTTTCAAAACAGCTAAAGAGGAGAAAAAGTTTTATAAGGTAATATATTCCTACAAGTCATTTACTAGTGAACTATTCATGGGTTACTCAGAGTAATGGGGGGGGGGTGTTCATACGTTAAGAAACTAAGGGCTGAGTTCACACAATATATTGGGCTAAATATGCCTGGCTAGTTTGTGTTTCAGTGACTGAGTTCTTCTAATAGAATACCGTAGATTGGATAAAAATGAAAATGGATCATTTGGGTTATTGTTTTAGTATCTTGTGTAAATGAAGCCCTCAGATTAAGCTAAGGTTTGTGGGAGCATAGCAGGGAACAAATAATTCATTCACTTTTAATATGATGTATGACCTGAGTGCATCCTTTGTTTGTGTGAATGTGCTTTATTGACTACATGAGCTTGTTCCTTGCAGCTTTAAACATTTATGTCAGTTTTGCCAAATCCTGCTAAGGAACATATTGCAACTCTAATGTTTCCAAGTTCTCAGAATCTCAGTGTTTGAAGCAAACTCTCAGATAGGCTGAAGAACAAAAGATTATTCAGAATTACAATATGGAAACTCTGATAATCACTTAATTGTTATTCCTGGACACAAATGAGAGGCTTGTGGGACAAGGAGGGTCCCCCATTGCATCTTTCTCCCCCTCTCCAGATCACCTTTTGAAAATAGAGGAGTGGGGGGGGGGTTGTGTTGATTTTGAGGTTTTTCTCATAAGGGTTGATTGAGTTAATTGCTCCATAGTACCCTTCTCTATAGGGACGTGGTGTCTAAGACGCTGAGCTTGTCGATCAGAAAGGTCAGCAGTTTGGCAGTTTGAATCCCTAGCACCACGTAACAGAGTGAGCTCCCGTTACTTGTCCCAGCTTCTGACAACCTAGCAGTTCGAAAGCATGTAAAAATGCAAGTAGAAAAATAGGGAACACCTTTGTTGGGAAGATAACAGCATTCCGTGCACCTGCATAATTTAATCATGCCGGCCACATGACCACGGAGACGTTTTGGACAGTGCTGGCTCTTCGGCCTTGAAATGGAGATGAGCACCGCCCCTAGAGTCAGGAACAACTAGCACAGATGTACGAGGGGAACCTTTACCTTACCTTTCTCTAATTTCCATTCACATTTCACAGAATGAAAACTGGTGGGTCTGTAGGTTCCCCCTTCCCCTTATTAATGGAAAGGTTTATTATGGAAAAAACCCCATTACAAATAAAAAATTTACATATGCACAGTGTTTCACAAGTCTGCTTCAGAGCTATAATCATAAATTTTCTAGGGCTTTCCAAGCAATTTTATTTGGCTGAGATTTCCTGGAACACAGCCTGGTTAATCAACCTCTTCTTTGCAAATGCAAAAAAGGGTTTTCAAATTATTGGAAGTATTGCCTGGCCTGAATTAGTGGAGGGGGAATGTGGGGATGGCAGTGATAAATGTTCGACTGGCTGGCACTGGGTGGTGCGAATGATAGCTTGCTCAGCAAATGAGGACAGTTATCAGCTGTAAAACTGACTTTCCTGGTGACCCTTGAAGTGGCTTGTGACATGATTGACTGCCACCGTGGGTGCTGCATGCTCCTTTGTGTTCTGAGCTTCCCCTTAGAGATTTTCTTCCTGTGTTGCTCTGCTGAAGCTTCTCCAGGCAATTTGTGTTCCATTTATGAGACCAGAGACATTGTAAATAGCTGATAAGTTGAAAATGGTTAGGAAACAAAATTGCATTTTGCCTGAATTATTCTCCTGTGCTCATTTTTTAAAATTATCTACTTCAGAGGTGGGTTGCAGGCGGTATGCCCGGTACGGGCGTACCGGAGCCTGCCCAGAGCACCGGATACCGTTCCAATATGATAGTCTGGAGGGCCCACTCGCCCGCCTGAGCTCCTTACCGTGTTTTAAAGCTTTCGATGCTTATGTGCATGGTACATATATCCGTGACCTGACAAAAGCGCAAACGTCAAAAGCGTGCCGACAAAACCGCAGCGCTAAAACCGCGATGTCAAAAGCGCGCCGACAACAGCGCGATTTAAGGTAAGGTAAGGTTTAGGTGGGTTAGGGTAGTTAGGTTAGGTAGGTTACAGCGCGCTTCTGTCGGCACGCTGTTGTCGGCGCGCTTCAGCGCTCATTCGTCGGCGTGGTTTTGTCGGCGCATTTTTGTCGTTCGCGCATTTGTGGTGGAACACATACATCACCTGCGCGATGCTCTGCCGAGCAGCTAGAGCCTCACGGAGGCTTGCGGAAGCGTTGTTTGCAGCTACACACATGCGCGCACTGCACGCGTCCATAGGGCAATGCCGGGCCCATTCCAACCGTACCGGTTGGAACGGGATCTGGAACCCACCACTGATCTACTTGGACATTTAGAAGCAACTTTTCTTTACGACACATATTGAATTGTTTCATGCATCACACTGATGTATGGTTGGTATCATCATGATTTACTGAATAAATAACAGTGTGTCCTTAGTGAGATACACAGACCCCAGTTATTGCTTCTGTAAGAGACTGTAATTTGTGGCCTAAAAGACTCATGTTTGCTCAACTTGTACACCATTAGTTCAGGATTGAAATGTTGGTAATAAGATTTAAAGCTAGTCAACCATATTTAGGTCAGGATTAGTAGAGTTAGTCTTGGGTGCACATATTGTGTGCAGCAGTGGTGAAATCTAAGTTTTTTTGCCACCGGTTCTGCGGGTGTGGCTTGGTGGGCATGGTCATGTGACCGGGTGGGTGTGGCCACTTTTTCCACTTTTTAACCATTTTTTCCCTGCCAGTTCAGGCAAATAGGCAGGAAAAAATGCTTTATAAAGAGTGTGGGGGGGGGACGTTCAACAATCGCATGGATCAGCTGTGAGCCGGGCGATTGTAGGACCCTCTTTGTTTCACTTTCTAAAGCATTTTTGTCCTACCTATTCACCCAACTGGCAGGAAGAAAATGGTTTAAAAAGTGAAAAAAATGGTTCCGACGATTGCAGGGCTCCCAGCTGTTCCGCACGATCGTCAGAACCAATTCCCCTCCACACTTTTTAAAGCTTTTTTTTTACTACCGATTTGGGCGAACCTTAGCATTTTTTGCTACCGGTTCAAATGAACTGGTCAGAACCGCTAGCATTTCACCCCTGGTGTGCAGCCAGATCAGTACAGGGTGAGAAACTACTTAGTTCAAAGCAGAACAAGTTCTACCATTCCTTCCCCGACCCTAGATATTGCAAGATCATTCCATTTCCCTTCTGCCTGACTTTTCTCCTATGAATGGGTCACCTCCTTGTATCTGAGAAGTTGCAAACCTACCACAATTACTCGTCACTTCCACTGAAATAGAAGGTTTCCAGATGACCAAACCACAGAATAATATAGAACTGAGTCAAAGAAGCTTGGATTGCAGCAATTGTAGATTTCTAAAACAGGTAGAAATTAATAGGCTCAAGCTGCATTTAGAAACAGAGGAATCTGAAGTGATGAAACAGGGAGAAAATCGCTATGTTGGTAAGGAAATGAGAGAAGAGTTAGTTGTATTTTTCTGGTTTACTACAGATCATTTTACTTTGGGTACTGTATTAAAAGGTATGGAATGGTTCATTCATAAGCCAGATTCCTTAGCCATAGTTTATTGAAGAAACTGGTGGCTGGATAATCCAAACAAGTAAAGCCAAAGCCCATGGCATACATCATTTATAAATTATCATACACAAAGACTACAGCTGAAAATTAACAGTTTTCCATCATTTTCAGGAACACCCTGAAATAGGCATAAAACAATTAAAACAGCTATATTCCCCCAAAAGGGGAACCCCTTACCCAATTTCTGCTAAATGCATAATTATATCTATGCCTTCTATGGTCCATAAATCCTCAATAATGGTTCTTGGTCACCAAAATATGTTCTCTTGTGCTTAGCATTTTATATTTTATCCAGTTAAATAACCTAAATGTAGTATACTGCATGAACTCACCCTACAGCTGGGTTCACATAATACAATAGGCCATAGTTTCAAATGCAAATGCCAAGTCTTATGCAACATGCTAAAGCAAACCAGCCATATGTTGGCTCACTTTAATGTATGAACCCAGTTAGAATCTGACTTTCTAATCAAGAAGATAAAAGCCTAGTTTCCTATGGTGAATATATGGTGTCTTCCTGGTAACCCCCTGATGTGGTCTTTGTTCTCTCTTTAATCCAGCCCATTAGGACTGTGCAACACTTCAGATTCAAAGACCCAAAAATGCTTTGAAAGGTAAAGGATGCTAATGTAAATCCATCTGCCATTGGTTAAGCTAAGTGCTTATTTTTGTGAGATTAAGGGGACATGTTTGCTTTAAGGAGTTGAGGATAGGTAACAGCGATCGTACAGCCTGGTATCCTGAAATATCATTTTGCTTTTGAATTTGAATTGCTACTGTACCTGCCTGCCACAAATTACTAATATGCAAGCATATGACTAGAAAGGTTGATAGAAACACGGGTGACTGCCCATAGACCATCTGTTGCTTACTCAGTGCCTTCCACATGTATGGCTGGAGCAGCAGGAGGTTATGGAACTTCAAATCTAAATTATAGGGATAGAACAGGGGCCTCCAAACCTGGCAACTTTATGACTTATGGACTTCAACTCCCAGAATTCCTCAGTCAGCAACCTGGCAACATTACAACTTATGGAATTTGGATAGGGATGAAATTGTGGAGTTGTGGAGAACTGGTAGCAGAAAGTTTGAGTCGTTTGGAGAACCGGCAAATACCACCTCTGGCTGGCCCCAGAGTGGGGTGGGAATGGGGATTTTGCAGTATCCTTCCCCTACCATGCCCACCAAGCTATGCCCACTGAACCAGTAGTAAAAACATTTGAATTTCACAATGAGTTTGGAGAGGAACTCCTGGGGTAGAGGAAGCAACAGGCTGCCTGTACCAGAAAGAGCCGTGTGGCTCTGCCCACTTTCACAAACCAGTGTCTGAACTGCTGGAAACAACCCTTACAAAGTTCTGCAGGTGAAAATCGAATACCTGATGGTTGGGAATTGCCTGACTTCCTGACAATTAATCCCACCTGCAGCCAGCAACATAATAACTGAGAGCAGTGGGAAACCACAGAATGATTTTCCTGTCTTGGAAGAGCTACCGTAACTAGGTTTGTTTTGGAGAGCAGCTTATCATCAGAACTCTCTAGAAATTGGTTCATTTAAAAATAGTCGAATCTTGGCAAAGCAAGCCCAGTTTCATGGATGGAGAGTCGCAGGAGAGCTAGTTCAGCAGCACCAAAGTGATTCTATGGGTGAGATATCTGGGGTAACTTTTTTTTAATGGGGGACTGGGAGTAGGAGGCCAAACCTTCCCAGTTTTAAAGAGCCAGGACTTAATCTTTGCTGATACTTTGGGAAGTGCCTCAAGGACTGAAATGGGAGGAACTGACTTTCAACAACTTCTGGGTCTGACCGTCTCCCCAAGATGACAAAGCAGCTAAAATGGGGAAAAAATTAATTATCCTTAGCATGGGAGATGGGGTGTTAAAAGGGAATATGAAAAGTCATGCTGCTGAAATGTCTTTATTGTAACACTGAATTTCAATTCAGGGGTTCTGGAGGCCCCCCCAAGGGTGGTGCTTGGTGGATTTCATGCAAGATATTGTCCCTTGCTTTATCCAAATCTGAAGTGAAGGGTTAAGCCTGGAGAAATCAGCTTAGTGCCCTTCCAGTCAATTTGCTAGCTTTTCGCAGACAAGATTTTGATGTCTTTGAGGGAGAAGTATTTTCAAGACATGATTGTGTTTGCACATGCACACTCCTGATTGAGTGAATATGTACAAAGTTCCAGTTTACTGTCCCCCAAATAGGTGGTTTTTTTAATTGAAGCTACAGGCTTACAATGCAGTGGCAACCCGAAATGGCTGCCCTGTTGGATTGTTTATCAAAGAATCCTCAGATCTAGCAACCAATTAAGTTCCTTTGGATAGTGACATTGGGACATATAAATTTAATAAATAGAATGATCCAGGAGGCAATTTTGACTTCAAATGTCATAAAAAGTCTAGCTTATTGAAAATTCTAGTTTTATGGAATGGGTTCATCTATATAAAAATAGATCCATATACCATGTCTTCCCGGAAATAAGACAGGGTCTTATTCTTTTGACTACCAAAATAAGCGCTTGGCCTTATTTTTGGGGAGGTCTTATTATTTTTGAGGTGCAGGAGGCAGTGATGGCTGCTGCTGTGTGGCAATATTTTCAGGGAGACGGCTTATTTTTGGAAAATGACTTATTTTAACGCATGTGCTGAAAAGCCCGACTGGACATTATCCAAGGAGGTCTTATTTTCAGGGAAACAGGGTGTTTGCTGGCTAATTAAGTTGGGTAGCTACAATAAATTTAAATGCCCAGAATAATTGAGGTGGGGAATTGAGCATATTTTGTAAACAGAACTAATCTTTCACACATCTGGAAAGTCTCCAAATAGGGAAAAAATATTTTGAAGGATAAAAGTAGCAACAGAACTTGGCAACGTACCAGAAGCTGGTGCAAAATCAGTTGGGAGAATTTATATGTCGTTCCACATCTGCTGGGAACATATGCAGCCTTGGATGCGGGGAGCTTTCTGGGAAGGTGAAGATTTTAGGGCTGGAATAATATTGCAAAGTGCTGGGATGACGGATGGGGCTTCGCCTTGTAGGGTGGGATTTTAAGAGAAGCCTTAAGATTCTTAGTTGTAATCCTAAAATAGGCTTAATTAGCATTTACACTGTTGTTTCCTACCTCAAAATGGCAGGAATCTGCTGCCGATTGTCACTAATCATAAATACAGGAAGATATAGAAAAAGGGTCTCGGGTTGCTTACTTACTTAGGTACTAGGAGACTGTTTAGTGTTTGATTTGTTTTCAAATAATCATCCCCAGATTGGGTGAGGATGTATTTTCTTTATCCTATTTAAGTAGTTTGGGGATATTTTGATATGTGTGTGTGTGTATGTGTGTGTGTGTGTGTGTGTGTGTGTGTGTGGTGTGTGTGTAGTCATCACTTCTGCTCAGTTCTGTTGCTGGTCTAGCTGTCTGTCCCTGAGGTGTTCCAAATATTTAGAAGGCTTTTATGCAGTGATGCTATTCAGCCGGTTCTATCTGTTTCGAGCGAACTGGTAGCGGTGGCGGGGGGAGGCTCCGCCCACCCGTCCAGACTTCATTATGTCCCATTTTTGACGCTCTGCGCATGTGCGGAAGGTCCTGCACGTGCATGGAGGTGGCACCCATGCGCTCACATTTGAGAACCAGTAGCCAAGGTTCCTCTGTTCCTTTGAATGGAAGCAGATTCTCTGCATCTCTTCCTCCCTTTTGCAGACTTATAAGTAAATGTTGATTTAAAATAAGCCAATTCTATTATTGTTAGTAGTTTCTGGAACTTTTCAACTCAATCACTTACCTGTTTGTGAGCTTTCCTTGGAACCTTTAAGTTTGCAGTGGATTTGATCTTTAATAAGTGTTTCTCACAGCCCTGACAGTTGATAATTTCTTTTGTCTTCTCTTCCTTGCTTAATTAAGACTGGAAAGAAATCTTCCACACTTAGAACTGCCTTTCCTAATCCTTCAAATGAGTTGGTGACTATTTCCATCATTACCCAGCCTCTATTGATGGAAATGTAGACAAACCATCTGAAGGACAATGAGTTAGGGAAGACTATTCTGAGTGTATAATTTTTAGCTTCACTTTAACTCAGGAATGAGAAGGAGAAAAGAAAAGGTATTTTAAAATAGAGGAATGATTTGATGGCTAAACATGACTCCAGTTTTATGCTGAATGGGTGAGCTTGGCTAATGAATGAATGCCCAAATGTGTATATACTCACAATAAACTAGTGTATACAAAGTATTTTCACCTAGGTTCTTTACAGTATCTGAGTCCAGTGCTTTGCACTGGGACTAGCAGCAACCTCCAGTAGCTGGCAGTGAATTCCACCACCACCACCACATTTCTCTGCCATCTGGAATCATTTGAAAGTTAGAACTTTGCAAATGCCAGAAATTGTTTCACTATAAAGTTTGATGTACTGCATGCTGTTTCTATATTTTCCTGGAAAATCTCTGCAAGATTTCCCAGGGAGAGAAACAGATCAAGAGATTTGCTCAGTTTGCAAACATTGCAAGTCCCAACTGTGTGCTACTTTGAATGATTTGAGACTGGTTAGCCAATGCCATTCCTATTGCTATATTTTGTGGAATGATCTTTTAGAGTTGGGAGTACTTTATACCTTTGTAAAAAAAAAAGTGTATCACTTCTTATTCTCTCTTCGGGAAACCTGATGTCTTTTACTAAAATCTACGTGGAACCCAAGTCAAGGAGCACATGATTTCTCTAGGCCAAGGTGCCAGGAGGCTGCACATCAGGCAGATATTCAAAGTCAAGGCAAAACACATACGTGCTTCTATGGGCATGTGTGTGTGTGTGTGTGTGTGTAAAATATACCAATACGTAATTGAATGCCTTATGTCTTTACTTCTTTTCACCTTCTGTTCTATTAGAAAGATTATAGTTTCATTATAGTTCCCAAGGGCTTTGAAAGCAACACCTAAGTCTTCCAAAGACCCATGCCAATGCCTGATTTAAGGGTAAGAGGCATTTTCAGGACAGCTGATACAAGGAACTTGTTTGGCAAGCTTATCTAGCTGAGCACTTTGTTCCAAGTTCTCCTATGTTCTGAGGTGCTTGTGAGCTTTTGTTTCGCTTTATTTGGATTTTGAGCTTGGTCATCCCAAGTTATGCAAGAATGGAGGACTGAATGGAGTCTGCGAGGCTTACTTTGGTGGCAAGTGTCACGTTCTGAGCATGCGCTAAAATAAAGAGTTTAAGCGGGAAGCGCTCGACACCCGATTGGCTGATCGTTTGACAGCTCCTGTATAAAAAGGGAGCTGTCCAAACGAGCAGCGCGCATTCCTGTCTAAGAGCCGGTTCTGAAAGTTAGCCTGTATTTGTTAGGGAATAAAATTTGTTAGCCTTTATTCCCGTCTCCGCCTCAGTTCTTCTGGCTACCCACGGTCCTTTGGTACACACCAGCAAGGATGGGGAAGGGGAATCTGTTGATGTAAACCAGGCGTCTCCAAACTCAGAACTTTAAGACTTGTGAACTTCAACTCCCAGAATTACTCAGCCAACCATGCTGGCTGAGGAATTCTGGGAGTTGAAGTCCACAAGTCTGAGACCCCTGATCATAAACTATTGGGAAGGTCTCTTGAGCAAATTTTGTGCCCAGGAGAAAACCTGGGCAAAGGAGTTTGCCATTGCTGTCCCTGCAGTTGTCCTCTGGACCAGCTTTGCCTGGCACCTGATCACACTATATCTATTTGTACATTTCTGGAAGGTTGACCCTGTCCAAACACTCCAGCCATGTTCTCAGCCACTGGGCCATCTGGAGGAAAGATACAAGTCTGCCTATAAATACTGACAAAGGCTCCTGGGAGGTGGAAGGAAGCAACCTTCCCTTTGGTTATTTCCTCATATAATAGAATTTGTAAGGTCTGCAGTTTACACTTACATGGGAGATTGTTTCGGTAACCTCCCTAATGTTAGGGATCCTACATATTTTAAATTTTTATCCTGCTTTTATTTTTTTTAAAGTAATTCAAGAAGCAAACATACCAGTGGTGGGTTCTGGCTGGTACAGCTGGTATGGCTGTACCGCTAGTAGTTGGGAGCTGCAGCCACCGTATCGGTATGGTGGCTCATTTGGCCCACCCACGCCCACATTCCATACCAGTTTTAAAGCAACCGGTCAATTGCGCACACGTGCACAGCGTGCGGTGCCTGCGTGACCTCCAACGAGCAGCTGGGTGTCGCAGGGGTGGTGGAGTGCACATGCGTGCGCAGCATACCAGTAGCGATGGGAAGAGGAACCCACCACTGAAACATACATAATGCTAATTTCTCCCCCCCCCCTTCTAATGTAGATTGGGCTGAAAAAGAGTATTCCAAAGTCACCCAGTTGGCTTTCGTGCCTAAGGCAGAACTAGAACTCACAATATCTCCTGGTTTCTAGGCCAACACCTTCACCACTGACTCTTGCATGTACCCTCTTTGCATAAACCTCCCCATCCCCAAACTTGGGTTGTTAATGTTGAGTTGCAAAAGACAATGAACAATCCTGAACCCATAGAGAGGAGGAGCAATATCTACAACAGTGCTTCTCAAACCTGGCCACTTTTAAGATGTATGGCTGGCTGGGGAATTCTGGGAGTTGAAGTCCCCATATCTTAAAATTGCGAAGTTTGAAAAATAGTGATTTATAATCTGAACTGTTTTTCTTATTTTTAGGAGCATTGTTTTCCAAATGGGTTTTTAAACTTTCTGGACTTATAATAAAGTATTATGAATTCTGAGTGCCCCTTGTGAGTCTCCTCATATGGGCCATGACTGGTCACAAACCAACATCCATTATCATAAGAAACATTGGTGATGTTGTATCCATCTACATATCTCTACGTACAAGTTTCCTTTTTTTTTCATGGGCACCAGGGATGGGTTCTGGCCTGCTTTACTGCCAGTTCGCTCGTGCGTGCATGTGCAGTTCAATTAAAATTGTTCTGCGCATGCACAGAACTCCAAAACAAGATGGCAGCAGCAACCGGTGAACCAGCTCGGGGAGCGTGGCAGGCCTGGGTCGCTGCCGGTTACAGCAACCCAGGCTGCCATACCACTACTGCTTTGGCCGTACCGGGCCAAACTGGTAGGAACCCACCTCTGATGGGCACACTTCCAAGCAAGTTGTAACCAGTTTGCCCCCCGCCCCCCTTGGAATATCTTTGAGTTTTTTGTAGGGCCCAGGAGGTTTCTTAGAGATAAGATGAGAGAGGAAGATGGCATTTTGTATCACACTATACCAGCTTCCCATTTTATTGCTTTTATGTAAAAAAACACCTATACCTTCAAAATGTTGTGTGAGATTAGGAACATGCCAGTGTCAAAAAAGATGTGCAGTTTGCTGTAGACTTCTGGCTTACAGGGCTAAAAGAGTGGGATAAAGAGTAAGAATAGAGATTGTGTTCAAATTTTTGTCTCTGGCATGGTATGGCTGTAGGCATAAATAACTTGGAACATAATATAGAAATGAGAGTCTGCTTCATATAAGCTGTGGATCTCTTTGCTAAAAGTTAAGTTTCATACGGGAAGTGCAGGTGTGTTACTATCAAAAAATGAATGCCTGGTTTTTGTTGTGTGTGGGAGGGAGTTGTGCTATGATCTGCAACTAGAACACTGAATAAATTGGCAATTCCCTGGACAACCTCCCCAAGGAAGAATAAGCCGTTGCTAGGAGACAGACCAATCTTTGCATGTCACCAGGACACTCGCACGGCTTTATGCTGTTGTTCGGTGTACACTGAAAACTTGAGGCCGGCTTTCCAACTATCAGAATTCAGACTGCTTTCTTAATCTGGGAGTTTGATCTTGCCTCAGTCATTCTGAAGTGCCCTTAGTTCCCTTTAAAATGCTTTCCCTTCCTTGCTGCTTATTTATTGGATGTAAATGGCTGTTCTTCAATGATCTCAGGTGGCCTTGCATAAGATGATTATTGCTCTCAACTTTATTTACTAAAAAAAGAAAATCTCTTTTGGTGGGGGTATTGCCCATATCTGCTCTGTTGGGTTCTAAAGTCCCTGATTTCTGGTGTAACATACAGCGGGTCAAGCCTGCAGCCATATTTTCTTTTGGATCTTTGGCCTGCCACACTTTCTATTATTCTACTATGCCTTTTCTATTGTGGGAAAATGGGATTGTACGGAGTTAGGTACTATGTAGCCAAAACAAAATTTCTTCTAGAAATCCAAGGTCATCCTTTGTCTCTGCACCTCTGCACCTGACTGGACCTGGATGGGTGGAACTGCCAGCATGGCAGTGGGAAATTGGACCATGTGATGGGCTTGTAGGTGTGGGACAAGATCTTGAACTTTCAACTGGGTGGGGAAAACTGGGAAGCTTTCAGATTCGGGTTTTCCCAGATATGCCAACATGGCTCTCATAATAAATTGGAACTTTGAGCAATACTTTGCCTTGGACTCTAATTTATTTTTGGATGCTATTTGGAACCCTGACACAGAGCTCTTTGTCTGTATAAACTTTAAAAAAGTTTATCAGAAATCTGAGTAATGGATGTACATTACGAGAGGAGGATGTAAATCTTTATTTAAAGCAAGGATAACTTTTATTGTCAGAAAAGAGAACAAATCTGATGAAGCCTGAATCGGTCCCTTCCTTCTATCAGGTAACTTCTATGCTATGTCAAACACCAAGCCTTACATAGTTTGGGATCAGGTTACTTGAAGGACCACATCTCCCCTGTTACATCCATTCAGCTCATCAGGAAGGCAGGGCATGCTTTGGATTCTGTTGATCATCTGGTGGGACCACAAAAAGGGGCCTCCTTGGTGGTGGCTCCTTTTTCATAGAACATCATTGCTCCTGAAGTATGGTTGTTTTCACCCTGTTGCTTTTCTGAAACATGGTTTTGTCAGCAGTCCTGGGGACCACGAATGGAGACAGACCAAGTGGCTGATTTGATTGTATTGTTGCTGCCATGGGGGAGGTTCAAAGGGTGGGAAATGGGTTTTATTATGTGGTGGATTTTTAAATTTTGTAGACTGCCTGGTGTCACCTACATGTGAATTGGCAGTTATATACATCTGTTTAATAAACAAAAACAATAAATGATTAAGTTCCTTGCTTACAAGTTTGCCCTAAAAAGATTAAATATGAGTAAACCCTTTGAATGTAATTTCCCCATGACTAAAGTGCTCATGAAACTATGTAAGCTGGCTTTGCACAGTGCACTTTGTTATTTTGTTATTCTGTTAATAAATGAGTTAGAGGGGACCTTAGAGGTCTTCCAGTCAAACTCCCTGCTCAGGCAGGAAACCCTGTACCATGTCAGACAAATGGTTCTCCAGTCACTTCTTTAAAACTTCCAGTGTTGGAGCATTCACAACTTCTGGAGGCAGGTCGTTCCACTGATTAATTGTTCTATCTGTCAGGAAATGACTCATTAGTTCTAGGTTGCTTCTCTCCTTGATTAGTTTCCATCCATTGTTTCTTGTCCTGCCTTCAGGTGCTTTGGAGAATAGCTTGACTCCCTCTTTTTTATGTCAGCCCCTGAGATATTGGAATCGTGCTATCATGTTATCCCTAGTTCTTCTTTTCATTAAACTAGACATACCCAATTCCAGAAACTGGAGGCTAAATGTTTTAGCCTTCAGTCCCCTGAACATCTTCGTTGCTCTTCTCTGTACTCTTTCTAGAGTTTTGACGACCAAAACTGGATGCAATATTCCAAGTATGGTCTTATCAAGGCATTATAGAGTGGTATTAAGACCTCACATCATCTTGATTTTATCCCTCTGTTAATGCAGCCTAGGACTGTGTTGGTTTTTTTTGGCAGCTGCAGCTCACTGTTGACTTATATTTGATTGTCCACTAGGACTCCAAGATCCCGCTCACCATTACTGCTATTGAGGTACCATCTATTCTATACCTGTGAATTTGGCTGTTCTTGCCTAAATGTATAACATTACTTACTAAGCCAACAACAATAATGACCTGGAACAAAGATCTGTGAATTTTGTGGTATACAGCTGCCCAGGAGGGAACTATCTCCCAAAGCATTTACTTTGATTCGGGTCTATCTGTTCCTGTAAATTTGTTTTTCTTTTTCCTGCTTTGACAAAGCCTTACTTCAAACACCTAGGGAATCCATGAGATGCAAGGGGATGGTTTCTCCCTGCTTACCTCAGCTAAAGCTCTTTAGAGGAACTGAAGACATCACTTGCTGGATGAATGGCTGGAGCTCCTGTTTAAGGAAGGAGATTGTTTACACAGAGACATTCCCAAGTGCACTGCGTGGGTGCTTGAAGAAACTAATAGGAGCATTCTACACTACTTTAGTAATGGGAATTCAAAGAGCTTGTTATTACCATATGGCCTTGAATACAGGTGGAATATTCAAGTGTAGCAAAGAGGCTTGTGTGCAGCCTCTTCCTGTGCATTGATCCCAGGGTGCACCTTGATTTACTGAGGGGCTCTGGGAGATGAAGTGCCAGAAGAAACACCTGGGCTACTGTTGGATGAAGAAGTGTTTTTCGGTGAGACCAGACTATCAGGGTAACAGAGTGGTATTCAGCAGATTCTGACAGGTTCTGGAGAACCGGTAGCAGAAATTTGGAGTAGTTCGGAGAACCCGTAAATGCCACCTCTGACTGGCTCCACCCCCATCTATTCTCTGCCTCCCGAATCCCAGCTGATCAGGAGGAAATGGGTATTTTGCAGTAACCTTCCCCTGCCATGCCCACTAAGCCACGCCCACAGAATCGGTAGCAAAAAAAATCGAATCCCACCATTGCAGGGCAACCTGGTCTACCCAAATATGGGACGGAGCATTCTGCTTCTGCTTTCCCCTTTCAGCCCTAATCCAGGAGCCTTCGCAAGCAGTTGCTTACGTGACAAACTATTTTTGTGTTACATTTAAATTTACCGACAAATAAATAAAGGCTTAGTATAGCTATTTCAACCTGTTTAGCTCTCATCAGCTAGCCATACCCTTCTGGGATTCAAACCTGGGCCTCTTGCATATTAGGCAGATGTTTTGGAGTTGGAGTAACTCCAACTGGACAAGGGTAAAAGCCAGTGGTGGGATTCAGCCAGCACGCACCTATTCGGGAGAACCGGTTGTTAACTTTCTAAGCAGTTTAGAGAACCGGTTGTTGGAAGAAATCTCCTTTTGTTTTCCCCCACTTTCCAGGGCTAATCCTGTAACGAAGGCAGGAAGAAAACATTCTGGTGTTGTTTCTTGTCTAATCTGTATTGCTCTGCTTACAGAAACTGCCTCTCCGGTTAACCCTTATTACTTTGTAACAGCTCAGGCAAAGCGCCCATCGACTTGAGTGATGTTGAGTTGGCCACGTCCACACAGTCACATGACCACCGAGCCACGCCTACCTAGCTGGTCATTAGGGCAGAGAACCGGTTGTTAAATTATTTGAATCCACCACTGGTAAAAGCCCATATTAGGGATTAGCTTGTGGCAACAAGGGTAGCAAAATGTCAATAGCTCTCCATCCTTATTGCATCCACTGATAGCCATCCAGCAGCTCTGTTTTGGATAACCTGCTTCCTGTGGAGCAGGGGTGTCAAACACAAGGCCTGTGGGCCACATCCGGCCCGCAATGTGGTGGGATCCGGCCCACGAGGCCGTCCTGGAAAATGTAAGGTGCCGATAAGGTGAACGTAATCTTGGCTCACTTGGTGTTCTCCAAAGGTTCTCGATTTCCATTTTCCAGAATCACAAAATAGTTTGTTCGGATAAAGGATTCTTGGAATTGTAGTCTAAAACATCCGAATAGCGGCAAATATCCTAGCTCTGTTTCTGGATAAGAAGACCTTGCTCCCAGGCAAAAGGGGGAAAAAATAGCTCTGATGGAGACTCGAAATGGAAACTTTGTACTTTTCTGTCCATGCAGTAACTATGAATATTTAATAAAATCACATGTAAAATAAAACGGATGGAGAAAGAAGAGAAGCCTAGGAGAAGAAAGTGAGAGCAACTCTGTACTCTTGAAACTGCCTTCCAGGGAGGGAAATGGATTCTAGTTATGGACATTCTGACAGGATGCCTGAATGGGGCACTTTTCTAGCTTTTAAATAAAGAAACAAACAAACAAATAAACAATCTAGTGCACAGTTCAGGTGAGGCAAATAGTGTTCAAGACATATAGATGTATACCCAGAGACAAAGAGTAGGCAATATTGTATTGCCTACTCTCTCTTGAATTAGTGGTGTTGTCCATACATTTTGGGTAATTTCTCTATGGGTAATCGATGCAATGTTTTTACCAGGAGTGGTTAGCATGAAATATAGTTTTCCAAGATTTCATCACTAACCAGTTTTTAAATTCATCTGGCTTGTTTCAGCAGCATCATTGGTAGGGGACAAACATTCTCATATATCTAGAGCCTATATCTTCATATCTAGAGCCGTGATGGCGACCCTCTCTTGCGGGCACGATGGGGTCACACGTGCATGCACTGGGGACAGGGAGAGCACAGGTAGGGTTCAGAGGCATGCAGGGGCAGGGCACGGGGGGTGGTCACATGCACATGCATTTATGCAAAGTGTGCATGCTTTTGACACGCAACAACAAAAAGGTTAGCCATCACTGATCTAGAGACCTCACATTGTTATTTATCCTTTGTGAAAGGTCCAGTCATTTTAATTTGTCGCAGTAAACACTGAGAATAATTAAACAACTTTCCTTGTACTGTCTATCTCTAATCACGATGTAGATAGTGCACTGATTTCTTGTATCAAGTGTCTTGCTCCCTTTCTTTTGTATCATACTTCCATTACATAGACTTGGCCTTTATGTATTCTTCATTTCACAATATTGTGGTCTCTAAGCCATGATGTATAGCTTAGTTACTAGACTGTGTCAAATCCCCTTGTGGAGTAGGAAATCAGAAGGCAATCACAAACTATTTCTGTTCTGTTGCTAAGATAACATCCCGGTTGTGTCTTGAAACCATCAGCAGCTGAGCTCAATTCAGAGGTGGCTTGCCTGAACTAAATAATAGCAAACAGATACTTGTAGGAAGTCTATTAGCAGATTGTCAAGGCAGCCTACAGGGGCAATTCTTCGTTCCTAGCACTAATTATATCTGCCTTGAATATATGGTGATCCACCACTCTCTGTTTCTATTCCTGCTCATCTTACCATGTACCGTATTTTTCGGAGTATAAGAAGCACTGGAGTATAAGACACACCAAGATTTTGAAGTGGCAAATTTTAAAAAAAAGTTTTTGCACTCTGCACACCACCCCAAAACGCCTGTTTTATGTGAAAATGGTCCTGTTTTTGTAAAAAAAAAAAAGGGGGGGGCATGCATAGCCTTTAGGAGGCTTATAGAGTGCTCTATGGGGGGTGGGGCAAAATGAGCTAAAAGAACACCCCGTCTTCCACTCATTTCTACCCTCTCCAGCCCCCAGGACCACTCTGGAAACCGCCTAAAGGCTATGCACGGCCATTTGGGTGAAGGGGGCAGGGTTTTGGGAGGCCAAAATGTTGTTTCAGTGTATAAGACCGCACCCAGATTTTCACTCTTTTTTGAGGGAAAAAGTGTGTCTTATACTCTGAAAAATACGGTATTCTTTGGTATACCCTGTACAAGGCCGCCTTATATAAGCAGAGTACTGTATGTAGCTAATAGTCCAACTTCTTAGCTGTTACACCTAATAGGCATGTAACCTCTTCTCCTTTCATGGATTGTGTGAAAGCCAGCTTTCTCACAGATTGTGTCCTTCTGTATAAACGTTGAGTTTAATTTCCATTATTCCTAACACATATGCCAATGGGGACAATGGAGGGCATCAAGATGGGAATGGCCAATCTGATCACTTTCCAAGCTAGCTGCACATTATTGCATCAAGTGTCATTTTGAAGATCAAACTTTGGCCGGATTTATTATTATGATGATGTACATTAATAGGCTGGCCAACTCCAGTGGGCTCTGCATTGTTTATAGGGCACCCTGAGCCACAAACCAGCCGACTGTGTTATCTCACAGAGTGTTGTGCAAATTTAGAAAATTGAGCATGATTCAGTTCATTCTAAATAAGCATATCGTACATACATTACACATCCATTCTGCATCTGTGCAAAACATTGCTGCTTGCATCTGCTTGGAAAGGGGTGCCAGCCGATTGATTGCATGTCTGGAGATCTGTAATTATGAAAAAGGGGAAAGCGCCCATCCCCTCTTACGCCTATCATAATTTTTATAAAGCTGTCTAATACCCTCTTTGTCTTTCCCCAGAATCTTTTGTTTGCCTTTCCCAAAGCAGAGTTAGAAAACCTGGAGTCAGAGTGCCATTGGCTCTTTCTTAGCGTTCCCTGCCTGTAACACAGCCAAGCATGCATCTGTGTATTGGCACAGGTTCACATACAGCCTTATCTGAGCAGCTCTTCTTATTCTGGGCCATCAAGCTGATCTCCGATAGATTAGAGCAGTGAAGGCAGTGATGGCGACCTTTTTGGGACTGAGTGCCCAACCGAAACGGTGTGCATGTGTGCACACCAGAGCCCGGGAACCCGAAGACGTGTGCACCAGCCAGTTGGTCTTTGGTTTCCAACACATGTATGTGCGCACCAGCTGGTCTTAGCACGTGCCTGAGCACCGGCAACCCGTAGACCAGCTGGCCAGCACGCGCATGCCCATTTTCTGGGCCATTTTCAGCCTGTTTTTCGGGCTCTTTCAGGCTGTTTTTTGGATGTTTTTAGGACATTTTCCAATGCTCCAGAGCTCATGAAGACCAGCTGACGATATGTGCGCCAGAAACCAGAAGAGCAGCTGGCGATGGCACGCAAGCTCTGCTTGCCACCTCTGGCATGCATGCGATAGGTTTGCCATCACGGGATTAGAGTATCCCACCCCATTGTCCTTTCTGACCAGTAGTGGCCCTCCAACCTTATTCCCGAGACTCTGTTTCTTAGTATGTTTTTTTATTATTAGTTCCTCAAAATTTAAAATACAAAGAGAAATAAATGTAAAGGGGAAAGTAAGAGAGGAAAAAAGGGGAGAGGGGAAAGTGTAGTGAAAAAGGGAAAAAAGAAAGAAAAAGCATTGACTTCCAGCTCTTTTTAACACAATAGAATAAAGTAATAACCATTCTGTAACAATAACCAGGGGTGGTTTCCTGCCAGTTCTAACCTCTTCTATAGAAGAGGTTCCACAAATGAACTGTGCCGTTTAGAACTGGTTCCAGCTCCCTTCCCCCTCCCATCCGCAACACGCTTTCCCCACCCGCCGCTCACTGATTGGCTAACTCACCAATTGCCCCCCCTCCTCTAAGAGTCCTATCTAAACCTTAAAGTCTTAAAGCTGTCAAGTTTGAACACCCCTGGGGTTTTTTTTTCTAAAGGGTTAGGGGCCTTGTAACTTGACAGCTTTAAGACTTGAACACTTCAATACCAGAGTTCCTGAGTCAACATGACTGGAGGAGGAATTCTCAGAGTTGAAGTCCACAAGTCTTAAAGCTGTCAAGTTTGACCACACCTATTTTTTTTCCTAAAGGGTTAGGGGTGCAAGGGTCTTGTAACTTGACAGCTTTAAGACTTGCGTGCTTCAAATGCCAGAGTTTCTGAGCCAGCATTTTGGTTGTTAAGCAAGAGTGTTGTTAAGTGAGTTTCACCACATTTTACAAGTTGGCCACACCCACCCAGTCACATGGCTGGCAAGTCACTCCCACAAAGCAGGCCACACCTACAGAAGAGGTTCTAAAAAAATGTGAAACACCACCACTGCAATAAATCTGCAGAATCAACAAAACTCAAAGTCAGAGTTTTATGTGTTTTTGTCCTTTTTTTATTCACATTTTTAATGTTTCCTACTATTTTTCTTGTCTTACCTTTTGGTGCTTTGGAAAATAGTTTTGACTCCCTCGTCTTTGAAGGACCGCTCAAATATTGGAATAGTGTTATGCCCCCTCTAGTCCTTCTTTTCATTAGACAAGGCATATCCAGTTCCTGTAACCGTGCTTTGTATGTTTTAAGCCTCATTAACATTTTGGTGTTCTTCTCTGCGCTTTTTCCAGAGCCTCAACATCTTTGTATTGTGGTGACCAGAACTGGATGTAATATTCCTAGTATGGTCCTCCCAGACCGGTATAATGAGAGTGACCATTCACTCCTTCCAGTGAACTCTAAATTATGGCAGAGACTGCTATAAAGAATGCAATTTGTTTTAAAAATGAGAATTGGAGGAGATAAGAGATTTCTTAATCATTCTTAAGCATGCTTTTGCTCCAAAGAATATGTGGGAGGTGTTGGGGGGGTGATTATGGAGGCATTTCACATTTTGCTGTTGGCAGTTAAGATAAAGTTTGCAGGAGATGAACTGAATTATAAAATTGACCTCTGAAGAGGTTGGCTTCTCTGCAATTTAGATAAGAATGGCAGTGGAGAAAGGCAGAGCCAGCTGAAAGGCAATTAACTTCCGAATGTTGTTCAACAGTTAATGATCTTGATTAGGTGTTTGCTTTTGCTGTCTGGCTGGAAATGTCTGAAATAATACTTGGCATGCAGTGGATGGAAAGAGAGAATTCAAACATTGCCAAGAAATATGAGAAAGAGACCATGAAACAAATGAGAAATCGACCTGGCTCACAATTACTAAGCTGCGTTTCATTCTCAAAACTATCCATGTTGGATACAGCCCAAATATACTTGTGCTGATGACTGAAGAATATATACAATGTGATCCGGATCCAGCTTAGTGTTTTAGTGATGATACAAGCCTTTATAAAACTTTTGGTCAAAGATGCCCATCCTGAAGACATAAGAATTATCATGTTTAGCATGTTTCTGTAGTACTGGCTACTTTATTAAATCTGGTAATAGCACTGATGCTGTGGCTGTATAATATTATGAATTACAGCTATAGTTTTGTTACTTTAAATATAGAGCAGTTAATATAACTTGTCATGCAACTTTTAGTTTAAATCTCTTTATTTTATGGTATTATAATTGTTAATATAATTACGTAATTACATCAGTTGTTTTATTCTATGTTTGTACTGCTTTTAATTATAAGTGCTTTATATAACTGCTCCTACTGTGGCTGTCAGGGGTGATATGACAAAAGAGCTTAACTTTTACTATCATCTTTGAGATATGCTCAGTTAATACAAACCATCTTGAAAGTGGATTTACAAATGACAGGCTACAGATAAAGATACTACATGGATAAAGATGCTACATTGGACATTACAAAAGAAATCAGGTGATATTGTAATAGTTAAAAGCAATATGCAAATAGTAAACCAAGAGAGTAACCTGGATTATTTTCCTGTTATATTTATAAAAGTGGATTGTGAGATTCTACAAAGCTCTTAACAAACCATTTTTAATTTTATATTATAAGGGTATTTAAGTGGTTCATATGTATGGGGGAGGAGGCATCTTACACATTTGATTGTGAATATACAATCAAGGAGAAAGCATGTGAACATGTGTTCACTGTGGGACAAATGAATTTAGTTAATCTGAAAGTCTGGATTACTTAGGTAGGTGTTAGATCACTTGCAGGCTGATCATCCAATAAAGGGGTTTGTCCAGGATGGATATAGGTCACGGAATGATTTTAGCTGTGACCCATTGGCTATAGTAGCAATTTCATAACAGTTTATCACTGGGTACTAATTTGATCTTACGTTGTTTTTTAAATTTGTGAGCAGGTATTGGTTAAAATATTTGGTTCATATCTGTTATGAATATATCTTTTAACTTAGGGGTCTTTTGGTTTACGTATCACACTAAGATGCTTATTTATGGAATACTGCTAAATTAAACTTGGCAGGGTTATCAAGCAAGATAAGTAATTGGTTGAGTGCTACAATGACTAAGTTCACAAAGCATGCTAAATCCACACCCATCTAGCTAAGACCACCACATCCTAGGACTTCATTCAGGCAGTAATTGTATATATTCTAAATGATGGCCAAAAATGTGCACATTTGGTTTAAAACTTTAAATCCAAGAAAATGCATGTATTGTAGATATATTGCTTCCATACACTCCTCAATGTAAAGTTGATGGGATAGTTTGTTTACGTTCCATGGACTCCAACATCTGAAGAAAGAGAGCAAGCAAAAGAAAACAAATTTCTACTGCAAATAAAGAGTTCACACATCTGGATCATAAGAAGATACGCTATTGCGATAAGTCTATTGACACTTTAAATTACCAGAAAAAATGTAGAATAGCATAAAGTTGCAGTTTTCCACAACAATTTTATAATTTGTTAAATATCTGATTTAACACATAGTTTGGAAAAGATAGCCCTAGTTAAGTCAGTGTCTGATTCAGAGTCTGATTCAGCCAGAACTCATTCAGTTCTACAAAGGAATTATTGAGTCTGTCATCTGCACCTCCATAACTGTCTGGTTTGGCTCTGGAACCAAACAAAACAAACACAGACTTCAACGGCTAATTAGAACTGCAGAAAAAACAATTGCTACCAACCTGCCTTCCATTGAGGACCTGTATACTGCACGAGTCAAAAAGAGGGCTGAGAAAATATCTACAGACCCTTCACATCCTGGACGTAAATTATTTCAACTTCTACCCTCAGAATGACGTTATAGAGCATTGCACACCAAAACAATTAGACACAAGGACAGCCCCCCCCCCCGCATGCCATCACTCTGCTAAACAACTAATTCCCACAACACTGTCAAACTATTTACTAAGACTGTATTACTATTATTATTCTCATCCTTCCTATTATCTCCCACTTATGACTATAACGTTGTTGCTTGTATCTTTATGATTTATATTGTTTATTTAGTTTCCTAGTATGATCCGATTGCTTATTTAGTATCTATGACTATCACTAAGTGTTGTATCTTATGATTCTTGATGAATGTATTCTTTTATGTTCACTGAGAGCATATGCACCAAAGATAAATTCCTTGTGTGTCCAATCACACTCAGCAATAAGAATTCTATTTTAAATAAGAGTTCACACATCTGGGTCATAAGACGTTATACTATTGTAATAGGGTCTATTAAAACATTAAATTACCACAAAAAATTGTGGAATAGCATAAAGTTGTTGTTTTCCACAACAATTTATAATTTGTTAAAATATCTGATTTAACACATAGTTTGGAAAAGATAGCCCTAGTTTAAGCCAGAGTCGGGAGAGACAGCCAAACCAAGATCTATATCACTACTTAAAGCTAGTTTTGCAAGCCATAGCTTGGTCAGCTTGTGATTTAATATTTAAAGTCACATTTGCTTGTGGAAGAGTCCATTACTTAGGAAAATTTGCCTGGTTTCTCAAAGAAACGGAGGTTAGAACTGCATTAAATACAATTTACTTATGGTTGGGAATGTAAGTCTGATTAGTATTGTGCCTGAAATGTATTCTCTGGGGTTGATCTTCAGTTGTGGTCGAGAACTGCAACTGCTTGTTCTCTAGGATTCACACCAGTGGTAGGTTCCTCCGGTAGTGGTTTGGTGGCCTGGGTCGCTGGAGCCAGCACGCGACCCAGGCCTGTCACGAATCAGTTCCCCAGTCAGCACTGTTTGGTGCCGCCGAGCAAGGTGGCGCAGTGGTTAGAGTGCTGTACTGCAGGCTACTTCACGCTGACTGCTAGTTCGGCATTTCGGCTGTTCAAATCTCACCGGCTCAGGGTTGACTCAGCCTTCCATCCTTCGAGGTGGGTTAAATGAGGACCCAGATTGTTGTTGGGGGCAATATGCTGACTCTGTAAACCGCTTAGAGAGGGTTGAAAGCCCTATGAACGGTATATAAGTCTAACTGCTATTGGTATCTTGTTTTTCAGTAGCACGTACACAAGCAAACGTGCAGTAGTGCCGGCTGGAACCCACCTCTGATTCACACAGGAATGTTGCTATTTCTCTTTGTGACTTCCTTCTCTTTTCTTCCCTTCTCCCTCCCAACAGTGAAGCTTGGTGGGCTATGGGATGGATGAAGCTGAGCAGGACCAGTACGAAGCCCATCTCAAAGAGCTCTTTGACAGCTTTGATGTCACCGGCACTGGCTGTCTGGGACAGGACGAACTGACTGAACTTTGCCACGTGTTGCATCTCGAAGAAGTAGCTCCCGGAGCATTGCAGGAGACCCTTCTGCAGGACGGTCTCCCTAGGCGGGTAAGATCATTCACTCTTTAGATGGGCACAGCTGTCTTTCTCAGCCTTGGAAAACCTAGACTGGTGAATCAGTGCAGGGTGTTTGTTCTTCGATCCAGAGGCAAAGTGGAGATTGGAATGGAAGGAAAGAACAAACAGAAATAATAGAAGGAAAGGTTCACAGATAAAAAAGATAGCATGCCACGTTAAATCATAACATCACCATACATGTACCATTTTGACTGAATTAATATAGGATAGTAGTAAATAATGGCTTACAAACCACACCTGACTTTACTTTGATGGATTCGCATAGCACACAAAATTTAAACCCAATAAATAAACAGGTAGTCTTTCACTTACAACCACAATTGGCATTGGAATTTCCGTCATAAGTTGTTGCAGTTGTAAATCAAGTCCAACCCCATTTTACAACTTTTTTTGCAGTGATCATTAAGTTAATCCAGCTTCCCCAATGGACATTTCTTGCCAGAAAGCACCAAAGAAAGGTTACAAATTATAGGATGCCTCAGAATGCCACAACTGGTTGCTAAGCTCCCAGATTGTGATTATATCTGAGGTGGTACAACCTTGTGACTTTGAATAATTGTTAAACAGATGTTAAGTTCAGGTCTACCTGTATGGTCTAGTCAGGGTGCTGCACACAAAACAGGTGGAGTTTGATTTTGTCATCATGATGGCCATCTTGACTTTTTTGAACTTATCCTGTGGACATCCCTGACTGTAATGTAATGTGCAAATGATGCTAATGTGCTTTGCTGATTTCTATTGAGGATGAGATTCTATTGGTACCGTATTTTTCAGAGTATAAGACATACCTTTTTCCCTCAAGAAAGAGGGTGAAAATCTGGGTGCGGCTTATACACTGAATACAGCATTTTTGGCCTCCCAAAACCCCGCCCACTTTGCAAAAATGGCCACACAGAGCCTTTAGGAGGCTTGTAGAGTGCTCCTGGGGGCTGGGGAGGGCAAAAATGGGTGAAAAACAATCTCGTTTTTTTTCTTGTTTTTGCCCCAGCCCCAAGGAGCACTCTACAAGCCTCCTAAAGGCTATGCATGCCCTTTTTTGACAAAAAACGGGCCCGTTTTTGGGAGGTCTGCAGAGTGCAAACCCTTTTTTTTTTTAATTTGCCTCTTCAAAATCTTGGTCCGTCTTCTACTCCGGTGCGTCTTATACTCCGAAAAATACAGTAGTCTTTTGAGGATGGTACCCAAACTTTTTGCCACCAGGGACCAATTCCGTGGAGAGAGGTTTTTCCACAGACCGGAATGATTTCATGTGCTGCCTGCATCCTGCGGTTGGGCTTTACTTGTTTGCATGGACCACTTCCTAGCATGTTGCGGACTGTTGCTGGTCCTTGGACCAGTCTTTGGGGACCCCTGTGTTAGTCAACTACATTGGAGGTCTTCTAGTCTAGCAGTCCCTAACTTTTGCATCTTGGCAGCCCAGGTGGAGGGGAGGGAAGAGGGAAACAGGGCCACATTAGCAGAGAGCCAGCACACATACACGCAGACACAACCCTTATGAGAGTGTGGCCTGGTGCACATGCGCACAGCTCGATTTGCACATGCGCAAGCGCCTGCCGCTTACATAAGATGAGCTGTGCATGTGCACACACCAACCAATCACTCGTGCAGCCCAATTCCAAATAAGCCATGGCGTAGTAGTGAGCCATGGCCTGGTGGTAGGGGACCCCTATTCTAGTGCAAGCCCCTGCTCAAGCAGGAGACCCAATATCATTTCTGACAGATGGTTGTCCAGTCTCTTCTTAAAAACCTCCAGTGATGAAGCACCCACAATTTCTGAAGGCAACCTGTTCTACTAGTTACCGTAATTGTTCTCACTGTTCGAAAGTTTCTCTAATAGGAAGTTTCATGCTGCCCATGAAATGTCTTATTTCAACACTCTTGAAACCTCCTGACATTATTTGTGAATGCAATGATATTGAAGCACAACCCATTAAGTAGAACCTCTCCCAACCTGGCATCCTCCCTGGACTACAGTTCCCTTGCGCCTAGCTAGTATAATCATACTGACCGGGAATTCCGGGAGATGTTCTACAACCCGTGGGGGGTTATGCCAAGTTGGGGGAAGGCAGAGATAACAGATTTCTTATCTCCCTGACTGTATTCTTTCCTTCTTGTGTTTCTTTGTCTACATTTTCTCATTTTCTTTCTCCACCTCTAGTAATAGGCATTTAGAAGAAAGGCAGCTCCTTCCATTTAATGCATAATTTTATGGCCATTGCATTAGGGATCCCTAATTTATTACATGACTGGTCCTTTGTGCGAATGTTCCTGCACCTTTGTATTCATAAACCAATCTCCCTTAGGAAAACAAAGCCCGCCCTTGCTCTACTCAAAAGCCCTTTTCCGTCTCTTCCTTTGGAATTAATCTCGGTTTCGCTTTGGTCTGTGACATCAAGAAGTGAATCTTTGGGAATGTCAGGGAAGAAGCAAGAGAAGAGCTTTCTGGCTCAAACTGGGCAAATCCTTTCTTTCTGAAGGGAGGGAGAAGGATTGGAGGGCTCCAGTCTCCCTGAGGGAAGAGTCTGGGTATCTCGAAGGGCACCTGGGAATTTCCACTGTGCAAAAAAAGAGGGGGTTGGATAATGAGCAGCTCGCAATGTCTTTATTGTGTTAATAAGGGCACTGGCTCTGAGTTACCCTCCTTCTCCAATGGAATCTCCAAGATTATTTCCTTTTGCTGCCTGCACTCATCACTCAGAAGTTCAATGAAGCACTAACCAGCACTGGGGGGGAGGGAGCTGAACACTCGGTATATAGGACACCCTGCTAATACTATCACCTTTATAATTTTCTTTGGCTTTACTATCCTGAATGCCCTCTAATAGAAAAGCTGAATCTAAGCTAGGTACATAATAAAATCCATCTCTTTTGACTGTTGGAAGAAATATCCATCTGGGTTCAGTTCCAAGTGCGGGGGTGGGGGGACTGGAAACATGGAGGCTGTTTGGAAAGATGGTTTAATGGTGGATAGGATCACATGCCTTGGAGCTCCTGGGTGAAAAGGGGAGATGCTGAGAGTCCCTGGGTTTTATGCCTTCTCTGAGCTTTGAACTTCCTGGGGCACAGGAAGAGTATCCTGATTGGTTGCTGTCAGAGGTCAAAGCTAGCTTTGTAGGTTGTCCATGTGCTAAGTTTGGTTGAAATTTGGTGGGTGGTGCAATGAAGGGCAATGAAATGGCTCTGCCTGAAGGGGGTAGATCTTTGTTATATAGAATAGACTGGCTCAGGCCTTAATGGCCCATTGACAAATGTGGGTGGGGGAGGAAGTTGCAGGGAGCTGCTTTGTCTTTAAAAACATGTTTCTCCTTTTCTCATCCAGTGAAATATAATATTCTGCCTTTTTAATATCTCCTAAAATATTCCATTTTTCTAGGAGAGGGAGGGGTAGGTGCTAATTTCCTACATGACTTCTGGGGCCACGAGGCTTATCCAAATAACACAGAGGGGAAGTCACAGAGGTGGATGGGAGAATTTTCTGTGTGTTTTGTTTCTACCTCTTACACTGTTGTCCTAAATCAGGTAGTGTAGCAATAGAAACAGGCCGCAGGGCGGGGGGCGGAGCCTGTTGCCGAGGAGGGCTCAACCGAGCTCCTCTCAGAGATCTGGTCTGTATATCTAAATAAGATCATAGATATCACCCCTTTTTGGCTAAGAAAGGGGCAGGGAGTAGCTCTGTGTGCTAGGGTCTATTCGTAATCCACAGCCTTTCTCTTTTTTTTTTGGCTGTGGACAGAGATTAGACCCAGCGTGAGCGGAGCTTTTATCTCCAGCCAGTTCTTCTCAGCTGCCTTTTTTGCAGCCCCCAGGCGAGCCCCCCCCCAGGACAAAGCAAAGTTGTTTGAAGCTAGGATTAATACGGGCGGGTCCCACTCCTGTGAGATTTATGCTTTTATTACTATCTTAAATACCAGCACCATTTGTCTTAGAGGCTTCCTTGTTTAAACGGACTTCAAAATGGCGATTTCTCTCCGTTGGTGACTGATAGGGGATGTACTTAGCCGGTTTTACCTTCCTGCAGACCGCTCCTTAACAAAATATTTTTTTTTTTTTTGGAAACAGAGGGGAGCGAAAGCGCTGTTTATTTGTTTATTTATAATGGCACCCAGGTCAAAATCGAAGCGTCTCTCTACAAATCTGCCTAAAGAATCTAAAGAATCTATACTGGAATCGCAGCCCTTGTCTCCTACGCCCTCTACTGGAGAATTTTTAACACAGGAATTTTTTTTTCAAATGCTTAATGATTTTAAACAAGAATTAAGGAATTTGTATTGGAGCTATATGATTTAAAGTCTAAAATTGACCAAATGAAGGCGAATACGTTTGCAGCCGTGTCTGCCTTGTCAGATTATTCTGCTGAAATAGAGAATAAATTGGAAAGCTTGGAGGAGGCTAATTTTAATTTGACTACTAATATTCAAATATTACAACAAAAATTAGAGACACTCAAGAACAGCTCGTGATGATAAATTTTAATAAGAAGGCATTCGCAATAAGAGTCAGAGGATTCCGCGAAAAGGAGCGAGAGAATCTGAAACAGACCTTTGTTGAAGCCTTCAGCCATGCGGTGGGAAGCCCGGGACTTAACTTTGATTGGCAGATTCGGAAAATCTATCGCCAGAACTCGTTGGTAGCGGAACAGCGACAGCTCCCGAGGGACATAATTATATTTTTCCACAAAAGAATCCAGAAACGCGATTATGCAAAAGTTTCATAATACACTCTGCGAGTTTATGACCAGGACTTGATTGTCTTCAAAGAAATACCTTTCCAGATGTTGAGAGCAAGAAGAGACTATGCATTTTTAACAAAAGAGCTTAGAAATCAACAGATTCAATATAGATGGGAGGCCCCAGCCGGCATTACGGTCACATTTGAGAATCAAAGACTTCGTCTTAACTCTGTTTCGGAGGCTCGAGATTTCTATTACAAGACTTTGAAGGCGGGACTTCCTGATTCACTTGGAAAAGAGAGACAAGCTGAAGGAGAAGGCAAGCAACAGACCACATGGCTGCAAGATGGAGGGGGTAGCCTTTCCTCCCTCGGAGAAGCAGAAAAGCGGAGATCGAGGATTTAGACATTTTAAAATATTTGCCAAAGTTGTGGACTGAATGGGGGTTTGCGACCTCTCTCCGGTAGAAAAAGCGGAACTTATTGGTGGGGTGATACTGATTGTATATATGTAAATGAATGCGGAATGATTTATGTTGTTTAAATTCTGTTAGAAGGGATTACTTTAAAACAGAAGGTAAACTGATTCTTGTTGAAAGTATTATTTGAATATGTGGAATGATCCATGCTATTTAATTTTTATTAGAAGGGAAAGCTTGGTGAAATTATTTGAGTTAGATTTTAAATTAATGTCTGCATAAATTTGATAGTGGTAATATCAGAGAGCAAGGGATGAGGGTAAAATGCATGCGGAATGATTTACGTATATTGGTGGGGTGATATTGAATGTATATATGTAAAAGGATGCAAAATGATTTATGTTGTTTAAATTCTGTTAGAAGGGAAAGCTGGACGAGATTATTTTTTAAAACAGAAGGTTAACTGATTCTTGTTGAAAGTATTATTTGAATATGTGGAATGATCCATGCTATTTAATTCTTATTAGAAGGGAAAGTTTGGTGAAATTATTTTGAGCTAGATCTTAAACTAATGTCTGCATAAATTTGATAGTGGTAAATATCAGACAAGCAAGGGATGAGGGTAAAATGCATGCGGAATGATTTACGTTGTTTAAATCCTATTAGAAGGGAAAGCCGGTCGGGATCATCTTAAGATAGAATGTAAACTGATTTTTGTGTAAAGTAATACTTGATCCACGCTGCTTAAATTTTACTAAGAAGGGAAGGTTTGGTTAGATTATTTTGAATTACTGTTTGAAAATAAGGTTAAGAAAGATTATTTACGCTGTTTAAATCCTATTAGAAGGGAAAGTTTGATTATTCTTCTGTAAAGTAATATTTGAATATGTGGAATGATCCACGCTGCTTTAATTTTACTGGTAGGGATTACTTTTGAGCTAGACTGTATATTGATGCCTATACAAATTTGTATAATATTTATCTGAATACAAGGTTAAGGAAGAGGAACGGGAGAGTCTACAGGAGGTTGGGGTAAATAACAAAGAAGCAAGAGACGAGAATAAAATATAGATAGAATGACTTACACTATTTAAGCATAGATAAAGATGGGGGGCTGAGCTTAACACAAAGAGTTCTTTTTTCTTTTTTTTTTTTTTTTTTTTTTTTTTTTTTTTTTTTTTTTCCTTTTTCTTTTTTCTTTTTTCTTTTTCTTTTCTTTCTTTTTTCTTGTTTTTCTTTCCTTTAATATATTACTTTTATTTTTAATCCATACGAACACAAGATACTTTAGATAGAAGGCAGTGCCAGGTGTGGGCCCTGGGAAGTCGGGAGGATTAGGGATGGGGATTTATGGGGGGTGGGTGGGTGGGTGTTAACATAGTCTCAATAAGAACAATGCACTTATATACGGTTGTTGTTTTTTTCTTTTTCCTTTTTTCTTTTCTCTTTTCTTTCTTTATATTTTTTTCCTTGGTTTATTTTACTTTTTATCAGATTAAACAACACTTGAATAAAGGCATACACCAAGGAGGGAGGTAGAGGGAAAGAAGAGGGAGGAGTAAGGAAGGAGTAAGGGGAATGTAAGGAGGGCGTGTTGGGAGTAAGGGGAGAAGGAAGGTTTGAGGGGAAAGGGAAGTAGGAGGGGAGTGTTAGAGGGAAAGGAAAGTTGGAGGGGGTAGATGGGGTGTATGGAGGATGGAAGTGTCAGGTGGGGTTGTGAATGATGAGTTGTGTTTTCTTTTTTATTTTGTTTTTTTTTTTTTATCCTTTTTTTTTTCTTATAGCAAATACCTTGTATATAAGTGATTGTAAAATGGAATGTGAAAATGAATAAAATATATTTAAAAAAAAAAAAAAAAGAAAAAACAGGCCGCAGATCTGTCTGCTTCGCAACCAGTGATGATTGGTTCGTCTCATGTGCCTTTGGCATGTGGAGAAACACCCAAGTGAAAACATTTGCTACAGTTTTGGAGAAGCAGATACCCTGCCTCCTGGTTTCTGCCCCTAAAGACCCTCATGTTGCAAAACTAGAGTCGAAGCTTTGGTCTCCTTCCACCCAAGGGATGATGTGGGTGAGATAATGGGTTTCCATGGCAGGGGAATTCCTGGAGCTGAAGTCCACACATCTTAAAATCACCAAGGTTGAGAAACACCATTCTAGAACTATTGGAATGTGTTAAAGGAGGGCATCTGTATTGCCTTGTCTGTCTGAAGGCAACAATTCAGACAGCTCTACTCAAATAGCGTAGCTATTGGGTTCAACAACAGTGTAAATGCTGCAGTAGCTTTCTGTAATTTAGTTACAGAAGGTACTTTAGTTACTTTCTGTAATTTAGTTCCTCCAATGTGGTGGGTCTAATACTCTAGAATTTAGTCATGCCTGGTGGGAGTCCTGGACATTTTACTCCCAACATACCTGGGGAAGGAAGAGATTGATTGATTGATTGATTGATTGATTTGATTTGATTTTTGATGCTGCCAACTCCAAAAGGTTTACAACTCAAAGTCAGGTCTCATGAAACACTACTTGTACCTTTCTTTTTTTACCTTCCCTACTTTATAAGCTCAACACCACCTTCTGTAAATTTGATTCATACATTTTAAAAATGAGCCTCTCAAAAGTAGAAGCTGCGCTTTTTTTTTAACTCCAGAAAACCCAGAGGGACTGACATCACAAACACTTGAAGGGAACATTAAAAATGTAGTATTTAAGTTTCTTTGGACTAGGTTGCTTTCCACGCTACAGTGCTTGAAATTTTAACCTGTTGTGGACTGGAACTGGCCATGTTTTTGCACTGAACAGGCAAGTCGTCTCAGGGATCATATCTGATGTGTCTTTGGTGAAGTTGACTAGCAAAATTTTAGTATTAAGAGAACTGGAAGGCACCAAATTAGCAAAAAACATGATGCATAGTTATTTGTGTCACTTGAAACCTCTGTATTGAGGAAGATTGTGGCCATTTTAGAGCTTTTGTTTAGAACCTCTGTTCACCAATACAGGTAGTCCTCGACTTACAACAGTTGTTTGTGACCCTTCAAAGTTAAACAGCACTTAAAATGAGACCTATGACCATTTTCAAAGTTCTGACCTTCACAACATCCCCCAGGATCATGTGATCAAAATTCACACACTTGGCAAACTGATTCATATTAGTATGACCATTGCTGTGTCCCAGGGTCATGTGATACCTTTTGGGACCTCTTCACAAGCAAAGTCAAGGAGGAAGTCAGTTTCACTTAACAACCGGGGTACTAACTGATGAACCTTCTAGGTGATTCACTTAACAACTGTGGCAAGAACAAGTCTACTGTATAAAATGGGGCACAACCAGTGGTGAATTCAATTTTTTTACTACAGTTCCATGGGTGTGGCTTTGGTGGGCCTGGCAGGGAAGGATTCTGCAAAATCTCCATTCCCACCCTATTTCTTGGACCAGCCAGAGGTGGCATTTGACCGATTTTTGCTTTTTCCATGGCCCCCCTGAGCATATGCTGAGCCCCTCCAAGACATGTCCTTCACCTGTGGCCCTCTAAAATATCCTATGGCCTTGGTTGAAAAGCACTCTTTTAAAGCATAAAGGCCCTTTCCAGTCTAATACTAATCCCATTTATAACCTAATTCTCTTTTCCTTCTATAGTGAGCTGTACAATGTTTCCCCAAACGACCCAAAGATGCTTTTTCAAAAGGCAACTAGACTTCCTGTTTTTTCTTTGAAGGTGTTTCACTTCTTATTCAAGAAGCTTCTTCAGCTCTGATTTCCCCAACTGATTTTTTTAAGTGAAATGCCTCAAGGCACAAAGGTGTTAAGATACTTCAACTGATATGCAGAGTGAGGATGTGCATTCTTCAGAAAAAACAATGGTGCAGGTGTACATTTGATACATTCTATAACAGGTCCAGAGCGTAGTATTTAATAGAGCATCTTGCTGTTCCTGTGTCTGATTGATTGCAAAAATGGTTTGGCTTGTTTGTTTTTTTACCTGTCTTGTGATCCATCCGTGTGGGCCAGGCGGCATTCCAGGAACAGAAGGATATTCAGAAAAGAATCGATACAGAAACCCAGTGTTAAAAAATAACAATGAATCCAATTGCTAGAGTCCTGATTAGAAGCAACAAAGCCTACGCGGGGCAACTTTGATCCATTTCCCACTCAGCTCACCCTGTCAAATTGTGACATTGTTTCCCTCTCCACACCCCACACCCCTTCTGAACTTGGTTTAAATTCACTCTTCTTAATCTTCCCTTTGAGCTTCAGTCACGGTAAAATTGCTTACGTGATCCAAACCCTGGCCATCTGTTCTGCTTGCAGCTGCAATTTCAAGGAAGGAATTTTCAACACCCAACAGAGGAAATATTCATTTCTTCTACCCCATCAACGAATGCCCTTCCGTCTTGTCAACCCTTTCCTTTTTTTCTTTTTTTTTAAACATAACTTAAAATTTAGTCCAGTTGCATAATAAATAGTGGAGTCCTTGATGCTCTCTGGGTTTGGTTCTTTGCTTGTAGACATTTAATTACCCAAATAGGTAACATCCTCAGTGTTAAGAAAGTGGGGCTTTGCTCCTTGTATATATACAGAAATATGTCCTGCCAATGTGATAGGAGCATTGTTTTCTGCTGGTAATTCCTTGATTAGAGTATTGCTTTAGGGCTGTGATGGTGAACCTATGGCACGTGTGCCGGAAGTGGCATGCAGAGCCATCTCTCTGGGTACGCAAGCTGTTGCTCATTGCTCTTCTGGCGCACTGACCAGCTGGATCTTCAATGCACAGGAGCTTCAGAAACTGGAACAGCGCCATCCTGTCTGCATGAGCGCACCGGGAAGATCTTCTGGTTTCTGGCACGCGCATGCGCACCGCCCACCTGGTCTTCCGGTTTCTGGCAACACATGCACACACGAAGACCAGCTGGCCAGTGTGCATGCATGCACCGGAACCAGAAGATCATATTCCTGGCCGTGCATGCGCACTGGGAGGCTGATCTTCCGGTTTCCAGCACGCGCATGCGCACCCACTCCTGTTTTCAGCACTCAGTGCTGAAAAGATTCTGTTAACCTTGCTTTAGGGTAATGAAACATCTGCAAGAAAACAAGCAAGCTCAGAGAGCACCAAGGACCCCTCCTTTCAACTCTGAGCTACAAATATTCTTTATTGGTAGTATTGCTTTCTTGATTGTTTGTCTAGTGTTACTCCTTAGCTAGGTGTGAGTTGCTGAATGTGCCTGGTCTTTTTTTCCTTCTTACCAGTAGCTTTTTTATTGTTCCTTTTTAATGATGCATAAATGTGGGTTTATTTCTGTGTGTCTATTGATGGCTGATTTGTCTCAATGTCAAGCTTTCAGGAATTTCTGAATGTAGCTTGGTCTAGGATGCTCACAGTTTCCCTGTTGAAAATGTGGTTGAGTTCTGCCCACATGATGTAAGATTAAGAAGTTTTCATCCTGTCTTCTGACTCCAAGTTGGTGTTCATCAGAAGTGGGTTGCTCCCAGTTCTGCCCCCGATTGGCTGAATCACTAGTAGCGGCGGCGGGAAGCTCCCCCCACCCGGTCAGACACTTCCCCACATGTGCAGAAGCATTGTGTGGCGCGGGAGTGCACCCAAACTGATAATAAAAAAATTGGCAACCCACCACTGGTGTTTATGGATATCTGTGTTAGTCTTCTGCTGTCTGTCCTACATAATGATTGTTATAGTGTATGTTAGATGATTCTTCTTTTTGCTTCTGGGCTATAGTACTGGATCTTTGGATAATTTAAGGTGTTTTGGAGGACTATTTGTGATATCGCAGTGATTCTGTATGGTTGTTATAGTCTGTTTCTTAGAGGCTTTTGATATATGACAGAGCTATTCTTTCATGCAGGTGATGGTTATGTTATAGTGCAGTGGTCCCCAACCCCCGGTCCGCGGACCGGTGCCCGGGCCGTGGAGTACCCTGCACCGGCCGCGCAGCGGCCGGGGGGACATGATCGCTGCAGCACAAAGGCTCCTGGGCCGTGCGCAAAGCTCCTGGGCCCGTGCGCAAAGGCTCCAAGGAAGAGAGCCCGCGCTGGTACGCACTTGATATATAAACAATCAATGTGTCGTTGCGAACACGCCCCCCCACCCCTGCGCGCGCTCAGCGGGCCACGGTAAATTATCAAAGGCTGACTGGGTCCGCGGCGATAAAAAGGTTGGGGACCACTGTTATAGTGGGTTAATTAGTCAGGCAACCCGAAGCTACATGTATTTGTGTGTGTGAGTGTGGGTGTATAACTTTGTCCCGCTCACTTTGGAACGCCTTGAGCAATTTCAACCAAACTTGGTACACAGATGACTTACTCTCCTGGAAAAATACTATGGGGGTAAGACACCCTAACACCCCGCAGGTTATGTGTTCTGTTAAGATATAGCCTGTTGTGCCTTAAAATTGCTTCTACTGTACTGCTGTAAAACGGAGTCTACTGTACAGCGCAGTGGAGTTGCCATGGTAAGGGCTTCACAGTACTCCACAAGGCGGCTCCCTCTGGTAAGGGGAAAAATCCAACATTAGAATTATGTTTGGTCTGACATTTCCCCCCTATAAATAAATACCGGGCAATGCTGGGTTATCAGCTAGTATTGAAATAATAGTGTTTTAGAAAATCTTACTTCTAAGATTTTAGGTAGTTGTATTTCAACTGTCTCTTTAAGGCATGAATGTTTTGTTGATAAAGGAAATAATATACTTCAATTGTTCTTTCTCTGTGATTGACCAGACTGAACTTTATCATCATGTTAATTCTCCTGTTTTTTTATGGCGGCATCATATGCAGTTTTCATTGATTCCTGGCTTCCTGCAATTAATGAAAATTGCTCTTTATGGATTATATATTTCAGCAAAAGAAAATGTTCAGTAACCAAATTCTTGCTTTCATCATAGTTTGTTTTCTGCCACTTTGTTTTTTGAAAATTAAAATGAGATGAGAATGACTTTAGAAAGCTGTTTTTTGTCAGATAAGTACAGAATGAAGTCATGGTCTAAAGATTACTGGGTGAGTCTATAACATACATCTAAATAAACAAGTCACAGTAATGTCTTAGCACAATTGGTGCCCCCGAAAATAAACTTCCCTGATTAAGAAGCCAAAATCAGCTTTTGAGCACATGTGCTAAAATAAGCCCTCCCCAAAAATAAGCCCTCTCGGAAAATATTAACAACACACAGGACCATGAGTGGACCACACTCGCCGCCCTCCTGCACCTCAAAAATAATAAGCACCTCTCTGAAATAAGCCAGTCTTATTTCGGGGGTCAAAAGAAAATAAGCAATGGGAATTTATCAATAAATTGTGATTAAATAATAGCTTCATTGCCATGGCCTTAATTGTTTTAACTGCAGTCCAATATGTTACAATCTGTTCACCTAAATAGTACGCTGTAAACTATTTTACAAACCACAATAGTGGGTTCATGCACATACTAACCAAAACCAAACTACATTTTGGCTTAGCATGATACGGGTAACCCCAGTAATGGGTTGCCAATGTTTTTACTACCGGTTCAGGTGCACTTGCATGCACGGGAATGCTTCTGCGCATGCGCAGAAGCGGTGTGAGTGGAGCTTCCTGCCACCACTATTACCAGTTCCTCCGATCTGGGCTGAACCGGGAGCAACCCACCTGGTGTACCCAACTTTATGTTGGTGAAGTTAGTGGATTATTTTTTAATTCTTCCTGGGGACAGCCCTAACTTTGAAGCTGAGGGCACCCTTTAGGTCAGATGCTGTGTAAAATTGCCAGAAATAATATTGATGCGATAATAATATTAGCCTAATTGACCAAGTGTGTAACAGTTAGAACATTAACATGTTCAAAATTTTGTGAACATTGAAAGCATCTGGGCTCAAACTTATGCGCTGCCCTTTGAAATATTTAACATTTCTCTAACTGTGACCCATGGTTTAATTGTAAATTGGAATTCTGAAAAGTTGCCAGAGCTTTGACTATTTGAATTTTTGCAGTTTGGTAGCACCTACGTTTGAGAGTAAGTAAATAGCATCTAAACCCATGTACCTGATTACTTATGTTAAAAATGTTGGCAAGTGTCCTGTTGTGTTACACTTCTTAGTTAGTTCAAGTGTGCTGTGGATGAGTATAGATGACTAGGTCTTGCAAGTCCCCCCCCCCCCCCCGATTAATTGTAATGCATAGTGTGCTGTGCACAGAGCCCTGCATAATCTGACGCTCCCTCCTCTTATAGTCAAACTCATTTATTTTAAATGTCAAGGTATTTTTTTTAATCAGGAAAATCTTCCTCTCTGCAAACTGCTTTCTTTTAAGTACACCAGTACTTAATGAAATATTGGTAGGATGAATGGCAGCTCTTAATGTATAAATGAGGGCCACTGCTATGAAGTTTAATTGAGCTGATTCCCAAGATGCTTTTAATTACTTCTTTGTGATATGCACCAAGATCTCTGTAGCTAGATTGCATGTTCAGTTCTGAAGTATTTATTGAGGTGTCATTGCGTGCATGTAAGTACATGCACAATGGCATTCACAGAATGTCTCCATACAGCTTAACTTATGCTAAGCTAAAAGGGGGCTTGGTGTTGTGTCAGCCATTGTCTTAGTAAGTTATGTGAAACAGGTTGTTGCTTTAAGCCACAATATGATTGTAGGGGATACGGGGAAAGAGGAAGCAGAGAATGCTGCATGAACTCAGCTATTGTGTTTATTAATTCAGGTTTGGTGATAAAATGTTGTATGAACTCAACTTCAGGGCTGATAGAGTGGTTGAAATATTATCTCCAGAAACAGAGAAAGGATAGTTTAGAGAGAAAGTCAATTGAATTGGCAAGCAATGTTTGCACAAAACCCTTAATTAGGTTACTACCGGTATGTAGGGTGAAGCCCTACACTTTGCCAGCTAAAGCCCAGGGAAGGACACTTCAAATCAGAATAAACCACAGGTGCCTTCCTAGTCAGCTGTTATGTGAATATCATAGGGCAGTAAAAAGTGAAGAGGTTACTCAACCTTGACTGCGCAATATTGTACCCAAAAAAACGGAGTTGTAGAGTTGCTGGAAAAGCCAGTGGGAAAATTGGGCGAGTGGATTGGAAGTGTGGTGGTGGTGGTGGTGTGGTGGTGGTGAGGTCCCTGGGAAATTCCCAATATTTTTGCGACTTGGAGAAGACACCAGAAACTGTTTGCATGATGGAATAAGCCAAATTTGGCACCCACCTAGGGGGTAAGGCACATTGTACTACACTACATGTACTGATATTCCTTCTTCTTTTTTTTTAAAGGTCCACTTTGATCAGTTTAAAGATGCACCTATCCTCATCTTGTCTAGCACATTAACAAATGAAGAGTCCTTTCAACAACCAGGTAAGACCTGTTTTGGAAATGTGAGTTCTGGAAACCACCAGGAAGGAAAAGTACTAGGCAACCATAATCATTAGAAAAGTTTCCCTATTTTAAATGAAGTGTGAAGAAGCATTTGGGCCAAGTGGCTTTGATTTCCTACACTAAGTTCTCCTCCAAGTAGGAACTGGTGGCGTCACTATATAAATATTCTGCTTAACTATATGCAATTTAGAAGAAGTAGCTGCAAGCAGGAGGAGGGACATGTCAACTCATCAAAAGGTGACAGGTTTTGATTGGTTGGCAAATAGAAATGAGAAATATTGGTGTCAAACAAATTCAGGTGTTCACAGCATACTTTGATTTAATTTTTTTAACTATTTTGGGAGGAAGTTGCACAACAACATGGTACTCATGGGCCAATCCCTATCCAGTGTTTCTCAAATTTGACCATTTGGAGGTGTATGGACTGCAAGTTGAAGGTCTGATGGTCTCCAAAGAAGCAATAGCACTTAGATGTATACACTGCTTACGTGGCTGAGGATTTCTGGGAATTTAAGTCCACTCATCCTAAAGTTGCTGAGATTGAGAAGACTGGCTTAGAATAAGGAAGAAGAGAGAGAGAGGACACTTGATAGAAATTAATGGAGGTTAGCCTCTTGGGCATTACTACTATAGAATTAAAGATACAGTCTTCTTTCTTGAGAAAATGGCTTCTGATTAAGTGTGTAAAATGAGAGCTAGCTTAATGTAATGCAGTTAAACTTTTTGCACTTAACATATGCTCTAAAATAAAACATTGCAAAGCTAAGGAAATATTTTGATGTCTTTAGTAGCTGAAGGGACAGCCAAGCTGACTTTGTTTTACAGAAATAAGTTTTAAATATAGTATAACAATAAGGGTTTCAGCACAGTTAGTAATTGCTTACAAAAATAGCTACTCAGGTTGATTAAACCTGACAATAGTTAGCCAAGGAAGGAATTGTGTGTTGGACATTCTTTCTGCCCAGTCCTCAGGGCTAAAACTATATGTTTGTGCTTGCACAGAAAATATTTTTTAAATTGACTGGATTCATGTTGCTGAGTATTTACCAGAGGGCAAATAAAGAAGATGCAACTGGGGCTTGAAAAAACCCTAAGGTTTCTTCCTTATATTTTTTGACTGCCACTTCGAGATTCTCGGTTTTGGTTTTTAAGTTGAGGTTTCTAAAAGTGCTATAATATGTGTGGTCTAATCAAAGAAGTAAGAGTTCTTAATTCTAATTCATTTAATTAATCAATTGGTTATTTGTGTTTCCTATCCTGGCCTTTGGATAGGCAACCTCAAATGAGTGATGGGGGAGGGGTGGAATAATTGTCCCATGGCTGTGGACTATAACCAATGAGGTGAACCTTTTTCTAAAGGCGGGCCAAAACTTGTGTGCGTGCGCTATTGCGCTCTTACAAGTGCCCCACCCACAATTCAATGCCCACCTGTGCATGTGCACTGGACGTTTTTGCCCTTCCCAGGCTTCTGAGGGTTTTCCTGACTCCATGGGGAGGATGAAAGCAGCCTCTCCCGGAGGCCTTCCGAAGCCAGAAATGGATCATTTCTGAACTTCCAGTTGGCCCGTTGGGCCTGTTTTTCACCGTCCCCCAGGCTCTGGAGGTTTCTTGCAGCTTGGGGAGAGTGAAATGGCATCCCCCGGCTATGCGTGCCAGAGCTGACATTTCTCATGTCAGCAAATATGGCTCCCCATGCACCTGTGGCACGCATGCCATAAGCTCGCCATCATGGCTATAGACTATACGCTCTCATGCACACACACACTCAAGCTAAAACTTTAATAAGAATCATTTTCTCAAAGGAACCATCATCTTGGTAGCATAATGTTCAAACTCTGCTCATGGAAGTCTTGATTTTTCATAATTTCTAACCTTGCTTGTCCATGACTTGACCAGCAAATCTACAAGAAGCCAATGTGGAATGACTTCCAGCTCACATGGAAGCCTTGTGGTGCATATTAGGATGTTAAATATTGTAGGCAACTATTCTGTAACACAAAGACAGTCTTGTCTCTGGAGATTCTCAATCATCCAGCTCATGGTTGTCCCAAAGGTGCTTTTCCAAAAGGCAACTGGACTTTCTTGGTTTTTTCCTTGAAAACATTTTGCTTCTCATCCAAGAAGCAGCATCAGTTCTAATGAAGTGAAACATTTCAAGGAAAATGTCTATGGAGATTCTCAATCATCCAGGTCACGGGTCGTCCCAAAGGTGCTTTTTCAAAAGGCAACTTGACTTTGTTTTTTTCTCGAAGACATTTCACTTCTCATCCAAGAAGTATTCTCAGTTCTGATTCCATTCCCCAGCATTCAGTCAGAACTGAGAATGCCTCTTGAATGAGAAGTGAAACATCTTCAAGAAAAAAAAATGTCCAGTTACACCTTTGGGTTTTCAAGGAAAATGACCGAGAAAGTCCAGCTACCTTTTGGGAAATACCTTTAGGGTGAAAAACAGTATTCTTCAATATAGAGAAGATATATTGCTTAAAGACTGAACTGTGGAATCCTTTGTGCTCTCTGAATTGGTTGTTTACTTACTATTAGATTTATTACAACATGAAACCAAATAGCCTCGCAAGAGGTTACTGATCTTGATGGTCATCTTGTTCTAGTTTTTTTATTGCCTATGGTCTGACTCAGGCTTGTTCTTGTTTTTATTGTTCTTTGCGGGGTGCTGTGTTTTTTCTTGCCCTTTGAAAACTTTCCATCGATCATCACTCGACTACAGACAAAGCGGTGCCTTTTGTAATGGCTGCATGTGTACTGCTTCAGAGGTGTGGGTGTTTGTTATTCTTTCCAACCCAACAAAATCTTGGAAGGAAATTATGAAAAGGGTCTTGGGCCAGTCCATCAAAGGGAATAACTCTTTGAAGCAAACGGAATTGGCCAAGCAGAAAAAGACCGAGTTTAAAAAAGTGTTGAATCTGGCCAGAAGCTGAAGAGGGAAAAAATGCAAGGAAAGAAAATGTCCCAATGCATCCCTAGGGGAGAGGGAGATCCCCCCCTTCCTCTTCCCCATTCACACATCCCAGGGTGGAGCAATATGCAATCTTTCCTGTATACACTGTACATGCATACAGATATAAATCAACAATGTGAGGGAAGAGCAAAAAAACATCCATGTGCAAATAGTCACATTGTTTAGTTACACAGGAAAGTATAAATGCCTCTTATGGCTTGGAAAAGAGTTGGAAAGAATTCCCAAGGCTTACTTTATGTGCTTTCCTTCCTTTGTTTTGATATGGCAGCAAGAGGGCAGAGGTGGTGCCCCTCCTGTGTAGCAAGAGCTAAACCACATTATCTGAGCTGTGGTATCTCCAGAGCAAGGTTTCTCAATCTCAGCCCTACATGGTTTAGGACCTGGCTACCTGAGAGACCGCCTCCTGCCATTACTTCCCAAAGACCGATAAGATCACACAGATTGGCCTCCTCCTGGTACCATCGGCCGGTCAATGTCGGCTGGCCAAAACCCCCCGGGGGAGGGCCTTCTCTGTTGCTGCCCCGGCCCTATGGAATGATCTCCCCGTTGAGATCCGGACCCTCACTACTCTTCCAGCCTTCCGTAAAGCCACTAAGACCTGGCTGTTCCGGCAGGCCTGGAGCTGTTGATTAGCATCCAAACCCCACTTTAAGTAGTATATATTTGTGGAATTTTAAATAATTGTATTTCTATTTTAATTTATATATATTCCTTTGGTTGTCTGGAAGCCTCCCAGAGTCCCTAGGGAGGTGGGCGACATACAAATGTCAATAAACTTCCAAACTTCAGCAATCTTAGGATGTGTGGACTTCAACTCCCAGATATCCCCCCCCCACGCCCCAGCATGCTGGCTCTTTCCCCACCCCAATGCTTCAGTGATGGCAGTCATGCTTCTAGGCTGGGCTGAGCACAGTGTATTTCCAAGCCGCAATGCTATTAGTTGCAGCTGTGAAATTCTTCTAAAGCAAAGTAATGCTGCTGATTGTAAGGAAAAAACTATAATTAAGCCATGGGTTCTGTGAGAATTGTGAAACAACTAAATGTTTATGAAAGTTATAAGAGCCACGATGGTGCCTTGGTTAGGAGTGCAGTACTGCAGGCTACTTCTGCTGATTGCCAGCTGACTGCAATCTCAGCAGGTTCAAGGTTGACTCATCCTTCCGAAGTGGGTAAAATGAGAACCCAGATTGTTGGAGGCATATGCTGACTCTGTAAACAGTTTAGAGAAGCTGTAAAGCACTATAAGTGGTATATAGTCTAAGTGCTATTGCTATTAGTTTGGATTCTTTGAAGAGATCCAGTTAGGACATTATTAGAAGAACAACAGAGGAGAATGACAGTACAAGCCATCTATGATAACTACTTACCCAAAGGGTCGGTGAGAAGAAAACTGAATATAAACAAACATATACACATATGTGCGCATACACACATAAAGGAATGACACATGTGCAAAAAGGCAAAAATAACATTGCACTAGAAGTCGGCAAATGTGGTGTTATTAATCAAAAACCTGGTTAACGTCCTAGTTTCCTCATGCAAGGTGGTAAAAACCTGATTATATTATTTTAGAGAAGGGCGACAGAGCTGGAGCGTGGAGTTAATGTGTCATCAATCTAGAGTCCTTGCTTGCCACAAGAGTCCAGGTTCATCCCCACTCCCTTGAATTCTGTTGGCCCTTATCTAGCATCAATTCAGTGATGACCATTAGTTGATCAGATTCTTGTCAACTTTCTTCTCAGCAATCTTTCTGAGCGTGCCCTGTCAGTGTTGGGCAATTCCATTCCCTTCTAGCACTGATGAGTTACCTAGCTTGGTAATGAACATCTGTAAGAAACAACCAAGCTCAGAGAGCACCAAGGACCCATAGTTCAACCATGAGCTGCACCGCACAGCAAGATCTGAAAATCGCTAGCATTAATAATATGTCACCACATACAACTGCTCTTCTGAAATACAATGTCTGCTTGTTCTGAGCTACATATCTATTTAGTAACATAAAATCTCCTTTGAGTCAAGGACAGCTCCAGGGGATTCATGGACAAGTCTATGTAATATTGTTAGCAATCATAGAAAATTATTGTTCCACTGTTATCTTCAGCTATGGTTTTTAAACTTCCCAATTTAGCCTAAAGCCGTGGTTTTTCATCCAGATGCTGAGCACATTCAACCCTGCTCAGTTTTTTCAATATTACCCAAATATGTCTATGCCTTGTTTAACACCTGTTAACCACCGCTGCCAAATTTGAGTGCTGATGGATTGGAATTTGATTCTTACATGAAAAGCTAGGGGAGAAGCAGAACTGTAGTCAAAAAATAATGTGGAAGGAACACAGTTGCCTTGCCTATCTCCAGCCCAGCCCAGAGTACAATGGACAGACCCCATAAAATTAAGTTCTGCTTAAGATCAGCTAAGTACAAGTAGTTCTCATTTTAGAACCATTCATTTAGTGACTCTCCGAAGTTACAACGAAAAGTACATGACAATTTTTCACATTTACACCATTGTAGCATCTGGCTTCCCCATTGACTTTGTTGTCAGAAGGTTGCAAAAGGTGATCGCATGACTCTGGGACACACAAACATGCCAGTTGCTAAGCACCTGAGTTTTGATCATGTGATCATGATCACGTGAGGCAGGCATGTATGATGGTTGCAGGGTCCCGGGGTCATGCAATCACCTTTACTGACCTTCTGATCAGCAAAGTCAAAGCCAGATTCATTTACAACCGTGGTACTAACTTACAACTGCAGTGATTCACTTAACAACTGTGGCAAGGTCATAAAATGGGGCCAACCTCACTTAACACTGTCTTGCTCAGCAACATAAATTTTGGGTTCAATAGTGGTCATAAGTTCAGGATTCCCTGCATTTTCTTACTTCCGTTTGTCCTGTTAATTGCCTACGGAGAGTAAACATTTCAGCAGCTTCCAGGAGAATCTCTGTTGGTTTTAGGAAGCCTTACCCATCCTGCCTCTCTTCCAGGTGTGTTGACAATACAGCTGGTAGGATTCCCAGCCAGTGTAGAAAAAAAGCCATGCTGGTCCTCCTGGGCTCACCGCGCGGCTGAGTGCCAGGTTTGGAAAAGCTGCATTATCCCCGAAAAGCCACTCTGGGAAAAATCTGGCAAGCAAACCAATCAAAGCTATGAATAATAAATACCTTTTAAACGTATGACTGTTTTATAATCTCTGGCACGGCTGTCTGAGGGATTTTTTTAAAAGATAAAAGAGAAATAAAAGCAATGTGAAGCTCATCATCCTCGGCGGGATGGGCATAAATATTTCATGGCCAGACCCTGGCTAGCTCAGAAATCAAGAGCTTTTTTTTTTCCCCACAGCTGCTCGGCCTCCACCCCCCACCCCCGCAAAGCTGAGTATGTGGAGATAGTTATATCGGAGGGTGGGGGCTGTCCTGATGGAAAAGCCTTGGCATCGATGCTGATACATAACAAAGCATAGCCTCCAGCAATGGCTGCTTGAGGGGTGTAGTCAATCAGCTGGGTGGAAGCCCACAAAAAATTCCCCAACTAAGATCTGATTTCATGCACTTGAGCCCACAAGCCCCCCACCTCGCCCCACACCACAATTGCCTCTGATCTCAGCTAGATTCCAGCTGCAATGCTGGCAGGAGCCCAAGGCTTCTGACATCAAGGAGGGTTTCCCCCCTGTCCATTGAATGATCTTTGGGGTCCCTCATTTCAGTTTTAAGACAGAAAATCTATATTTAACAAAAGCCACAAGGAGGGGAGGGTGTTTGGCTTACCTGTTTGTGCCAACCTCCCTCTCAGTCTTGGTCAGAGGAAAGAGAGGCCTAGAAAAATAATCCTCTCCTTCCTTTCACTCTTTCAGTATCCCTTCTTACCTTTTCAAAACATCTAGTACTCTTCTGTGATACCCAAGGACTTACTCCAAATAATTAATTTTATTATATTGTAATCCTAGTTATATGTAAGGTTAAAATAAACACTTTCATTATACACAAGGCCTAGAAAAGAGAAGGTTGGAAAAAACCAAGCCCAGTATTAGAAATATTCCTATTTTACTAGTCATTGTATATTAGTCATGCCGGCCACATGACCACGAAGACGTCTTCGGACAGTGCTGGTTCTTCGGCTTTGAAACGGAGATGAGCACTGCCCCCCCAGAGTCAGAACGACTAGCACATATGTGCGAGGGTGAAAAGAAGGACCAGGGGAGACGTGATAGTATTCCAGTATTTGAGGGATTGTCACAAAGAAGAGGGAGTCAGTCTATTATCCAAAGCACTTGAAGGCAAGACAAGAAACATTAGATGGAAACTAATCAAGAAGAGATGCAATCTAGAACTAAGGAGAAATTTCCTGACCGTGAGAACAATTAACCAGTGGAACAGCTTGCCTTCAGAAGTTGTGGGTAACCCATCACTGGAGGCTTTTAAGAAGAGACTGGACAGCCAACTGTCTGAAATGTATAGGGCAGTGGTGGAATTAAAAAAAAAATTACTACCGGTTATATAGGCGTGGCTTGGTGGGCATGGCATGGAGTGGTGGGCGTGGCAGGGGAAAGATACTGTAAAATCTCCATTCCCTCCCCACTCCAGGGGAAGGTTACTTCAAATCCCCATTTCCTCCCGATCAGCTGGGACTCAGGAGACAGAGAATAAATGGGGGTGGGGGCAGTCAGAGGTAGTATTTACCAGTTCTCGGAATTACTCAAATTTTCCGCAACTGGTTCTCTAGAACTGGTCAGAACCTGCTGAATACCACCTCTGGTATAGGCTCTCCTACTTGAGAAGAGAGTTGGACTAGAAGAGGAGGGAGTGGAAAACAGAAGGGAGAAGAAATATGGGAAGAGAAGGATAGTAGAGAGGGTAAGGGTGGAAGATGAGAAGGATAAGGAGGAGTGGATTGTAGAGAGAGGAGCATTAGAAAGGAAGGGAAGTAGAGTAGGAAAGGATGATGGAGGGAAGATAGAAAGTTGGAGGGTGGTAGAAGAAAGAGGTGTATGGAGAGCAGAAGAGCTATAATGGGTTTCTATTTTTCTGGGGCATTGTTGACAAAAGGAACTGATGTAATTATTATTTAATACTATATGATATGGGCTATGTATAGTATACATGTGAGTGTGTGTTATGAAAATGGAAATAAAAAAATATTTATTAAAAAAAAAAGATTTCCAAGCTCCTTCCAACTCTGATATTTTATGGTCTATGTTCCTGCTTGCAGACGCACAACTCCAACTATATAATGGGGCAAGATAGATGCAGAAGGAAAAAGGAACCTAGATATAGGAAAGGGAAATTGTGCTTTGAGAAATTATTTTCATATAGAATGTATGGGAAAGATTTGCTTGAATTGCTTGACAAAGCCCCGTGTAAAATGGCTGATTAATGTACTGTAACTTGCTAAGTGGGCAAAAACAACCCCTTATTGGATACTAACATGGGAGTGTAACTCAATGCTTCTTGTCCATTATAAAAATTGTGGGCAAAAAGGTGAGAGACACACAAATTTGGGAGAGATCTCCTTGTGTCCTTTTTTCTGTGCAGAATAAAAGTTTTTCAGCCTATTGTGTGTTCTTCATTGGGCTTTCATATTCTGGGCATTAATTCAGAGTTTCTTGGAGAACCTCTGCATCAGTGTATTTATTAATGACATCTATATGGCCACCCAACTCAAAAGCAAGGAAACTCTCGTCCGTGTAGAATTTGGTTTAAATGCCAGCTGAGCCATAATAGGTGGGGCTCACCTATTCCATCGAACCAATATTGTAGCATCATCCAAAGACTGAAACCAGTCACACATATTATTTTTATTATTTTATTTATAAAAATAATTATTATTTGTATTATTAAATTGGGTTTGCCACCCAGGTGACTTTGTGCAGTTTACGAATTATGTGGAAGATACCTGTCTATTGATGTGGTTTATGTTGTGACTGATTTCAAACTTTGTATGAAGCCACATATTGGTTCAGTGGCTTAGCGGTAATTCCGAACGAGATCTTGATGACTTTTTGAACAACTTGTAGCTTTAAAAAATCTTACTTAATTTGAAGCATTAATCTAGATAATGTGTCCAAGTGTGATAATTATTAAGGGCATGTTGGCATCATTTGTAAGTTTTTGTGTACTGTATATTCACTGAATAAAACCTAGAAAGCTTTGAAGCAGATCTAATTCTGTAGTGCTCTTACATATCTATTGAATCCCTTCTACCATACTAATAAGTTTCTCTCTAAAGCAAGGTGGGGAAAAAAGGAATGGGACACAGAGAGAACTTGCCATTGCTAACATGCCAGAGATGATAGTGGTAGGGAAGCAGTTGCCAGCAGCCCAGCTTTAATGGTAATGGTAAGGTTTGCTTTTGTTCTTCTGGGTCTTTATTAATCAGCTCGACTCGTTTCTGATTTTTCCTATCTCTGTGTTTCATTCCTATGGCTTTTATGCCCAGGCTCCCAGCTGCAGGAAACCTTGTTAAAATTGCCTTCTTCAAACACAAGCGCCCGCTTGCATTCCCCAGGGTTTGCAATATGTATGGATGGGGTAGAAATCCAGGGGAAATGAGAAGAGAGTTATCAAAGGATTTCTGTTCCTGTGTATTTTATAATTCATTGCATAGCTAAGCTAAAGAATACATTTCCACTAACAAGGTCTTGAGCAGACTCTATATAGAAAGGGTATTCAAGATGACATGAAGAGGTTGGATATGAGCCCCTCGTATGTTCCTCAGTGTGCTTGAACATGCTTCTTGTTACTTAGCTTTAAATCCCGACAGCCTTCTTTGGGATTCTCTAAAAATGAAACGTCATCTAATTTTGAATCACATCTTAATCATCAGTACAACCACAGTACATGGCATAAAATCACTGGTATACGTGTAATATGGATGTGTATTCAGTGTACTTTAAAATACATTCTTTTGGTGAAGTAGCTCATACATTTTGATATTTTATACAACCGCTGGAATTGAAACTGCAGCCATCTTAACACCATCGTCAGTTTTCCCTTTGCGTTGTCATGTTTAATAAAACTTTACTATCTCCCCTTTTTTATGGGTCGGAGCTGTCAGTGCCATTTAGAATTTATGCAAATCTCAATTAAATGCTAAAAATAAGACTAAAAGGTTTAGAGCAGATGGAGATTAAAGGATTGAGTAAATAAAAATGTATTTGCTTAATGCCAAAAAGACAGAAGCTTTCCGGGGTTCCTGGATAAGATCTTAATGTCTGATGTCGGATGAAACTGTTGGTTAAAATGAGTCCCACCATTTGATAAAGAGGGGGACTTGCCTCAGGCAGCAGATTCATGAAAGTAGTAATGATGTATCATACTTGCAAGAAGTGAGAGTTGGTTTTCTCTAGTGGTTAAGGCACCAGCCTAGTAACCTTGAGGTACTGAGTTCTAGTCATGTTGTGGCCCGCCAGCAGCCAGGTTCAGACAGTGGCAGCAGGTTCAGACAGTGAGGAGTTGGGGAGGAACATGAGCCAGTCCTGGAGTCTGGGGAAGGCTCTGATGAGGGCTCTGTGTCGGAGGCAGAGATGAGGCCAGAGCCATATGCCAGTTATCAGCTGCCTTCAGAGTCAGACATCATTGAGGCAGACAAACAGCTGGAGCCTGTTCCCAGTGTGTGAATGTGCAGAGTTGCCAGACAAGGGAACAGCTAAAGAACAGGGGTTGACTTGGGACTAAGGCCACAGATGGACAATGAATGGCCCCACCCAGAGAAAATAAAGAGGAGCAAAAGGGGAGTGGAGTTTGCAGAAGTTTTGCAGATATTGGCCTGTCAGCTCTCCAAGCCAGATAAGGTCTGTGACTGTAAATCCTCCCTTGAAAGACTTTTCTGGAAGTGAATGGGCAGAATTCACAGTAAATTAATAAAAGGGGTTTTTGTTGGGACAAGGAATTTGCTTCATGCTCTTGGGAAGCAAGAGCAGAACAGGTCAGAACAAGTCATACCTTAGGCACAAAAGCCAACTGGATGACTTTAGGCCAGTCAATCTCCCTCAGCCCAGCTTCCCTCACAATGTTGTTGTTTAGGGGAGGAGTATTAGGTGTCTTTTGCCTTGAGTTATCAATAAAGGGAGGGGAGTTGCATACACATACAGTACATAAATATGCTGTCCCATCAGCAGCACTGATGAAAGATGTGGTTGCTACATGGACAAAGAGAGTATAATACTGCCTTTTATCTCACTCAGATGTATATGTACGTAGATCTAGTCTATTATTATAATGTATAATGTAGTGTAGCGTAATGTAACACCATGTACCTCTGTCTTTTGCTTGAGATATATAATCCTTCCTTCAGAATCAGCAATGATATGTGAAATACAGAAAAGGGGTAAACAATAGTAAGCCAAAGAAATTAAATTTATGAAATAAGAAAAAAGGAAAGGAAATCCACTATACCTATTTTACAGCAATGGCATTCATTATATAATTTACCATACTATTCCTAAGTATTCTTGCCAATCATGCTTGCTTTCCCCATATTCATACATCACTTTGTTCTTTCAACTTCTCATTTTCTTTATCAGAATCTCATCAACAATTTTCAGTCTTGAATTTTCAATTGTCCTTCCTCGATCAATTACTTTTCTTTCATATACCTGTTTGATGATTTGATCTTCATTCATTCAGCCATTGTGTACAACCAAGCTATTTCAGTGTATTTCTTTCATAACAGTCACTCATATATTTAATCAGTATTCACATAGTACTAATTCATAGTTCAGTTCAATTCTATGACACTCTTTAGCCTGATTGTGTTCATTCTTTTCCAAGCAGCTTCCACCTCTCTTTTTTGTTGTTGAGGGATTATCTACTGACTTTTTTCAAACCCGGCAAAAATTATCTTCCTGAAATTGCTCTGCATTCACTCTTGTTTATTTTACTTCTTTCCCTTTCTTCCATGTCTTTTTCCCCCAAGATCCCTTTTTTTTCAATTTTGAATTTCAGAGCAGCTGTTCTGTAATATCGACAGGTCCTTTTGCAACACAGAATGAGCTATAAGCACTAAAATAGTATCTTTACAGAACATATATTTCACACTGTAAACCGGTGTATTGTGAAATGATTTCCTGGTATCTCTCATTATGAGAGACTTAAATGCCTAGAATCAATGAGTTTCCCCTACACTCACCATCTGACCCTTTTGAAGAGAGAGGAGGTGATACATTTTGACTGGCAGATGACAGAAGGAGACATCCAATAAAGTAAAGCTGTGAGGAAGGAAGATTCCCTCAGAAAGTCCCCTACAATGCAGCTGTTGTGAAGAAGTGACAGTTCATGAGTTAGTGGCAAGAATGCATAAAAAAGAAGGGCCAGAAGAGAATAAATATTTGCATTAGCATTTTTACTGCTTATTTGATAGTGTAGGTGATGAAGCACTCATTAGACATGTCTGGGATTGTGATTTTCCAGAAGTTAAATTTTGTGCGAGATTTACTACAGCAGCAAAAGCAATATTCTTTTTCAGCATGGCACGACAAAACCGCGGTCCACTAAAGCGCTCCTGATTAAACCACGTTGCTGACTTCATCAGCGACCGCGGAGAAAAAAGGGCGCTTTAAAAAGCGCTTTGAAAGCAAGCCGATTCAAGTTAAGGTAAGGGTTAGGGTTAGGGTTAGGTTAAGGGTTAGGGTTAGGTTAAGGGTTAGGGTTAGGGTTAGGTTAAGGGTTAGGGTAAGGGTTAGCGTTAGGTTAAGGGTTAGGTTTAGGGTTAGGTTTAGGGTTAGGGTTAGGTTTAGGGTTAGGTTTAGGGGGGTTAGGTTTAGGTTTAGGGGTTAATTTTAGCTTTAGCGTTCACAGTGTGCTTTTTTCATCGCACTGTGATGACGTCAGGTACGCGGTTTCGTCGAGCGCGCTTTAGTCGAACGCGGTTTTGTGGTGGAACCCTTTTTCAGTGCTCTTCTGTATGATATGTTCCCTCAAATAAAAAAAATATGGCACAGTAGAGGGAGAAATCATCCTTCTTCATTTGAAGAGATTCGACTTACCATGCCAAGGCTCTGCCCCACTTGTAATTCTGTAGGAGGGCATTCCACTATAAAACAATGATATCCGCAGGGTGGGTGCCGAAAAAATCAATACGGGAACTACAACCATGCAGTAGAAAGCTAAATCTTGTGAACACCCTTTTGAAAATAGGACCAAAATCGCTACCTTGGAATAACTTTCTCTAGTGTGGTATTTTCCCAATGGCTATTCTGACTATGGATGAGAGGTGTTGCAGTTCAACCCAATTGTAAGCTGCCAGGTGAACAAAAGACATGCATTTATCTATTTATATTCAATAAATAAATTTTATAGGGCCATAGCAATAGCAATAGCAATAGCAGTAGACTTATATACCGCTTCATAGGCCTTTCAGGCCTCTCTAAGCGGTTTACAGAGAGTCAGCATATTGCCCCCAACAATCTGGGTCTTCATTTTACCCACCTCGGAAGGATGGAAGGCTGAGTCAACCCTGAGCCGGTGAGATTTGAACCGCTGACCTGCTGATCTAGCAGTAGCCTGCAGTGCTGCATTTAACCACTGCGCCACCTTGGCTCTTAATCAACTCCATCAAGTTGATTGGCAATTCAGAGCAGTTTCTGGCAATCTTCTTGTGGCCAGCCAGCAGCCAGCAGAGCTGTGAGGAGTGAGGAGGTTGGGGAGGAACATGGGCCAGTCCTGGAGTCTGGGGGTGGCTCTGATGAGGGCTCTGCGTCGAAGGCAGAGAGGGCGCCAGAGCCATATGCCAGTTATCAGCTGCCTTCAGAGTCAGACATCAGTGAGGCAGATGAACTGCAGGAGCCTGTTCCCAGTGTGCACATGCGCACTTGCCAGACGAAGGGAACATCTAAAGAACGGGTTGACTTGGGATTAAGGCCACAGGTGAACGATGAATCGCCCCTCCCAGAGGAAATAAAAGAGAAGCGAAAGGGGAGTGGAATTTGCAGGAGACAATTAGTTTGCTTAATTGGCTCGTGACTCTCCTACTCTCCTTTCCAAGTTTTGCAGATATCAGCTTGGCAGATATCTCTCCAATCCAGATAAGGTCTGTGACTGTAAATAAATCCTCCCTTGAAAGACTTTTCTGGAAGTGAATGAGCAGAATTCACAGTAAATTAATAAAAGGGGTTTTTGTTGGGACCAGGAATTTGCTTCATGCTCTTGGGAAGCCTAGGTTAGAACAAATCTAACCCAGCGTTTCTCAACCTTGACCTCTTGAAGACATATGAACTTCAACTCTCAGAATTCTGGGAGTTGAAGTCCTCACATCTTCAAGGGGGCAAGATTGAGAAACACTATTTGCTGTTGCAGACAGGCTACAGCCAAGTCTATTCTGTTCTTAACATCATGGATGCCATCTCATCTCTAGATTCTTCACCTGAAGCCCAGCCCAAATACATCAAGGATGGAAAGCGCTATGGGAGGCGATCCTTACCAGAGTTCCAGCAATCCGTGGAAGAATTTGCAGAGGTGACAGTGATTGAACCTTTGAACAAGGATGCCCTCTCCTCCCGCCTCTCCAACAATGACTGTGATGAGGTAAGGATTTAAAAGCAAGCCAAGTGGATGGGGAGAAGGGAGTCTGGATCTGAGATTGAAAATCCTTCTGTGTGCATGTGTGGAAAGCGTTTTAATGTTTCTTCCAAGAATTATGACATTTTAAGATACTTCAGCTCCCAGAATTCACTAGCCAGCATGCATAAATTCAAAGTTTCTGAAGTTGAGAAAAAGTGCTGTGGATAATGGGGCAAAAGTTTTGGTTCCTAAAGTCCATCTCTTCATACTGCAGCTCATTATAGTTTCTGGCTTTATAGGCACCCTGGAAAAGCACATTGAAAAAAAACTTTTTTAAAAAAAGGAATTAAGAACGAAGTAGAAAATACAAATGTAGAGAAACTTAAGTTGAACTAAAACAACATAATTATGTTGCATCTTAAAACCCACAGGCGACGATGGCATAGGTCTGCGTGGATCCTGATCCACTTCATAAGAGAGGCACAGTTATACTCTTGAGAAAATAATATTGTGTTAGGACTTTGCAAATGTGGGAGGTTTGCTTTGATACATAGCCGTAGACTTGCAGGTGACCTAAGAGTTCCTCAAGTACAGCTTGCTGCATATTGCAGGACTCACTACGTTATTGCTGATAAATGGCTTTCTAGCCTGTTTAAAAGCTCTAGTGAAGGAAATAAAACATTTCCTACAATAACCTATTCCACTGATTGAATGTTCTTAGTGTCAAGACGTTCGTCCTTGAATCGCAGCTGCTTCTTTTTACAGGTCAAGTGGGTAGAAATAGTCCAAATGCCTGAAAATCAAACGCATTCAGTGTGAAAAGTTTAAAAATAGAATTGTTCATGTAGAAAATACATTACAAATGGAATCTAGTTGCTGTCCAATTTCTTTCTAGTATTAAAATGCCAGAGAATCATCCAACTTAGCAAATATCAAGATCTTACTGAAAGATTGCCAAGATTCTAAAGCAAATAGTTTAAAGGTTGGGGCAGATGAGAAAGGTCTTAGCTCTTCTCTGGACTGTTTTTTTGTTAATGCCCCAGGTCAGGTATTTATAAATTTTTCATGATGACCCAGCATTTGTCAGGGACATTGGAAGAATGGCTGGAGGGAAAAACCAAGCCTTCAGTGCAAATGCAGATTGCTCAAGGATGTTGTCCACTCTAAGTGGTATGGGGAGAATTGATCCCTTGGGCTGTACTTCCATTCCTGCTTGAGGCTCATGTACAATGGGAATGTGATGCCCTTTAATGAAGAGAGATCCACTCTTAAGTGGTATGGGGAGAATTGATCCCTTGGGCTGTACTTCCATTCCTGCTTGAGGCTCATGTACAATGGGAATGTGATGCCCATTAATGAAGAGAGATCAAGGAAGTATTTGTTTGAATTGGAAGTTACATTACTGATCTTAGCAGCTCTCTCTCTCTCTCTAAGTAGATAGACATTCTCACATATATTTTAACCCATGTTTGTGTACAAGCACATATATACAATTCTTCTGATAAAGGTGATGCAGTCATTCTTCTGAAAAAGGTGATGCAGAGACTCATAATGGTACCCAAGATTCATTTTGGAGTGTATTCAGTCATAGAACACCTCGGAATATTCCCTGTGATGGCTTTATCTTCTACTATCTCTTTGCCATCATAGACAGAAGAATCATAAGTGAATTATGGCTATAATGTGACCCGCTTGCTTGTTCAAACTGGGTAGACTTGATAAGGAAAATGTGTTCATTCACTAAGTCATGTCTGACTCTTCACAACTCCTTGAACCATAGCATGCCAGCCTCTTCATTGTCTCCCAGAGTTTGCTCAAATTCATATTCATTGCATCAATGACACCATTGAACCATCTCATCCTCTACTGTCACCTTCGGCTGATGAGAAAAAAGGTAAACTGGTAAATGCTTCAACAGGCAATCAACAGTTAGGAAAAAAAAACTAACCTGGTCCTGGTCAGTCACTAGTACCGGAATTGCCATCTTAAGTCTTGTTCTGCTCCTAGGCACCTCCAAAATTCAAGGAGGATGAGCACTCACAAAATGGTGGCAAGTATGAATGGAGCTATGGCCCAGGACAATGACTAGTGATTTTTAAACTTATGGTGAATTTCTTCTTGCCTTGTTTGTGCTTATCCTTTCCCTCAAAATGGAATGCAGTTCCAGTCTTACTTTGCAAAGAACATCCAGAGGGCCCAGAAGCAAACTAAGAGAATTCTTAGTGCGTTCAAAGAGAACTTTATTAGCTGCCAAGAGTGAACTGATGGAACTGCACATGGACCATGGACAGTTAGCGATCTCTTTGATAGCTATGGGAAAGATTATCTTTGGACAAAGGCCACAGTTGTAACCACTGAGCATAGTCCTCTTGCAACTTTAGGAAAGACAAAGTTGAGCCAAAAGAATATTCCATAAATATTGTTTCAGCCAAGTACTAAGTTGCTGCAGTTGAATCATAAGTAAGTCTGATGTCCCAGTGAAGATGTTGAACTAGGTTTGCGGAGATCCATGGTCTCCTCATAGTAATGGAAGGTTACTATATGATTTAGGACTAGACACTCTTTCTCAGCCAACCTACTTGAAAAGATTATTCTGGGGGAAAAACTGGAGGACAGAATGCACTATATGATTTGAGTTTCTGGAAGAAAGTAGGCTATACATCAAGCCAATAATAAATCTAACAAATAGAAGAGTAAGAAAAAGAAATAAATGACGGAATGGTCTTTTTACAACCACATCCATCCATTGTGGAGTTGGAAAGGGCCATTAGGGCATTGAGAAACCCTTGCTCAGTGTAGCGATCCAAATTAAAGCATCCTTAACAGATGTGTGCCTGGTTTCCATTTGAACACACTCATCATCTTCTTGGATAATTGAGTCCATTGTCAAACTGTTCTTATCATTAGGAATTTTTCCCCTAAATGTTTGCAGATCTCTCGATCTCTCTCCTTCACTCTCTCTCCCTCTTTCTTTCTTTCTTTCTTTCTTTCTTTCTTTCTTTCTTTCTTTCTCTCTCTCTCTCTCTCTCTCTCTCTCTCTCTCTCAGCTGTCAGCTGCTGAAACATAATCAAGGTCTTTTAGAATTACCATAAAGTCCAGCTGTCCTAGCACTGCAGTGGTCAGACAGAAGTCATCAGGAAAGCTCACAAGACGATTCAGTGCACAAAACCATGCCTCTGCTTGTTTGCTGTAGGAGCCAGCAACCTAAATATACAATCTCTAATTATAAGATTTGGCATAGCAATTAGACTGTTTGAATGAATTTGCACAACATGTTTAATTGGTTGTTGGACTGATCTATTGTATGAGTTGGCACAATATTTTCCGCAGGCTCATATGCTAACCAAAGGAGCTGAGTATGCACAACATGCAAAATCACCCCAAAAATAATCTTGCTTAAAGATAATTTGGTGTAGTATATTGGTGAAATGCAACTGTTAAATTGTTAATCTTGCTGAATGTGTACATTTTTTATTTGATTTAAGACGTTGGGTGGGAGATTGGTGTCCTATGATTGTAAAATAGGAGTACAAGACAGCTGGATATCTTTGTCTAGATTCAGAAATTAAGCAAGATCAGCCTGGTTAATACTTGGATGAAAGATCAATAGAGAAGCCCAGGGCTATTTTTTTTTTTAGTGCAATAGGAGCTGAGCTTCATTTAAAGGCACTTTGTCTTTTTATCATTCTAAAAAGCTGCACACATTTCACATTATTGTGATTGCTTGGGGCATCTGGAATATAACTCCATAACAGGTTTATTACAAAATAAATAATCCGAGTTAAGTGTAGGCATTTCGACCCTGTAGCTAAGCATAGACCTTTTGACTACAAGATCTTAAAGAACTCCTGGTTTTGCTGAGATGGGGAATGGGATAACTTTGCTTTTTCTTTCTCTCTTTGGAGACAGCCATAAACAATGGCTTCATTTAGCTAGGGATTAACAACCCCGCTGAAAGGAAAATGTGACTCAAGGTCAGCGTGCATCAAGAATGGCTCACTCAATGTATCAAAATGCAAAATAACCGTATGTCTGAAGAATTTTCAGAATCAGCAAGGGTTATATTTCGCTAAAGTGCAGTGCAACCAAGAGACGCTGATGCGTTTTTACATCAAGTGGGCATGATTTTTAGATTTGTGTCACAGAGTCTAAAGCCTAAGTGCCTGGACATCACGAAATAGCAGCATGGTATCTGTGCATTTGATTGTTTTAATTAATGATATATTCCGGGGGAGAAGAAAAGGCTGTCATGCGGCGGCAGATGGTCGGGTGGAAAGAGGGAACCCTGAAAGAAGGGAGGAAAGATTGCATTAAGGAATTCTGAACCACAGATGCTTCTGTAGGTTTTGAGTTTGGTCATTGTGAAACTTTCAGCCATCTGTTCTTTGGGCTAGCAAAGGCTTGGGTCTATCAAAGTAATATATTCCTGGAATCTCGCATGGGCAAGGACGTCCCCCTCCTCCCTAATGTGTGTGACCCTCATCCAGCTGCAGAACAATAACTGCCTGTATGAGAGTACCTGGCATGGCTGGAGGAGGAGGAGGTTTATGGTCCACAGAATCCATAGAGAGTGTCCCCTTTTGTCTTAGCTGCAATCTGTTGGCTTGCCTTTGGGGGCAGCCATTTTGGGTTTAGTGACCTCTGACCTCATTTGCCTTCCCTTCACAATGAAGCTCTTGTTGAGCATGGGGTATGGTAATGAGGAAGCGTGTGTGCAAAAGAGATCTGCCAGCTGAGACTGGTGTGGCAGCATCCAGATACAATGGGGGGCCCTTAATACAATTGGGAGGGGGGAAGTGGAGATGCTTGTAAAAGAGCAGACTTGCCAGAGTTTTGCCCTCTGTGTAGATTGGTCATCAAAATTAAGTTGAGGTTGACAGGTGTGTGGATTGTCCTACTATGGATATGGACTTTCGGAATATCATAGGAAAGGGGGGTGCTCTTTGATGAAATCCATTTGATAGGAAGATGGCCAGAGCATCATTGTCCAAAAGCCCCCCCCCCCAATTTATTTCTCCTGCTTTTTCCTTCCCTCTTCTTTTTCAATTATCCTCAACACTTTTCTGGAATTTCACACATTCTTTTCATCTTCTTGCAATGTTCTGTTCACTGCAAGTTGCAAATATCTAAACACCTTTGGGCCTGTTTGAGGCTTTGCATCTCCCATTACAAACCTCTCCGATTGTTAAGATCAGCAAAATAATTTATTTTAAAGATCTCCTCGTGGCAGCCCAGCTCCATAGGGGGCTTTTGACAGCTGATGTTGCCCAGGGTGAATTAATGCCATCCCGTTGTTTTACTTTCCTGTGATGTGATGTGATAGGATGTGATGATTTTAAGAGCTAATTTGCTGTAGTGGTTAAGGAACCAGGGTAGAAAACTAGAGACTGTGAAAGCTCTAATCCCTCCTTAGGCAAGAAGCCAGCTGGGTGACCTTGGGCCAGTGACATCCTCTTGGCCCTAGGAGGGATGGCAAACCACTTCCAAAATCTTGCCAAGAGAACTGCAGGGATTTGTCCAGGCAGTTGCCAGGAGTCAACAGGACACAAGAGCCATTTTTAAAAAATGATTTTACTATATTTATCATTTTAAATTACATTTAAAATTAAGAATGTTCGAAAACTATGGAGAGTCAATTGATTTTAGTCATATATAAAACTAACTACCATATTTTTCGGAGTATAAGACGCACTGGAGTATTAGATGCACCAAGATTTTGAAGAGGTAAATTTTTAAAAACCGTTTTTGCACTCTGCAGACCTCCCAAACTCTCTGCATGCTTCATTTTTTTTGTGAAAAACAGGGCATGCAGAGAGTTTGAGAGGCCTGCAAAGGGCTCCTGGGGGCTTGGGAGGCAAAAACGAGCAAAAAACGGCCCGTTTTTCACTTGTTCTCCCCCCACCCCAACCCCCAGGAGCACTTTGCAGGTCTCCCAAACCTCTGCATGTCCATTTTTGTGAAGGAGGTGGGATTTCGGGTGGCCAGAAATGGTGTATTCAGTGTATGAGACGCATCCAGATTTTCACCCTCTTTTTTGGGGGGAAAGGGTGTGTCTTATAGTCCAAAAAATATGGTAATATTTTTGACATGCAGGGGAAAACCTCCCTCTTGCATTGCTCCAGGCGATGAATGCACTCCTTCGGGAATTGTACAGGTAGCCCTGGTTTATGACCACAATTGAGCCCAACATTTAGGTTGCTAAGTGAAACGTTTGTTCAGTGAGTTTGCCCCATTTTACGACTTTCCTTGCCATGTTGTAAAGTGAATCCACTGTAGTGCTTTAACAGGGGCAAGCTGTTGTTAAGTGAATCTGGCTTCCCCATTGACTTTGCTGGTCAGGAGGTGGCAAAAGGGAAATCACATGACCCCGGAATACTGCAACCGTCATAAATATGAACCAGTGGCCAGCCATTTGAATTTTGATCTCATGGCCATGGGGATGTTTCAATGGTCGTATACGTGAAACATAGACATAAGTAACTTATTTCAGTGCCGTTGTAACTTTGAAGGGTCACTAAAGGAATTGTCGTAAGTCGAGGATTATCTGTATTCTCTATATTCTTTCAATAGAATATTTCTAAAAGATATACAGTAATCAGGCTAGTTTGTTAGTTGCCCATATGGATTATTTTTCATGTGTGTTTCGTAAAGTTCCCTTTAGCAAGATTTATTGAGATGAAAAGGGTGGGGGAGAAATAATTTCAACAAGGGAAGTATTTTTAATTTAAAACTAATATATCTCCATGTATTTTGGATTGGAGACTTTTTATTTTCTTTCTTACAGCCTTCCTATGAACCAGGGAAGAGGGGTTTGTAGCTGGTGGTTTGTATTCATAGTCTCAAAATTATCTGCCTGGGAACAGCATTTTCATTGTGCCTCTTTCACTAGGTTTTAAACCATTCAGTGATTTCAGAATCTATTTATTATTAATTTGAATATATGTTTTTAGTATTTTACATTCCATTTTTTTTTGTTTTGGAAAAATAAAGTGCTTGCCAAAGTAGAAAGACAGGGGATTAATAAAATAAATAATTTCTGTTTGCATTGAAGAAAGAGAAAAAGATTGATGAATAGAAGGAGGAACTACAGTACATACATATAGCCAAAGATTACATCTTCTTACAATTTGACCCAAAATAACCCAAAATAAAAATAAAGTGCTTGCCAAAGTAGAAAAACGGGGGATTAATGAAATAATTTCTCTTTGCATTGAAGAAAAAGATTGATGAACAGAAGGAGGAACTACAGTACATACAGCCAAAGATTATACCTTCTTACAATTTAACCCAAACAATATTCTTTGTGAAGCATGTGCAAAGACCTTATTGTGATTTTTTCCAAAACATTAGTACTGAGAAGACTAGCCCATTAATATCTAGAATGGTCAGAGGTAATGGGGTCTAGGACTGTTCTCCTTGTACCCTTTGCCACCTCTAGTTCGCCCCCAGGGTTTCTCCCCCAGTCATTCACCTCTACCATTTCCCCTCCACGGTTAGGCCCCTAGCTGTTCGTCCTGGGCAATGGGACCCAGCTTCTTCCATCCCAGGCATGGACCTTTGGGAGAAATACTGTTCACCTGGCCTTTTGGGCTCAGGAGACGGTTAGCTGCCAGCCAATCGGCGGAAGGGAAGGAAGAAAGAGAGAGGGGGGAGGGAGAAAGTGTTTTGTGTCGAGTTTCCAGTTGCCTCGGGTCTGAGCTGGAAAATCATTTGCATTTGCATTCCCCCCACCCTGAAAGATTGGGGACCTTTGCACCCCCCCCACCCCGAAATGTTGGGGAATAGCTAGGAAATCCTTTGCATTCCCCCCACCCTGAAAGGTTGGGGACCTTTGCAGCCCCCACCCCGAAATGTTGGGGGTGGGAGGGAATGTTAGCTAGAAAATCCTTTGCAATCTTCCCACCCCGAAATGTTGGGGACCTTTGCACCCCCCCACCCCGAAATGTTGGGGAATAGCTAGAAAAACCTTTGCAATCCCCCCACCCCGAAATGTTGGGGACCTTTGCACCCCCCCACCCGGAAATGTTGGGGAATAGCTAGAAAATCCTTTGCAATCCTCCCACCCCAAAATGTTGGGGAATATTTCTTTGTGCCTTTTTCCTCTTTCTCCTTCCCTCCCTCCCTCTCTCATTCTCCCTTCCCTTCTTCCGATTGGCTGGTAGCTAACTGTCTCTTGAGCCCAAAAGGCCTGGGGTGAACAGTATTTTGCCCAAAGGCCTGTGACGAAGAGCCTGGGACAGAAGAAGCTGGGTCCCATTGTCCAGGACGAACAGCTAGGGTCCAATAGTGGAGGCAAAATGGTAAAGGTGAATGACTGGGGGAGAAACCCTGGGAGCAAACAAGGGGTGGCGAAGGTTACGAGGAGAACAGTCCCATTCCGGAGGTAATTACATAATATAACGCAGTATTTCTCAACCTTGGCAGCTTTAAAATGTATGGACTTCCAGCATTCCCCACCCATCATGCCCTTCTGATGGCTAGAGTTGAGAAACAGTGATCTAAGATATGTTCTTCTAATCTCATGCCACCCAGATGAGTTGGAGTTCAGTCCCTTTATTTCTCTATCCACTGTAGACTTAAGATCTTGCAACCGTTCTCTCATCCATACACACCTGTGAACAGGGAGGGTTGCAATGATGGAATCTCAACTCCTTCTCAGCCTTTCAGATGATGAATAACAGAAACTGTAATACAGAGCTTTTTAAAGGCAGGGGACCTGATCATTATTCTTCTCGTAGTGTAGTAAGGATAAACATGATTTCAGTTTTGCCTTAAGCAATAGTCCCCAAGCTTTTGAGTACCAGGGACAGGTTCAACGGAAAACATTTTTTCCACAGACCGGGGGTGGGTGGGTGGCGTGGTTTCATTCACTACCTAGATCCCACACACGTGCAGATGAAGCTTCAATCACTTGCATGGACCAGTTCCTAATGGACCACAGATGGGTATTGGTCCATGGACTGGAGTTGGGGGAGATCCCTACCTTAGGGCATTAGTACCTTTCCTGGCACTTTGCCATTCTTCCCTCAGATCTGTTGTTCATATAGATTCAATTTCTTGTTTCTTTTGCTTTGTATCAACCAATGGAACAGAAGTTGCCTTTGGAAGTTGTGGGAGCTTCATCACTGGAGATTTTCAAGAGGTGATTGGACTGCCATTTGTCAGAAATGATGTAGGATCTCTTGCTTGGGTGGGGGGTTGACCAGATGACCCACAAAATCCCTTCCAACTCTGTTAATCTAATTTTAATTTTTTATATACTGTATATACCTGAGATGCTGCTTTAAAACCCTGCAACCTAAATATCCTGTTGACTATACGGGCCTTTTTTTTTTTTGCAGCTGTGGATATAAACAGTGAATTGCTTCATAAACAGCTTCAGAGGCAGATCTCCTAGAATTGCATTGGGAGATATTATATCACTTCGGTTACAACTGTGTTTTGATGCCTGTTTTAAAAATAAATCAACCATTTACTTGTCACATCGGCTGAGTCTTCGCTACTGTCAGATTCTTACAGCCCAAAGCTCTCCATATGGAATGACAGATGTTGAGCCCAAAGAAAAAAAACAAGCTCCCAAATCCTTGAAGCAATCATTTGTTCTAGTTCTAGATTGGCAGGGATTAGTTACGGAGTTCACTCTTCCTGTTGTAGTTTGGAAGTAGCATGCATATTAGAAAAGTAGAAATGCTTTTGCTTGCTCCTCGGTCCTGTCCCTTTGCAAAACAAGACGGGGGTCTAAATCTTGCAGGAAAATCTGAGTAAAAGGGGGATCTGAGTAAAAGGGAGTCAAAGAGTGCACTGGTCTCATCCCTTTCCCCACTATGACTTTTTCATGTAAAAATGGACCTCTTTTCTGCTGTATATATGAATGCGGGTAAAGGTAAAGGTTCCCCTTGCACATATGTGCTATTTGATCCCGACTCTACGGGGTGGTGCTCATCTCCGTTTCAAAGCCGAAGAGCCAGCACTGTCCAAAGACGTCTCCGTGGTCATGTGGTCGTCATGACTAAACATCAAAGGCGAACGGAGCGCTGTTACCTTCCCACCAAAGGTGGTTCCTATTTTTCTACTTGCATTTTTACATGCTTTAGAACTGCTAGGTTGGCAGAAGCTGGGAGAAGTAACGGGAGCTCACTCCATTACGTGCCGCTAGGGATTCAAACTGCTGAACTGCAGACCTTTCTTATCGACAAGCTCAGCGTCTTAGCCACTGAGCCACCGCTTTCCTGTATGAATGGGAACTTTTGCCACTGTTTTCTTTCCTGTATGAATGGAAACTTTTGCCACTGTTGGAAGAAATGTCTATCTGGGTTCAGTTCCAAGTGGGAAGGAATACTCTGGAAACATGGAGAGTGCTTGGAAAGATGGTTTAACGGTGGACATGACCATGTGGGGGGTTTTATGGGCAAAGAAAAAGCATGTGGGTGGGAGAGAAAGAGAGATTTATACCTTCTCTTGTGCCCCACCTTGGAGCTTCTTGTTCCAGTGTAAGAAATGTATTCTGATTGGTGTCAGACCCCCATGGGCTTGAGTCCCAAGCTTCGTTGAATCTTATTGGATGATGTAATCTCCCCAAGTGCCATGTGGTGAGTTTTGTTGTCAAATGGGTAGAGAGCTAATCCTACCTTTGTTGGATCCTGGGCATTTGCTTATGAATAGACCTAGCTATCTCTCTATCTCTTAAGTGCTGACATCTGCTGTGGGCTAAGGTGGGGGCTCTTAAGATTGAGTCTGCTTCCTGCCTAAAAAAATATGTTTCTCCATTTCTCATCCAGGGAGGTTTAATATTCTGTCTTTTTAATATTTCCTAGAATATTTTATTCTTCTAGGAGAGGGATGGGTGCTAACTTCCTACACCACTTAATGCTTTTTTGATGGATTTAATGAAGGAGAAGGACTCAAGAGTCCTGATAATGCAGAGATCTTGCCTTGGTATTCAGCCCTGTCCTTAGATGGCTTGTTTGCTAGATGGTGACAGGAACATCTGGTTGTCTGATGTCTATGGATATTCTCTATTATCCAAGTCATGGTTGTCTGATCTTTCTTGTGTGTGCAGGAAGCTGAGAGGGGTTTCCTAACCTTCTGTGGACAGCACTGGTAAATTTCTATACTGTAGATCAGCGCACACATGTACAGAATTTTTCTTTCAGCTCCTTCCTTTATTTTTGTTGTGCTACGACTTTCTTCTCTTGCCTGCTTTTCTCAGGGGAAGAGATGTGATGTTTACCTATCCGCAGGAAGGTGTGCTTTTTCCCCACAGGACCATGAAACATTTTAATAGGCTAATTGGAGAGAGAGGCTGCCGGTTGTACATGTACTTACATTACATATGAAATACTTTCATATTACATCATTCGTTCATTACTGGCACGATGCCATTGTTATGTAATCTACATAAATGACATAAAGTGGCACAAAATTACACAAATTGTGTCATATGCATGAAGACACATTAAGGCAAATTCTCGCCAGAATTGGGCCTGTTGCATGCAGAGTCTGTTCTGCTAAGATCTGCTAAATTGAATTTACCCTGCATTTTAAATCCAGCCATGCCATGTGAAGTTGTATAATCTAGGACTCTGTAATAATCCTGTTTGTTTGTTCTATATCCTTTTGTGGGGGGGGGGGGAATATCCTTTTACTGCTCATGCTCAGGTTCTGAATAGATTGTATAATCCTGGCCAGGGCTACGTTGGTTTTGCTCTTTGTATATTTGAATTCCTAGGGCTTTGATTGGGGAGGGGCAAGGATATAGTGTATAATGTAGTAGCTGTTCTTGAAAATGTAAGAACGCTGCTCCCTGGGCATGTGCCTCCTTGGCTTTCCCCTCTGCCAAATGGGAATGTTGAAAAATTCCTTGCGTGTCCTAAATGTTGTGGTGGTGCAGTGGTTGGAATGGAGTATTGCAGACTAACTTTGCCCACTGCCAGGAGTTCGATCCTGACTGCCTCAAGGTTGACTCAGCCTTCCATCCTTCTGAGGTCAGTAAAGTGAGAACCTCTCCACTCGGAGAGTGATGTAAAGCACTATGAATGGTATATAAGTCTTAAGTACTATTGCCAGTGCTAGTGCTATTGCTGTGTCAGTAAAAAAAAAATGGCATGGTGGGGAATATGCCCAGCATGATCGTCCTTTCTTCTCCTGCCATTTTTTTCTTTTATATCAAGGTTGCCCATCTCTTCTCTCTCAAATCTGAGGCACATAATTCCTTGAAAACAAACAACCTAGTCCCCCTATTTAGCAAACATCCATATGTATTAATTGTGTCCACCTATCTGACAGAGACTGGAATGCGGTGTCTCAGTGGCTAAGATGCTGAGCTTGTTGATCAGAAAGGTCAGCAGTTCGGTGGTTCGAATCCCTAGCACCACATAACGGAGTAAGCTCCCGTTACTTGTCCCAGCTTCTACCAACCTAGCAGTTCGAAAGCATGTAAAAATGCAAGTAGAAAAATATGAACGACCTTTGGTGGGAAGTTAACAGCATTCTGTGCACCTTCGACGTTTAGTCATGCCAGCCACATGAAACGGAGATGAACACCGCCCCCTAGAGTCGGGAACGTCTCGCATAAATATCCGAGGGGAACCTTTATCTTTACCTATCTGAAAGATTATTTTTTAAACAGGTCCTTTTTGAGCTCTTTGTATTTTTTTAATATTTTTTTATTTTTTATTTAAAACAAATACAACATCCTTCTTTACATGCTATAGAAAGTGTATCAGTTGGTTACAAAAAGACTTTCGTGCATCTCTTCCCCAGTCAATAAACATAATTCATATTAACTTAAGTATTTTAACTCAAATATTTATACATGTCACCATCATCATATCTCCATTTTCATTTGACTATAATTGTTTAAGCGTCCTTCATCATAAAATATACCAAAATTTAATGCATAACCACATACTGGCCTTTCAGTTACTATTTCTAGAATCCTCCACTAACACTAAATCCTTATTCTAACTAAACATCCATAATATTTAATAGCAAAGTTTTGTAATCCTCCTTTCCAAATCATTGTTTAAAGTTTACATCCAGTTTCATTATATTATATCCATATCTATATATACGTTATTATTCTTATCCCTCTTTTATTTGACTATATCCTATATCATAACATTTCCCCCCTAATAATCAAAACTTTAACTTTAATAATAAATAACATTATTATTATACAATTGTATCACAGCGACCAGTTGTTTCGCTGGATTTGGCATTGGTTACTAGTCGGGCCCCACCCAGGGGCCTAGGACGTCGTAACGTATTTTCGTAATATGCATGCAGATCCAAGCAGTGCGGCTTTTTGCATTTGACTGATGGTGATTTTGTCAATTTTTAACTGTTTTAAATGTAATTCCAGTGCTTTTGGAATAGCACCCAGTGTGCCAATTACCACTGGAATTATCACTGCTGGTTTGTGCCATAGTCATTGAATTTTGATTTTTAAGTCCTGGTATCTTGCGATTTTTTCATGTTCTTTCTCGGCGACCCTGCTATCACCTGGTATTGCGATGTCTATGATTATGACCTTATTTTTCTCAACCAGTGTGATGTCTGGTGTATTATGCGCCAGTATTTTGTCGGTTTGTATACGGAAATCCCACAAGATCTTGACCATCTGATTTTCGGTGACTTTTTCAGGCTGATGTTCCCACCAGTTTGTTGCTGTTTTAATATTATAATTTTTGCACAAATTCCAATGGATCATTTGTGCTACTGAATTGTGCCGCAATTTATAATCAGTCTGCACGATTTTTTTACAGCAGCTGAGTATGTGATCAACAGTTTCATCAGCTTCTTTGCAAAGTCTGCATTTGGCATCATCAGAGGATTTTTCGATTTTGGCCTTAATGGCATTTGTGCGGATAGCTTGTTCTTGCGCAGCCAGGATTAGTGACTCTGTTTCTTTCTTTAATGTACCTGTTGTTAACCATAACCAAGTTTGTTCACTGTCCACTTTATCTTTTTTTTCCCCCCAGAAATTGGCCATGCAGTGTTTTGTTCTGCCAACTCTCCATTCTTGATTTTATCACATCTTTTCTGTATTCTTGTTTCGTCTGTTGGGCCTTCAGTAGATTTTTGTTCTTTACTTCGATTAATAGATGTTCTTGACTTTCTTTTAAATAATCAGCCAGTGCATGTTTTTCTTCTTCAACTGTTTGCTTCACTTGTAATAATCCTCTGCCACCTGATTTTCGGGGCAGGTACAGTCTATCAGTATCACCACGTGGATGTAAACTGTAGTGCATTGTCATTAGTTTCCTGGTTTTTTCGGTCCAAAATGTCCAAATCAGCTTGTGTCCAGTTAACTATACCAGCTGTGTATCTTATAACTGGTATTGCCCAGGTATTTATGGCCTTGATTGTATTTCCACCATTCAATTTAGATTTCAAAATTTTCCTAACTCTGTTGGTGTACACTCGCCTGACAATAGTTTTTACTTCTCGATGCTTGATGTTATCCAACTGCAGAATGCCTAAGTATTTGTAGGCTTCATTTCCATTGCATTTAATTAGTTGGCCATTGGGCATTTCAATTCCCTCACATGCAGTGATTTTGCCCCTTTTTATGGATACCGTGGCGCATTTTTCCATGCCAAACTGCATTGAAATATTGGTGCTGAATACTTGGACTGTGTTTGTCAATGATTGGATTTCTATTTCTGACTTTCCATAGAGTTTCAAATCATCCATGTATAGTAAATGCAAAAAATTTTTAGCTGCTCTAGCTTGAAAGATTAATAAAATTACACATAAGATTCACAAAAACGTTTGTTTTCACTTTTCTCTGATTAAAGATATACTTCAAAGGGACATACGTTTTGCGTCTCTTCGGGACGGTTTAGGTGTGATTGGACCACCCAGCAGCAAAAGTATCGGCTGCGGTCTCGAAGCATCGAGACCGCACGTTCGTAGCATTGCGACGTTGGCTCTTTGTATTTCATGTACTGTTATTGCGTAAATAACCAGCAGCTTGGGAATGGTGAGAGGGAAAGTAACTTGAAGTCTGCTTTGCAAATAATGTTAAAATGAGATGTAATCTTTTGAGATGAGAATCAGAAAGGTCTGTGTCAAAAATCTTCATGAAACATTCAGAGATAAAAGATTGGGTAGCAGAGGGATGCAACTACTGTAGTTGGGACCAGAATTTCCATTGCTAAACAAGGTGGCTGTTAAATGATTTGCACCTGAATTTATACCACCTTTTTTCTGCCAAAGTTATAAAGTAAATCTTGCAGTCATTAAGTGAATCCAGGTTTCCCCATTGATAGAAGCTGAGAAGGTTGCAAATGGCAATCACATGATTTCAGGATGCTGCAACCATTGGAAGTACCATTGCCAAGCCCCTGAATTTTGATCATGTGACTGGGAATGCTGCTGTGTGAAAACCAAATATAAATAACTTTTTTCAGTGCCATTGTAAGTTGAGGACTACCTGTATTTCTATTATTGGTAGTGTATAATTGATTGTGGAATTGCTTTTTCAAAATACCATGAAACAAACATTTTCATCGGGAAGAATCTAATTTCCTTAGCTAAATGAATTGAAGTGCTCTCATTATTAAATGCATCTACATCTGGAGTAGGAAAATATTGTTTGGTTTTCATCCCAGTTATCTGTTACATTTTTAAAGTGTCACCAGATTGACCAACCGATTAATGGGCTTGCTTTATTCCTGTTTTGTGTGTACATATTTACTGCATTAAAATAAAATCTTATTTTCTTTCTTAGCATTGGCAATCACAGGACAGTGAAGAATATGAAGCGGAAGGTAAGAGAAGATGATACCAGTTTCCTTTCAAATAAATGGAATAGAAAATGGATTGGGAGAAGGATGGTTTGATTTGGGAGCAGGGAGAAGAGGACGTTTTTATTTATTTTCCACATTTAAAAAGTGTTTAACTTTTCAGAGCTTCAAAATTGCTGTTGCAACCCCATTTATTTTACATCTTATAATTCTGCCTTTCATTCTATTTATAATTTTAGAGACTGTACAATTAATTGTAACGGAGTACAGATGCAACAATAAAGTAATTTTCTTGGTTCAGACATTGTCAAGTGTTTTTGAACAATATGTTAATGATACTGTCAGGCCCAAAACCAAAAATGATACATGAAGATTCTTCCAAGCTTAGTTCTTTATTGTTTCACACAAAATCTTGTAGATAGGGCATGCTAATATATCAGCATCTACAATGTACTATGAACTGTTAAGGAGGGGCTGTCTTCACCCTCTCTCACATACACAGAACATCCAGACTGAGTTGTCTATTACTCCTCTGGAATGCACCTCTTCCCTCCTGGAGATCCACCTCCCCACTATATTCCATCACAGATACTATCTGTCTTCAAAGTATCTATATTGAGCAGAAGGCAGATTAGAATAGGTTCATATCACTAGTTCTGATCTGCATGTTATTTGGAAGATATGGAATTGTGCACGGTGGCCCATAGGAGCTGAGCAGAACCCAGCACATAATGTGTTTTTTGGAGTACAAGACGCACCGGTGTATAAGATGCAGCAAGGTTTTGAAGAGGAAAATTAAAAAAAAAAAAGTTTTGCATTCTACAAACCTCCCCAAAACGGCCCATTTTTTGCAAAAACTGCCCCTCCTTTTTTAAAAAAGGGCATGAATAGCCCTTAGGAGGCTTGTTAGAGTGCTATTCTAGTCCTGTTCTTCCAATACTGCTTGTTGCAGACCTAACCTAGAATGTTCTATTAAAAATTTAGTTGATTACCGTATTTTTCAGAGTATTAGACACACCTTTTTCCCTCAAAAAAGAGGCTGAAAATCTGGGTGCGTCTTATACACTGAATACAGCATTTTTGCCTCCTGAAACTCTGCCCCTTCACCAAAATGGTCGTGCATAGCCTTTAGGAAGCTTTCAGCAAGCACTTGGGGATTGGGGAGGCAAAAACGAGCAAAAAACGGCCCATTTTTCACAAAAATGGACCCGTTTTTTGTCAAAAAAAGGGGCATGGATAGCCTTTAGTGCTGCTGGGGGCTGGGGGGGCAAGAAATGGGCCATTGTTTTCTCGTTTCTGCCCTCCCCAGCCCCCAGGAGCTCTCTGAAAGCCGCCTAAAAGCTATGCACAGCCATTTTGGTAAAAGGAATGGAGTTTCAGGAGGCAAAAAATGCTGTATTCAGTGTATCAGACGCATCCAGATTTTCAGCCTCTTCTTTGAGGGAAAAAGTTGCATCTAATACTCCGAAAAATACAGTAATCAACTAAATTTTTAATAGAATAGATTAGGTCTGCAACTAGCAGTATTGGAAGAAGAGGAATAGAAGAAGAGGAAACTTGGAACAACAGAAAGCAATTTTAAACTATCTCTACCTGAATTAGAAATGAGATTAAGGCAACGTCATAATGAAAAAACTTTGTATGAAACAGCTGTATGATGCTGTTCATGCCACAGTTAGAAGGACATGACAGTTAAGTTAGAAGCAGGGGTGGGATTCTACTGTTTTGGACCGGTTCGGGCGAACCGGTAGCTCCGACTATCAGCCGGGAGTGAACCGGTTCACTCCGACTTTGAGCAGCACCTGCCCCTGCACTCTACTCACCCATCTTCCCTTTTCTGAAGCCTAGCTGATTGGCGCTGCAGAGTGGATTGCCATGCCTCAGCTGTTTTCCTCCCCAGCAGTAATGTGGAGGGTGATTCCTCTGTAATCACCTTCCACATTACTGGTTGTTAAACTGGTAGGATTCCACCCCTAGTTAGAAGTTAACTTAAGGACAGTTAGAAGAACTTATGGTTAACCTACACCAAAAATGTTTTCTTTAAACTATATCTTTATTTTAATTGTTCAATTGGTTTATTAGACATTATAGTGCTGACTCTCTATAATAAACAATGTAGGATGTTTAAATTATTTAAAATAAGCAGTAAGGAAGAGCAATAGTCCTTATATTAGTATAACTAGAAAACATCAGGGAGAACATTGAGTTTACACTTCTTGAAAGATTCACTAATTTTATTTGTGGTCTTTCCTCTTTTTCCCGTTTCAAATGTAGGGTGTGTGTTTTTCCCTTCTCCCAAATCAAGCTTTGTTGCTTTCTTTTTTAGGCCAGTTGAGGTTCTGGAATCCTGATGACTTGAGTACATCTCCACATATCTTCCCCTCTCAGGATTGGATAGAAGAGAAGTTACATGAGGTTTGCAAGGATCTTGGAATTTCCCGAGATGGTCACTTGAACAGAAAGAAGCTTGTCTCCATTTGTGAGCAGTTTGGTTTGCAGAATGTTGACACTCAGGTACTTAATGAGGGTTCTGCCCTACCCTGTCCTACCCTAGGTCAATATAACTGCTGGGAAATGTCATTCTTATTTTCTTAACTTTGCAAATTTAAACATAAATGTATTTTCATGGTTTGTGGAAAACATTCTGAAGTTAATAGGCTGCAGGCAGCCCCCTAAACAAATGCCATAGTTCTCCAGCACTTTGCTGAAACTTAGTAGCAAATCACCAGTGGCTTGGTTTCCATTGATTTTTGCAGAACGTGAAACAAAGCAAGTCTATTAAGCCTCCAATGGGCTCAATACAAATTCCCCGTAGGGAATAACAAAATGACCATTCTGCCCTCGATCTGTTCAGGGGTATCGCCACTACCGGTTCACCCGAACCAGAGAGGACCGGCTGAATACCATCTCGGAGATGAATTCTCATGAAAACAAAGTTACAAAGCCATTCCTTAAATAGCACAAATTCAGATCTATCTGTGCAACAATAGCCCTGTCCTCAGCTAGATGTTTAGCATTTACAACAAGTTTAAGACTGAGTTCAGTAAGCCTAAAAATAGGGAAAGTCTTTTTGGGTTCAACTTGATTCTCAATGATTTCATGGATGCGTGTGTGCTGTTTCCTTAGCAACAGTATGAGTTTGTCATTGTCTTCTGGGGTGCCTTGGGTCTCCCCAGTCTGCCCTACAGCCCTGGGATTCTCAGGATGTTCCCCATCTATAGTAAGTATTAACCAAGATCGACCTTACCTAAGCCCAGATGAAGTTAGCCAGATGCTGCCACCTGCTGTTCCCTAGTCTCATTTTTCTGGGTTTCAGACTGCATCAGTGAATTTCAGTTACACTGAACTTTCTGAATTATACTAGGATGTTTAACACACACACACACCCATGTACATTTTAACTAATTTGAAACATTTGCTTCCTCTTAGATGCTGGAGGAAGTATTTCGCAACCTGGACCACAACAATGGTACAATGAGCATCGAAGACTTTTTCTACGGGCTCTTTAAAATTGGGAAGCCTCTCCCACCTTCTGCTTCCACTCCATACAGGCAGTTGAAACGGCATCTTTCTATGCAGGTAAGTGCTTTCAATGTGCTTCCTCCATGCACATCACTAAAACGTTCTGCTTTGCTCTCCAACCACGTTTAATTCAATCTAGGTCAGGGGTGTCAAACTGGCGGCCCACAGACCAGATGCATCACATGCAGGCCACACCCACCCCGGTTCCACAAAGGCAAAAAACGTTGCAATAAGTCATGTGACATCCCGTGATGCGATCGGGTTTGACACGTGTGATCTAGGTCAAGTTTTCCTGTGTTTTGTTTTGAAAATAGCACTTCTAGCTAAACGATTAAAGACAGAACTTTAAAATGTGGGGACCTCAACTGCTGACTGTGGATTTCTGGGAGTTGAAGTCCACATGTCTTATAGTTGCCAAGTTTGAAAAACACTAATCTAGTCCAGCTTTCTGTAATGTACAGCAGAATCAGTTAAACTGTCCATGAGGCAGTGGGTGGGATTCAAATAATTTAACAACCGGTTCTCTGCACTAATGATTTCTTCCAACAATCAGTTCACCAAACTGCTCAGAAATGTAACAACCGGTCCTCCCGAAGTGGTGCGAACTCACTGAATCCCACCACTTGCATGAAGGGTAGAAAGCCGCAAGAAGTGGAAAATCTAAATATGCTCAGGGGTTGCTTATTTGGATTTATTCCGAGAAAGGCAAATCCATATCTATAGCTTAAATGTTACTGAGAGGTGAGGTCTCTCTGGGCTATAGTTTACTTTACTTTATTGTCATTGCAGCTCGTACAACAAAATTAAATGCCATCTTCAGTGTACATCATACATAAGAAAACTACAAAAATGAAACAAAAACACACATCCTTCACATTCTATACAATTGAATTGAAAACCCCTGATATACCATTACCAATTGGGCTATACCATTACAAATATGGAGGGTGAGGAAGGATGCTCAAATGAAAACACTTGCCGCCTTCTGGAAATCAAGTCCATCAAGAAGAAAGATTCCAGATTAATGTCCTGACATGATTGGTTTTCCCCCAGAGGGCACAATTTACAGGCTAGAAAAAAGCATGTTTTTTTCTCTCTCTCTCTCTCTTCTCCTCCTCCCCCCCCCCCGCCCACTTCCAGGCCTTTGATGAAAGTGGGAGACGTACCACCCCTCCCTCAGCAATGACAAGTACAATCAGCTTCCGTGTCTTTTCCAGCCTGGATGATGGGATGGGCTATGCTGCAGTGGAACAAATTCTTGACACTTGGCAAGAACAAGGCATAGAGAATAGCCAGGAGATCCTGAAGGTAATGTATTCCTCGGTTACCCGGGTACTAATGCAGTTTCAGAAATATATCTGACCCGCAAATTCAAAGTACTATTCAAAATCTACAAAGGAGTCTAATGGGATGCCACACATTTCAATCTGGGGAGGATGCTCAGAGCTCTTTGTCAGGAAGCTTTCATCTTCCCCAACAATTACACACCCCGGGGCTTCTCGGTGAACTGATGTGGTGCAGTTAAAATGTGGCTTATTCAGGCCTTTGTGAGCAAGGGGAATTCCCCATTGCAGTCTAAGCTGCTCATCTCCTATGCAACTCCCAGCTGTTTCTGAACCTCTTTTAAACATTTCAGCCCAGCATGCAGTTGGATTGATGTTCAATCAGGGCTGTGAGCACCACAGGATTTGATTGGTTATTCCCCTCTTTCTTGTTCCTCCCACCCGTGCAGGGAAGACAACCCTCATTGGTTAGCCCCTGTGCCTGCCTTTTCTTTTTAGAGCAGTGTTCCTCAACCTAGGCCACTTTAAAATGTGTGGATTTCCAAGTCCAGAATTCCTCAGCCGGCCTGCTGTCTAGGGCCGTGATGGCGAACCTATGGCACCCCTGCAGAGGTGGCACCCAGAGGCCTCTCTGTGGGCACACGGGCCATTGCCAGCTGCTCTTCTGGTTTCCAGTGTGCACATGCACAGCTGGTCTTCGAGGGCACCAGAAAATGGTGAGAAAAAGCCCCCCTAACAACCAAAAAACTGGCCATTTGGGGCTGTTTTTCAGGGCATTTTTATGTCATTTTTGGAACATTTTCCAGGCCAAAAACAGCCTGAAAAATAGCCTGAAAAACACCCTGAAAAATGCCCGAAAAACACTCCAAAAACAGGCATGCGTGCGCTGGCCAGCTGATCTTCAGGTTTCCAGTGCATGCAAAGACCAACTGGCCAGCACGCATGTGTGTGCTGGAAACCCAAAGACCAGCTGGCCAGTGTGTACATGTGCACCGGCCAGCTGCTCTTTGGGTTTCTGGCACTGCGGCACGCGCACTTGCACACACATGCATGCACATTCCGGTTTGGGCACTTGGTACTGAAAAGGTTCGCCATCATTGGTCTAGGGAATTCTGGGAGTTGAAGTCCACACATCTTAAAGTGGCTGGGGTTGAGAAGCACTGTTTAGAAATTATTCCTCCCCCATTAGTCTCCATGCCTTTGCTTTGGTAGGAGACAGCTTTCACAGATGTTTGCACATGGATGGCTTTCCCTTCCCTTGACACAAACAAAGGTTCTTCTGTTTTCGTTCCCCCCCCCCCCCCCCAAAAAATTGTACCATCAGTGCTCTGAGGCTTCAGTAATCAAAGCAAGAGGAACGGATTGTCTTTTCATTCCTACACGCAACTGTACGTCCAAATAAGCTTTATGGCAAGGAAGTCAGCATCATAGAAGCAAAAATAATATTTTTGAAACATTATAGCTTTATTCCATCATGTGCATTCAGTTTTAAGAAAAAAGAGAAATATTGAATTGAATTGAATTGAATTGAATTTATTATATTTCTATGCCGCCCTTTTCCCCAAGGGGACTCAGGGCGGCTCACAATCCAAGTCAAGGGGGGGGGGTACAAATAAGGAATAAAAAAGACGAACAGAACAATACAGAATTTAAAAGCACATAACAACCATACCATTCGAGGGGGGACAAAAGCTCATTAGCCCCAGGCCTGTCGGAACAGCCAGGTTTTAAGGGCTTTGCGGAAGGCCTGGAGGGTGGTGAGGGTTCGAATCTCCACGGGGAGCTCGTTCCAGAGGGCCGGAGCAGCCACAGAGAAGGCTCTCCGGATGATCGCCAGTCGGCACTGGGCAGCGGATGGAATTCGGAGGAGGCCTAATCTGTGGGATCTAATCGGTCTATTGGAGGTGATTGGCAGCAGGGGGTCTCTCAAATACTCTGAATAGGGGTTGGAAAGCAAAAATGAAATGTTTTGATCTGGGCAGCGACTTAAAAGTACTAAGGTTATAATGGAGCAATGACTTTCTAGAGCAGTGGTTCCCATCGTGGGACCCACGCCCCACAGAGGGGCAATTTGATTTTTAATGAGGGAAATGTGAACCTTGTTTAAACCAACTCAATGGCCTTTTAGGCTTCCTCCACATGAGTAGAGTTCACTTTTTAAGTAAAGTAAGAATTATATGTCATCAGGATTTTAAAGATGCTTAGGTGGGGCATGGCCAAAAACAGGTTGGGAACCACTGTTCTAGAGCAATGTTTTTTCAAACTTGGCAACTTTAAAATGTGTGAATTTCCACACCCAGAAAATCTGGGAGTGGAGGGCCACACATTTTAAAGTTGCCAAGTTTGAAAATCATTTGGTTAGAGGGTGGGAAGCAACAGGACAACTTGATGGGCCATCACTGTGATCAACTGCAAAATAATTTTTAAAAGTCAACTCCTGACCAGCAGAGAGGATTGGAGCCAGGGCAAAATGGCAGAATAGGGCAGCAATCAGCTGCTGGAGTGGAGGGGGTATGCCAACTACTGTAGACAATCAGAGTTATTACTATATGGGAATGGAGCGCTAAAGACCATCTGCTTGGAAGGGCTTAAGATGACTTACATAGTACTTTTAAAGTAGAGATACAAAACGCATATGATGGGGAGAGGTGCCTTTGTCCAAGAATAAAGCAGTGAGTGGTAGGTTGTGGCAATGGGGCAAGCAGAAAGTATGGATCTTCCTCATCTGTCCATTCCAGTCAGAGGTAAGTCTACCATTTTCAAGAGCAGCCATTTTATGCCTATAGTGCTATGAAGGCACAACAAGATGAAACTGTGCCCAGAATCCATTAAGTATATATTTGGCTGCTGAGCTCTGCATGTTTGTGCAAAGGGAACATCCGATCTGCAGAACAGATGATGCCCATGAAAACAAATTAACCAGGGCTTTTTTCATAAAATTTATCCATTTGGTGTCCACCTCAAAAATTGTAAAAGTTCTATTGGAACTGCTGAGATATGTAGGCTGCACTGAGATCCTGAGTAAAACCCACTTACTATTTATTTGTACTCTATATTTCCACTCATGTCTTCCGAAATATAGTTCATGTCACAAATCAACAACTCTTGTAATGGCATCCTGCATCTTCTTATCCTTTGCTACCATTCTGACTTCTTCTAAAACAGAAGAGACAAAAGGGATAATAGGCTGAAACATTTTTCCCCTCTGGCATAAGAGGGTTTTGTTCTGCTTGGGGGGGGGGGGGAGTGGAGGGTTGCATGCAAAGGAGACCTAAAAAGAAGGGAAAGAATTTTGTATCATCTCATTCTTTCCAGGGACAGATTGGGGGAGAAAGTTGAGCCACATCCAGGGGCAGGCTTCAAAAATTTCAGCAACAGGTTCTCTGCCCAGTTGCGGGATGGGTATGACCTAGTTGGCCTCCTGCACCATGGATTGGGGGGGGGGGGGGCGTTTTTGCCTTGCCCAGGCTCCGGAGGCTTTCCCCGAGTCTTTGGGAGGCCAAAAACAGCTTCTCCCAGGCTCTGGAGGCCCTCCAGTGGCTGGAAACAGGCCCATTTCTGGCCTACCGGAACTTCTGGGAGGCCCGTTTCCCCCTTCCCCGAGCCTCCACACAGACAACTTACCTCACATCCAAAATGGGATGCGTGGGGACTCCTGGGAGGGGCGGGGTGGGAGGGGAAAGCCAAGGGTGGGATTTGGAGGTTCTCCAAACCGACCATAACTTTAGGGTGAACCCGTAGCAGCTCACCCGTGGCCACATCTCCTACATGGATAGAATTAAATGAGAAAAATTAAAACTGACATGTGCGGTACTTGGTACTCTCTGAGCTTGGTGATTTTCTTGCACACATTTCCTTACCAAACTAGGTAACATAATCAGACTGTATGGTAATGAAATGTCTGCAAGAAAACCACCAAGCTCAGAGAGCACCAAGGATCCCACAGTTTAACCCTGAGCTACAAATATTCTCTTCTATCAAAGTTGACATGTTTTATCCATCCTAACTTTCTTTCAGGCCTTAGATTTCAGTTTGGATGGAAAAATTAACCTGGCTGAACTGACTTTCGCCCTGGAAAATGAGCTTCTCATAGCAAAGAATGGGATATACCAAGCAGCACTGGCTGCTTTCAAAATGGAGATTCGGCATTTGATGTGAGTATCTTAACATAAATATGTATACAATGAGATGGAGATAGTAAATCAGCTTTAACAAAATCCTGAAATGTAAGGTGTGGGGGGGGGAGATTTCCCAAGGAGGACTTCACTTTGACAAAGCTTTAATCAGAACATCTCTTCAAGTGCTAGATCAGAATTGCCTTGTGGCTTTGAATGCTAAGCGCAGAGGCCCATTTCCTACTGGATGAAGTCTTCAGCTAGAGATTCAAGGCACAGCAATAGCATTTAGACTTATATACTGCCTCCTAGCGCTTTACAGCATTCTCTGGATGGTTCACAATGAAGATGTATTATTTACATATTGCCCCCAACAATCTGGGTCCTCATTTTATTGACCTCAGACAGATAGAAGGCTGAGTCAACCTGGAATCCCATCAGGATCAAACTCCAGGCTGTGGGAAGAGTTTGCCTGCACTGAACCACTATGTTACCTTGACTCGTTTGGCACTGCAACAAAGCAAATGATGAAAGGCCTAGAAAACTCTGTAGAAGCCAAAGCTGACCAAGGCAAGAAGATAATAAGGAAACATCCCTTTACTTTCTAAACTGGGTTTGATTCCTAAAGATTGTTGAAATCCATAACTGTGTTTCATTGCCTTAAATGATTGGGGCAGGAGATAATTAGCAGACTGTAGTCTTGGAGCTTCATGTTTTCCACTTTCTTGACACTCACAGACATATATTGGCACAGGTGGCAAGTTCTTATCTTTACAAAAGCTCTGAACTGGGCTAACCTGCTGGCTGCAACATTTTGTTCAGAATCAGAGAGGTTTTTGGCAAGGGAAGAGAACTCTTTTAAATAGTAACCCATTTGTAGCAGAAGCAAGACTTTCTTAACTTGCTGCTCTTGTTTCTTAGCCATTCTGTTACCACAGCAAATAAACATATGTAGACTCATGCATATTCATTTCTCCCATCACTATCACTGCCAACCTACTTTGACTCCTCAGGGATTGCCACAAAGAAGAGGAAGTCAAACTATTCTCCAAAACACCTGAGGATAGGACAAAAGCAATAGGTGGAAACTAATTAAGGAGAGAAGCAACTTAGAACTAAGGGGAAATTTTCCTGACAGTTAGAACAATTAATCAGTGGAACAACTTGCCTACAGAAGTTGTGAATGTTCCAACACTGGAAGTTTTTAAGAAGCTATTGGACAATTATTTGTCTGAAGTGGTGTAGAATTTTCTGCATAAGCAGGGGGTGGGACTAGAAACCTCCAAGGTCCCTTCCAACTTTTTTATTCTATTCTATTCCATTCTATTCTAGTGATTCTCTAGACCTTGCTTTCTAGTATAACCTCACAGCCTGAAAGATTCCACTAGTTGTCGAATAATGATTTATAAACTTCAACATGCTATTTGTGCATCCAGGTAGACATACTCATACAAGTATGCTTGGAAATTGTCAAACTATTATCTTCTCTGTCTTGCTGGGAAATTCAGCCAGCATTACCTGACAACCGAGCTTTATTTTTTAGAGAACGAGCTGACCTGGTTCTAAGGGAAAAGGACAAACTACGTCTGGATTTGGAGAAAGTGGAGAAAAGAGCATCATTAATGGCCACCGAAGTGGACGACCATCATGCTGCCATTGAACGCCAAAATGAATACAACCTAAGGTATGTTGCCTTTATTTCAGGACTCACAATCACTGTGACTTAAAGGGCTGCTAGGTATCTTGAAATAACAATTGACAAGGCTGGCTGTTAGGTAAGCTCCCCGTTAGGAGAACGAGTGTGTGCAGTGAAGCGTAGTGAGAGTGGTGTAGAAGACCACATAAACCAGCATACGGAGACACTGAATTATAAAACAGATAGTGTTGTACTTCTGTAGAAATAGAGGTATGCAGAGTCCAATTCATACATGGTTAAGACAGTCAGTCATCAACATTCGCAGTTAAGGGGTGATCCAACAAACACAGTCCAGAATCATACAATACAATAGCAAAGTTGGAAGGGACCTTGGAGGTCTTCTAGTCCAACCCCCTGCCTAGGCAGGAAACCCTATACCATTTCAGACAAATGGCTATCCAACATCTTCTTAAAGACTTCCAGTGTTGGGGCATTCACAACTTCTGGAGGCAAGCTGTTCCACTGATTAATTGTTCTAACTGTCAAGAAAATTCTCCTTAATTCTAAATTGCTTCTCTCCTTGATTAGTTTCCACCCATTGCTTCTTGTTCTACCCTCAGGTGCCTTGGAAAATAGTTTGACTCCCTCTTCTTTGTGGCAACCCCTGAGATATTGGAACACTGCTATCATGTCTCCCCTAGTCCTTCTTTCTATCATATAAACAGTTCAGTACACAAAAGTCGCTAACAGTTGCAAAACTCACAGTAATTCATGCTGATCAATACACAACACATCTACAACCATCATCCAACAATCAGCATCTAACAATCAGTAAATAACAGTCATTGTGACTCCATCTTATGGCCGCTTGAGGAAACAGCAACCAATCACATTTACAGCATTTACATACAGTATTACTACCATGGTTTATATATTGCCAACCCAACTGTTAGATTACATTTCTAACACTGGCCATAGGTTCAACTAAGCCATGAATGTTAGAAACAGACTGGGAAGTAGGTTTGTGGAGATACATCTTCAGCTTTTTGACATTACTGTATTTTTCAGAATATAAGACGCACCATTTTCCATCAAAAAAGAGGGTGAAAATCTGGGTGCGTCTTATACACTGAATACAGCATTTTTGGCCTCCTTAAACCCCACCCACTTCGAAACAATGGACATGCAGAGGGTTTGGGAGGCCAGCAGAATGCAAAATCTTTTTTAAAAAAATTGCCTCTTCAAAATCTTGGTGTGTCTTATACTCCGATGCATCGTATAGTCTAAAAAATAAGGTATTTGTAGAGAGGTTGACTAAGAACTGCAGGATGAGACATCTTGAGATTCGTAACACCCTTGAAGGAAGGTAGGAAGACCATGTGCTGCATACAACCCCCAAATCCATTTCTACCACTTCTTATACCCCCAGGATCAAAATTAAATAATCATTGATTATTAGTGATGTAATTTTTCATCTGAAAAAAATCTTAAAATATATGCATGAAGTCTTCAAGTGACTTGCTTTCATTCCCATATTTACTAACAAGGATGAAAAACAAATTATTATAATAAATGGCAATACATAACCGTTTTACACACCGAAGTACAATAAAGACATTTAATGAAAATATATTAGAAAGATCGACCTCACAATTTACCAGCCTTCTGAAAGGATCAGGTTTTAATAGCTTTCCAAAATGGCAACTGGATTGGGACTAAGCAAATCTCAAGAAAAGCACAGCTGCAAAGAAGCAGGCAGAAACGGAGAAATATGACAATTTGCAGCCATGATAGAATATGGGTAGGCCTCAACTTACCGTGTTTCCCCCAAAATACGACAGGGTCTTATTTTCTTTTGCCCCACGAAATATGGCCTTGCGCTTATTATCAGGGAGGGCTTATTGTTTTGGGGTTGCTGGGCAGCTGCTCCCTTGTGAGCGGACTCCCGAAGATCCGGGCACAGTCTCAGGGGCGAAGCAGCCATGAGGTGACCACGCTTACCAGCAGCCACCCGGCAAATCCCCTCTCCAGCTGGGCAGAGCGCCATTCACTGACCTAGGGGTATCACTAAGGCGCCAAGCCACATGGTGCTCTGCCCGCCCCCCAGCTCCCGCGGCTTGGCACATTCAGGATACCCCCTAGGTCAGTGCATGGAGCTCTGCCCAGCTGGAGAGGGGGGTTGCGCGAGCACCTGTTCCGCCCCCAGCCTCACCAAACCCTTGCGCAGCTCTCCCGCGGCACAGCCGCCGCCGCCACCACGCTCGGAGCATAACTTCCAAACTCCAAAACTTGGCTGCCGAGTCTTCCAGCATCAGCCGCTCTAGGAGTGCTCTCTATGGTGGGCCAGCTGCCGGACAGAGAATCTTCCGGACAGAAAGTCTTCCAGCAGCCAGCCCACCATAGAGAGCATTCCTAAAGCATTCCAATGCTGGAAGACTTGGCAGCCGAGTTGTGGAGTTTGGAAGTTATGCTCTGAGTGTGGCGGTGGCAGCCGGCGGTGGCACTTTTATTTTCAGGGGTTTTTTGCCCATGCGAAAAATGTGGCAAGGCATTAGTTTTGGGACAGGTCGTATTTTCGGGAAAACATGGTAGAACACATTTAGTGACTGTTCAAAGTTACAATGGCATTGTAAAAAGTGAGTTATGACATTTTCACATTTAACGGCTGTTGAGGCATCCTCTTGGTCATGTGATCAAAAATCCAGGTGCTTGGCAACTGACTCATATTTATGATGATTGCAGCATCCGGGGGTCGTGTGATTCCCTTTTGTGACCTTCTGACAAGCAAAAACAATGGGGAAGTCAGATTCACTTAACAACCATGTTGCTCACTTAACGACTGCAGCGTGTTGCAAGAAAGGTCATAATATCAGGCAAAATTTACTTAACAAAGTCTCACTTAGCAACATACCATGCCTCAGCCCTACTGAAATCTGCATAGGGCTGCTGGGGGCTGAGGGAAGGCAACAAAGCCTCATTTTTTGTGAAAAATGGGGACATTTTTGCCTTGCCCCAGCCCTGCTGAAGCCTGCAGAAGGCTGCTGGGGGCTGAAGGAAGGCAAAAAAGTCTGTTTTTGCAAAAAATGGCCCATTTTTTGCAAAAATGGGATGCGGGAGCAGGGCTTCAAGAGGCCAAAAATGACTCTTGTTTGGTGAATAGGACGCACCAACATTTCCACGCTCTTTTAGGGTGGAGAAAAGTGTGTCTTATGCTCCGAAAAAAATGGTAAATTTTGGGCTCAGCTGTGATCAAGCGCTACCTGTATACAATTTTCAATTCATCCAAATTTCCACATGGTGTCTTGAGGTGATCCAGGATTCTATAATAGTTTCAAACATTTAAAAATCCAGATGTGTAATTTCTCTTGGGAATCAGAACTTTGTTTTTAAAGGCTCTCTGGTGAGGATGCCCTGGGATTATTTTATGAGGCCATTTACATTATCAAGAAGATCCCAACCATTTTACAGATAAATACCACTGAATTTTAAAGGGACACAGTGGCTCAGTGGCTAAGACACTGAGCTTGTTGATCAGAAAGGTCAGCAGTTTGGTGGTTCGAATCCCTAGCGCCATGTAATGGAGTGAGCTCCTGTTAGTTGTCCCAGCTTCTGCCAACCTAGCAGTTCGAAAGCATGTAAAAATGCAAGTAGAAAAATAGGAAGCACCTTTGGTGGGAAGGTGACAATGTTCTGTGTGCTTTCAGCATTTAGTCATGCTGGCCCCATGACCACAGAGACATTTTCAGGCAGCTCTTGGTCTTCGGCTTTAAAACGGAGCTGAGTACTACCTCCTAGAGTCAGGAACGACTAGCACATATGTGCGAGGGAACCTTTACCACAGAATCTATGACATTTTGTTAGGCTGCTGCCCACCACTGATTTCCAATACTCAAACCCTGGTTTCTCTTAATCTGTGTGCATAGCAAGCTGGATGAGGAGTACAAAGATCGTATTGCAGCTCTCAAAACAGAGTTCCAGAAAGATTGCGAGCGGATACAGCAGCAGGCCAGCAAGCAACATGCCGAATTGGAGCAGGAGGTAGAGAAGATGAAAATCGAAGAGAATTATCTCCAGGACCGCCTTGCTCTGACACTGAAGGTAACACGTGGCTTAAAACAGGAGGGCCAACTTATTTCATACCACAGACCATGCTTGGCCTATGAATGCTTTTAGGGAACTTCATAGTATTCCCATGTAAACACGGGCCAGCTAAAGAAAGAGGCAGGACCATGACAACAATTAAAATAAAAATTATCTAAATGTAATTCTTATTACTTCATGTATATCCTACTGGTTCAGCCGAACTGGTAGTGGTATGGCAGCCTGGGTCACTGGAACTGGCAGTGATCCAGGCCTGCCACGCCCATGAACCGGTTCCCCGGTCGCCGCTGTCACCATCTTGTGTTTTTAGTTCTGTACATGCACCGAACAATTGTAATTGTGCACAAGCAAACTGGCAGTAAAGCCGGGCAGAACCCACCCCTGATGTATATTAAATAACTTTGCCACACTCAGATTTATTTGATGGCTGCAACGGGCTCACTGGCTCCGTTTGCAGTTGCCCCAGCCTCCTGTAACCCTCTGTTCTCTGGCAGAGGGTTGCAGGAGGCCAGGGCAGCTGAAAACGGGGCTCTGGTGCCTGTGTTCACTGGCAGAGAGGTTGGGCCACCACAGGCACTCCCAACACCCCCACTCTGGCCATACCCACCCTGCCCCCTCCCCTGAAGTCAAACACAACCCTGCTGTGGCCCTCAATGAAATCTAGTTTGACACCCCTGATTTAAGCACTGTACATGCATCTGAGAGCTTAAAATAACCCAGTTCCTTAAAAAGGATACCCAGTGTAATATGAATGCCTGCCTCTCCATGTGGACGTTTTTTATTACATGCGTCTCATTTTTAATGTGCCAATCAATGGGCTGACATTTGGACGGATGTATTTTATTAAAAAGCTTGATGTCGGCTTTTTAAATTATGCAAAAAATAATTCTTCTGGGGTTTGAAGGAAAAGAGGCGGGATGGGAAAGATGAAGACCTTCTTCTAACATGATATTCCATGCGGCATCTGCAGATTCATTTGAATGCATGAACTGAAAGTTAATTTTAAGGCACTTAATTGGATTTTAGAACAAGGCAAGGGGTTTCCACTTTAAATATTATAATGATCCTCCAGAGACCGAGCAAGAAATGAAGACATACAGTGCATTCCCTTAGATTTTCAAACTCCTCTGGACCTGCATAGCAGCCTTTTAAATATTGCCTACTCTGATCTAAGTCACTCAATCTAGTGCCCTTTTCATTTATTAGAACTATAATTACCAGCATTTTCAGTCAGGCTGCATGAAAAATCCAGACATTGTGAATAATATCAGGGTGAAGAAAATTGAAACTAGGAAAAACACGATCACTTTATGTATTGTTTGGGAACCAAACGGGAGACTTTTGAGACCCTTTGGATTTCTTTTTAGGAAAACAGTCGCTTAGAGCATGAGCTCCTGGAAATGGGGGAGAAGTTGGTGAAGTATGAAAGCATGATGAGCAAATTGCAGAATAATTGGGAAAACGTCTTAGCAGACAAGGTAAGAAGTGGTTGGTGATTGATTCAGCATTCCAGGAGGAGGTTGGCTTTTAGGACAAGAAGAAAGCAAAACCCCAGAATATATTACAAATGTCCCTTGACTTTATGAAGATTTTAAAATGCAATTAATAAGGACTTTGGGTCTGGATCAGGGATTGGCAACCTTAAACACTGAAAGACTCACAAAGGTCCTAACCAGAAACCCACCATTCAATTCTGGAGCCGATTGGAAGTCCAGTACCCCCACCATAGAGTCTCCTCCTAGTGCGGCATACTTTTTCCTCTGCCAACCAGAAGTCCAATACCCCCACCATAGAGTCTCCACCCAGTGCAGTGTCCTTTTTCCTCTACCTGTCCTAATCAAAAGCCCTATCAATTGTGGAGCCGACCGGTGACAGGGAGCTGCAGCAGAGGGATGAAAGAGCCACATGCAGCTCCAGAGCCACAGGTTGCCAACCCCTGGTCTGGATGAATCTGGCACAAACAAACCTGAAGGAAATGATGCAGAGATTTTGAAAGTTAAATAGTAAGACTGATACAATAAAAGTCCACTCGGCCATCTGAAACTGCAAAGATGTTGGGAACTATATTTTCAGACTTGCAGTTCAATCACTTCAAAGAACCAGTTCAACCCCTTTAGCAAATGACTGCAAGAATAAGGACCGTATTCTTACCATCACCCTAAATATGGAGTGGTTCATCCTAGAGAGGCACTTTTTCTGGTGTCCTTCAAGTCTTGATTTTCTAGAGCTTCATGGTGTATTTTTTTGTAATCAGGTGGAGGGTAATGTTTGAAACCACAAATTACCATGTAAACTTCTTATTATTTTATTATTTTATTTTATTATTTACTGCAGTCTATAAATACACCATACTGTGGGGCGCAGTGGGTGAGTTGTAAATTTTTCATCCGGCGACTGCTTGAACTTAACATTGCTGAAGAAGTGGTACTTACAACCATTCTCATACCTGTCGCAACTGCAGTATCCCTATGATCACATGACTGCAATCCGGATGCTTGGCAACCAGCTTGCAGTTATGACCTTGTAGCATCCCAGAGTCATGTGATCATCATTTGCAACCTTCAGTGCTGGCTTCTGACAAGCAGAGTCAATGGAGAAGCCAGCAGGAGCTTGCAAAAGATGACCATCCCGCTTCACAATGTAGTGGGATTCATTGAATGACAGCAAGTGGAAATACCGCAACTGCTGTCACTAAGTGATGCAGTCACATGCCATTGTGCTTTATGACTGTATTACTTAGCAATGGAAATTCTAGTCCCAATTACTTAATTAGTTAATGTCATTAAGTCAGGACTATATGTGTTGTTTATTTATTTATAATTCACTATATGTAGTATTTAATATGCTACCCAGAATCACAGAGTTTGAGATGGACAGCCATATAAGTGCATAACCAATTAAATACTACATATGTCTATATGCTACCAGTATAAATATCCTGGTAGCAGCACTTGCCTTGCACACCTCCAGATGTGATCTCTGACATAGTTTCTAAAGCAGTATCCCTTAGCTGGGTTGTCAGTGTGTATGAAAGTTCATGACTTGGCAGAGACATGGTAACAAGGTCAGCCAATGAATAGACGTGACAACTGGGTCAGCCAATGAGGGCTGCTTGGAAACTGAAACAGTATTTGCTGTGTGAGCAGCAAGGAGACAGCAAGGAGCTCAACTGTTCTGTACTAAAGCTCTGAGGCTGTGCTGAACTCTAAACTAGTATGCTGCTCTGAACTGAAACTGTTCTCTACCTGTGTTTTGCTTGTTTTTGCTACCACATTGGAAAACCTGCTTTTGGTATTGTATATTTCATGTGTTATATATATATAAAGAGAAGTTAATGAATCCTGCTGAATCAGTTACCTGTGTGTACTTTCTGGATGTGATTGCTGCTATAAACTCTGACATGGGTGCCCTCCCTCTATTCAGTGCACCAAGTTTCCTTTCAAATCCAATAATAAAGTTTCATTCCCTGGACCATCACCTAACTGCTGTACCATTGAGGCAAACAGGCTGTCAAAGGCAGGGAGAAGATGACCATGTGTTCTTTGATTCTAGTTTGGAGACCTCGATCCTGGCAGTGCGGAGTTCTTCCTTCAGGAGGAGCGGCTGAGTCAGATGAAGAAGAAATACGAGCAGCAGTGCAGGGTAAGAATGAAATTTCAGCTGGAAGACAGTAAGGTTTTTTCCAAGGCCTAGGCCTAGAGACTCCAGTGAACCACTTTTCTTGATGCATGCATAAAGAGAGCTACGAGATCATTTTATCAAAGTGAGTAGATTTACAAAATTAGCAAGATTAAGCCTCATCACGTGTTCCAGATGTGAAATGGCCAGCTGACTAGGCAAGCCTCGGAGCTTCGTTTCTTCCTCCCACCCCACCATCTACAGAGAAGAGGACTGACCTACTTCCCAAATGGCAACACATAGCCAGCCTTGCTTGAGCCCCGCCAAAAACTAAAGTGTCAGACCTAATTAGGATTTTAATGGCAGCCTCCCATGAGTGCCCAAGGTTTTAGGATAGAGGAATTGAAGCAACAGCCTAAAAGAAGGCAATGGAGAACTGTTTCTATACTGTTACCAGGAATACCGTATGGACATGGACCAAGCATCCAGAGAGTCTGTTTGGTTCAATCCTTAGACCCTTCAAATAATGTCATAGAACTTGTCTATGGAGATTCTCAGTCATCCAGGTCATGGTTGTCCCAAAGGTGCTTTTTTTCCATAGGCAACTGGACTTTTTTTCTTTTTCTTTGAAGACATTTCACTTCTCATCCAAGAAGCTTCTTCAGTTCTGACTGGATGGTGAGGAATGGGAGGATTTACAATCCTTGCAGATGCCCAGATGCCTGCAAGGAATATAAATCCTCCCATTCCCCACATTCCAGGCTCTAAAATATCCTCTTTCCAGAGTTGCATTTACTCTACCCTCTCATCATTTAAGCAATATATAAAAGGTCTCTCTTTCATTTGGTGTTTTAACGGTTGCATTTTAATATTGATGGTTATTTTAATATGTACTTAGATTTTGCCTTCTGTAAAAAGGTGAGATATAAAGAAATACATAAATACCTCTAAAGTCACTAGCCATTCAAGAACAGAAGGTTCTTCATCCTGACCTGAAACTTATCCAGGAGTTTTTCCAAAGCTGCTCATTTTATGTTGATCTTAAGACATGTCACTACCCAGACAGCTATACACTGTAGTTAAAGAGATGGCTCTAACGCTTAGTTCCCAAATTGCTCTATTTCAGAGCAACTAAGATGATCAAAGGCCCGGAGACTATATAAAGAACGGCTGCAGGTTTTGGGTCTAGCTAGTCTAAAGAAAAGAAGAATTAAGGGTGACATAGCAATATTTCAGCATTTGAGAGACTGCCACAAAGAAGAGGGGGGTCAAATTATTCTCCAAAGTACAAGAGGGCAGGACAAGAAACAATGGTTGAAAATTAATGAAAGAGAGAAGCAACCTGGAATTAAGGAGAAACCTCCTAACAGTGAGGACAATTAACCCGTGGAACAGCTTGCCTCCCGAAATAATGGGCACTCCATCACTGGAGGGTTTTAAGAAGAGACTGGACAGCCACTGGTCTGAGATGGTATAGATTCTCCTGCTTGAGCAGGGGGGGTGGACTAGAAAACTTCCAGATTCTGTTCTGTTCTGTTCAAGCCAGGGTTCAGTTCCAGCCTCTTATGCAAATACATGTGGATTTGCTGCTGTTCAGTTCTCCCAGTTCATAAGAATATTACTGTTCCAATTGATTGTTTGGCTGGGTTGCTCCTGATGAGATTGCATCTGGTTTTCAGGAACTTCAAGATCACATAGATGAGCTTCAGTCTCAGCTGGAAGAGTATCAGATACAAGGCAGAATTATTCGCCCTTCACTGCAAAGCTCTCTCTATGAGGAACTAAACGACGGCGGAATGCAAGGTGGTCAAGGTACAATATGTCCTACCTACTATATATTATGAGGGAGTTAGCACTGTTTTGGGGCCAATCAAATCGTCTTTCCAAGGACACTGTAGCCAATATTGCAAGAGTGTACCTGTTGTGGTCTGCCGGTGGCAGCAGAGTTGGACAGTGAGGAGGTTGGGGAGGAACATGGGCCAGTCCTGGAGTCTGGGGAAGGCTCTGATGAGGGCTCTGTGTTGGAGGCAGAGAGGGGGCCAAAGCCATCTGATAGTTATGTGCTGCCTCCAGAGTCTGACATCAGCGAGGCAGAAGAACAGTGGGAGCCTGTTCCCAGTGTGTGCATGTGCAGAGCTGCCCGAAGGCAAGAACAATTAAGAAAACAGGGTCAACTCGGGAGTAAGGCTTGGAGATGATTGGCCCCTCCCATAAGATATAAAAGAGGAGCAAACGGGACTTGAGCCAGTGCATGAAGTAATTCATTCATGTGGTCTGTTGAAGCTCTGAGAAGTTCTGTTAGACTCTGTGCTAAGTTTGGCCTTGCGAAACTAATGGGCAATTAGGTCTCTGGCAGCATTTCAAGGGAGATAAGGTGGGTGCTTATCAACATTCTCCTGAAAGACTGTGGCAACTCAAGCAGACGTCTGTCAGAATCTTCACAGACTGTTTGTGAAGCCTTGCAGGCTGTGAATGACCATAATACACATAAATAAAAGAGGGTTTGGGGGACTAAGATTGTAATTTATGCTTTCTCAGCAAGCCTAGGTCAGAACAGTACCAACACTTCAGGTAAAAGTTAAAGCAAGTGAGCAAATCCCTAAGAGTGTGAGTCTGGGGAGGTCAGGGCAGTATACGCAAAAGTTGTTGGATCTAAGGATTAAGCAGATTAAGCTAACAAGACTGTCAAGTGCCTTGATTGGTGCTGCTGAGGGCAGTTTTCTAATACTTAGTAATGTTTTAATATTTACGTCTATGTGATCCATCATTGGCTAGTTGTCCAAAAGGCTTTCATTTCTTTTTTGCTACCCTGTATTTTAGAGCCTGCTCCTGAAGACTGCAGCCGTCTAAACATGAGCATAGAAGCCGAAATAATTATTGAACAACTAAAGGATCAGCTGCACCAGGATATCTACAACTTGCAGCTGGAGCTTGAAAACACAGTAAGTTGTCCCCACTTTAGCATAAGGCTGAAGTGCTTGCATCAGAGATTGTTATTATATTTTCCCAGGATCTGTTTTTATTTAATTAAAATCTGTTGTTTTCATCATCTAAAGTTTTCTTTTGGACAATTACATTTTTGGCTTTCTGGAGCTTCTGGTTGATTAGTGGTGAGCTAAGGAGTATCCAAATGAATGAAAATATCTGCAGCTAAGACTGGACTAATGAATAGACATAACTTCTTTAAATAAGGAGAAAATAGAGTATAGCATTAGCAATAGCACTTTGACTTATATACTGCTTCCCAGTGCTTTACAGCCATGTCTAAGTGGTTCACAGAGTCAGCATACTGCCCCCAACAATCTGAGTCCTCATTTTATGACATCGGAAGAATGGAAGGCTGAGTCAACCTTTAGCTGGTAAGACTCAAACTGCCAAACTGCTGGCAGATGGCAGTCAGCAGAAGTAGCCTGCTGTACTGCATTCTAACCACTATGCCACCATGGCTCACTTGTGCTCTGGATAGCTGCCACTAATAAAGAAACTACAAGGCAGTGGTTTGAACACCAAGAGATAAAGGGAAATTTCATGCTCTCAACTCCGACACTGGGTTTGTTAATTCATTTTCTAACCATTTTCTGAAATTGCCTATTCAACTATCATAAGGACACTAGAGATTTTCAAAATAGCAAGTTTGAGAAGAAATCTGGTGAGTTTACCTTCATTTTTGAATAAAAGAAAAAAATAATCAGTTTAAGAACTTAAAAAATTAGAAGTTTATACAAACAGCTAAATTCAAAACTGATTTAAGCAAGTTGTAAAATAATTAAAGGGCCAGACAGATTTGGAACAATAGAAAATTGGGAGTTTGGCTACAAGATTTTGGAAATAATTGTAGAAATGAACAGCACATTTGTGGGAACCAACTTGTTTAGTCTACATTAAGTCAAAACAGCAACATGAGACTTTATGATTTTGGAAACTGAACACTAGAGGGGACTAAAAATTCCCAGTAGAAAATGGGGGGGAAATGAAAAAGTGTCTTTCATCAGCACTAAAACATGAAAAATAATAGAAAATGCTTTGATATTTGAAATGCTTCAGCAGGTTTTTGAAGAGTGGAGTAAAAAAATAGACACCTCAGTCTCAGCAACGATGTATACATCTATGACTAGATTATGTCTAAAGATATTAAGAAAGAAATTACTGGTGTGAAAGAGAAATTGTGGGAGGATATACAAGATAAGGAGATGAAAGAAAGTTTCATCTCTGCCTGATGTAGAAATATCAGAATAGAAAACAAATGGCAGAAGTAGTGGAAAATTTTAAAAAAGGACTAGAAAACAACTAAAGTGGAAGTACAAATGACAAACAAATAAATTGACCTAGATAAGAAGGTTTATGTCTTGAAGAAATCTTCAAAATGGGAAAGAGAAAGGACAAAATTAAGATTGTTTGACCAAAGTTAAAATAAGACATGTTGGTATAAATTGGGCATCCTTTATAGACTTTTTGCTAACACTAGAACTGAAATGTTTATGGTTTTGTATATGGGTTATAGGACAAATTAATGTAATGTTGTGGGGGTGAGATATTATTACGTTTGTGCTTGTAATGAAGATCAGAAGCTTCAGAGAACTGATGATGGTTTCATGGATCACCAGATAAGACTATCCTTTGCAGACCTCTAAATTAAACTTAAGACTCATGGTGCACAATGATTAAAATGCAGTTTTACAGACTAATACTGCCAACTGCTAGCAGTTCGATTCTCACCAGCTCAAGCTTGGCTCAGCCTTCCATCCTTCCGAGGTCAGTAAAATGAGGACCCAGATTGTTGAGAGCAACATGCTGATCCTGTAAACCACTTAGAGAGGGCTTTAAAGCACAATGAAGCAGTATATAAGTCTAAGTACTATTGCTATTGCTATTAGGAGATTCATCAGCAGAGAACTTATTATTGAAGATAGGCTGTTCATAAAGTAGCTCTTGGGAGACAAAAGTATAGAGTACTTATTTCCTGCTCTCTCGGGCATCTTTGTTCCTCATGGACACAATCACCACAAAAGGAAACTCTGTTAGAACAATTACGAAGGCTTATTGAATGAAAGTTTGAATACAGTTATCTCCTTAATAGATTTTTCAGTTCCAGCACAGCTAATTAGAGATACACACCAATCAGTATGATTTTCCCAACTAAAATAAGAGGTTAGCTAAATTACTAATCAATAGTTACAAAAAGTTGTCATTTAGTTCCTTGATTCCTGAAAGAGTTTTCAAGAAAAATAATGAGAGGAGTAAACAGGCGAAATGCACCAAGCAAAATAGTATGCTACAGTATAAAATGGAAATGCTTTGCATAGTACATGCAACCACTGCATTCTTCTTACAGAGCTCCTTTGTCAGGGTTCCAAATAACACTCCCAACAAAAGAAGACTCCGAGGCCTGAAGTTCCTCAAAGTTCCATTTTATTAGAGATGCCATATTGGCACATCTGGAAAAACCTGAATCTGAAAGCTTCCAGGTTTTCCCCACCCAAAAAAAAGTCCAAGCACCTACACAGCACCCACATGTATCACATGATCCAATCAGGAACCTTCTACCACCCTCCAGGCCTTTCGCATAGCCCTTAAAACCTGGCTGTTCCGACAGGCCTGGGGCTAAAGACTTGCAGCCCCACTCCGAATGGTATGATTGTTGTGTTTTTTAGCTGTGTATGGTCTTTTGTTTTGTAATTTTGTTTGTTTTGTTCCCTTCCCTTGAATTGTGAGCCGCCCTGAGTCCCCTCAGGGAAAAGGGCGGCATACAAATAAAGTAAATTCAAATTCAAAAAAAAAAATTCAATTCAATTCCAAAACAACAAATGCCTCCCCGCCTCCCCATCGCAGCTGCAGAGCCAGAGGACATTGACTTTCTGAGAAAGAATGTTATTATGGCTATATACCACCCACACTCTCTATAAAGCCCCCTCCTATACCTGGCACATAATTGTTCTAACATCCTGTTATTTAGCCATGCACCTATCCATTCAGATGGACTCAGTGGTGGGTTGCAGGCTGTACGCCCACCCGCCCACCCGAGCTCCTTACCAGTCTTTTAAGTCTTTGGCGCTTCCGCGCACACGCACAGCATGTACAGCGCCTGTGCAACGCTCTGCTGAGGAGCTGGGGCATCATGGAGGTAGTAAGATGCATGCGCGCGCTGCGCACATCCATGTGGATGACGCCAGGCCCATTCTAACCATAGCGGTTGGAACGGGATCCGGAATCCACCACTGGATGGACTGTATGAGTTTTATAAGACTATAGAATCATCCTAATAGTTCATTGTCCATCATGGTCATTAGCAGAGGTCAATGCTGGGCAAACGTACAAAGAGGTTTTATTCTGTTCATGCTGAGGATTTCTCTGATTCCCTGGGTTTCTGCATCTTCAAGTATTCTTCTAATGATAGCTGGCATTAGCAGCTTCCAAGCAGCAATTGAAAATTTATGAACCTTTTATAAAAGTTATGCTGGCTGGACATATTGAGAACTATACTGTCAGGGTTCCAAGTAACACCCCCAATGAAATAATACTCCAAGGATCAAAGTTCCACTTTATTGGAGATTTCATATTGGCACATCTGGGAAAACTTGAATCTGAAAGCTTCCAGGTTTTCCCCACCCAAATAAAAGTCCAAGCCCATGTCTGTCACTTGGCCCAATCAGACACTGTACCAACTGGAGATGCCTCCCAGTCACACCCCTCCAGGTGCAGGGCAAGATGTCCTTGACTCTCTGAGAAAGGAGTGTTATTATGACTATATATCTCCCATACGCCATATAATCCCCCCTCCCATTTCCCCACAGCATTAAAAGTGGCAGGCCTGAAGGCCCAATGGAAAAGATGGCTTCCAGACCTGACAGGCTTCCTGCACACCTGGAGGGTATCAGATTGGGAAAGTCTGCCTTTTTCCAGGTTGGGGAAATCTGCCCTCTTTTGAACAGATTTTAAACGGTTACGAGTGGTGGAGGCCACGTTCATTTTCGGTTATATCTGCTATTGAACCAAACTGGAATTGTTTGTGCAGTGCTTCCATTGAGTTGTGCAGAAATGCTAATCATAATCTTTCCCTTCACTTAGGTATGCCATTATGAAAAGCAGCTTGAGGAGACTAAGGCCAACTATGAGGAGGGGCAAGAGAACCTCCAGGAGAAGTACTGTCAGGAGAGACAATTGTTAGAAGAACAAGTTGGGTGTCTGCAAGTCCAGGTTTCCGAGCTTCAGGGACAGCTGGCAAGCTTGAGGCAGGCCAACTCCCAGCAGAATGTTGAAGGGAACAGTTTCCAGATGTGCATGGATGAGAAGGCCAGCTTGATAGAATGCCTGAAGATCGATCACGAGCGGGAGCTCCAAACCAGACTGAAAGAAGCAGAAGAAAACTTTAGTCATGAGAAGGAAGAGTTGATTCAGTCTAAAGCCTGGTTGGAAGAAAGAATGAGAACTTTAGCACAGGCCATCCAAGAAGAAAAAATGGAGCTAGAAAATGGCTTCCATGAGAAGTTGCAAAGAGTGATGGAGAAGCATGCGCTGGAGATGGAGCAGCTACAACAAGAGCTACTAAGAGAGCATCAGCGAGAGCTCCAGGAACAAAAGTAAGTAGCTTTTTTTTTTTTAACAACAGCATAGAATTTACCTTGAATTTACCATTTTATCTTAGGAACTCTTGACAACTGCAGTTCTGGGGTAAGCATTGGGTAGCTTAAGTTCTCTAATGGGAGCCAAATCATATCCTTGCTAATGAGTGAAATGCAGAACCTTTTGGAAGATTTCTGAGTTAGGATTTAGAAAAATCCAGTAGGGGAAAGCAAGAAAAACCGTAATTGTATTTATATCTGATAAATTATTTTTATTTATTTATTTTATTCATCAAATTTTGTTAACTGCCCATCTCCTTCACAGAGTGTTTCTGGGCAGTGCACAAATAAAATATCAAAACATTTAAAAAATCAGTATAATTATCTTTCAAGAGTATATAATTGTATCTGCATTAGTTATATTGATATGTTGCTTTGTATATTTTGTGGGGTGCATTGAATTACATATACATCTACATATATATTGAATTGTGATAAAGCATATTTTAAACAGTTTATTCAATATATCATTATAACAAATCACTATTTTTGCACGTAGTTTTGAAGTATAGGGACGTGGTGGCTCAGTGGCTAAGAGGCTGAGCTTGTCCATCAGAAAGTTCGGCAGTTCAGCAGTTCGAATCCCTAGCGCTGCGTAATGGAGTGAGCTCCCGTTACTTGTCCCAGCTTCTGTCAAGCTAGCAGTTCAAAAGCATGTAAAAAATGCAAGTAGAAAAATAGGGACCACCTTTGGTGGGAAGGTAACAGCGTTCTGTGTGCCTTCGGGATTTAGTCATGCCGGCCACATGACCATGGAGACTTCTTCAGATAGCGGTGGCTCTTCAGCTTTGAAACATAGATGAGCACCACCCCCTAGCGTTGGGAACAACTAGCACATATTTGTGAGGGGAACCTTTACCTTTAGTTTTGAAGTGTTTCCTGTCTTGAGCGATAAAAATTTTTTGTTTGTTTTTAAATGGGGCATTTCCACCTCCAAAAACGAGCTTTGAATCTAAACCTATACATCCCTGGGATAATAACACGATCTTAGTGAGATACCTTTTATTGTTCCAACTTCTACTGACAAAATTGGTTGTGAACAATTGAATGACATTTTCCATCCGTGTGAAAGGATCTGTAGTTTCCCATCACGTGCAGCATATATTAATATTTTAAAGGGACCGCTAGTTTCTTTTAAATACTACTAATTTTCCATTAATATTTTATCCGAAACTGAGAACCATACTCACATCAATATCCCTTGCTTGGACATTATTACTTACAGTTATTACAACTGGTACAATATTCTAGTCACTGTCAAAGATTAGATATCAGCTCAGAAGACAGACCTTCTTAATAAAGGGGGAAAAGTAATAAATTGGGTTTTGAGACTGGCTACACATGAAGGTATTATAGATACCCCGAATGTGCTCTCAATGCTTTAAAACAGGCTGATATTATTATTATTATTATTATTATTATTAGTAGTAGTAGTAGTAGTAGTAGTAGTAGTAAGAGCAACTAAGAAAATAAGTCTTGACTTATGGTAGTGGTACAATACTGCTTTGTTTAATCATCAGATGTTGGTGCCTCTGTTCAGTTTGATCTGTATAAATAGAGTATCTCATGGACTGTATACCCTGATTGTTTGCTCTGCCATATAAATGGCAGAAATCCCCAAGCAAGGGTGAATGGATCCAAATGATGATATTTGACAATATTTGTCAAGCCTTTGATGCCTCTAAATCTGTATCACATCCCCAGCATCCACCTTCTTTTCTTTGCAGAATGAAAGGAAAGTCCTAAGTCAGCAGGCCTTTGACTTGGGAGTTTAGCCTTGTTTTCTCAAGATTACAGTATTTCCTTTGGTCTTGTTGCCTGCATTGATAACTGAATGGGGGCAAGTGAACCTTAACTGTGAACGTAGTTAATAAGCCTTTCAATACATGCAGTCTTGATTTTGGGATTCTTGACTTGGGAGGGTCTTAAAGATCATAGTCTATAGGAGACTCGAGGCCTCTGGTGCAATAGACTGAAAGTCAGGACCAGTGACATTATAGGGGCATGAAATGGCTTACAGCAGGGCTGTCAAACTCGTGGGCTTGATGAGTTATGCGTTGGCCACACCAGCGCCCAGTTTAGCAAAAGGAGAAAAAGTGATACATCATGCGATGCCACCATGACACTGCAAGTTTGATGCCCCTGGCTTACAGCAAGCAAAGAAGACTTTCGTGGCCAGAGACCACAATTAACCTACTGGGGCAACACCTTATAGTCATCTTATATATAGACACTTGCAAAGCAGTTGCCTTTGAAGAATACTTAGCAGCTGCAACTGGGCCAGAATACAACATCCATGGCAGTTATAAACACACCTTGGCATAATTCCAGGTACAATTCAAGGGGTTGTCTATGATCTATGAAACCCTTCATGGCATAGAACCTGACAGAAGAACCACCTTTCTCCTGTTGCTTCTGCCTGACTGGTAAACTCTGCCAAAGGAGCCGTGCTCCAGGGGTCCATCCTTAAAACCCATTCCATGTGATGTGACTTCGGCAGCATGCCTTCTCTGTTGCGGCACCTACCCTCTGGATCAGAGGTTTTCAAACTTGGCAACTTTAAGACTTGTGGACTTCAACTCCCAGAATTCTCCAGCTGGCTGGAGAATTCTGGGAGTTGAAGTCCACAAGTCTTAAAGTGCCAAGTTTGGGGAGCCCTGCTCTGGATCCTATCTAAAAATTGAATTGCTCCAATCCTGCTGTCCTCCAACAAGCCTTAAAAACCTGGATCTAATCAAGCACTTAATTAGGAGCATGTTCCTTGGGGAATTTTTACTCATTGTTTGTTATTTTAGTCCCTAATTTATTGCTTTGTATTATTTTTATATTGTATTGAATGTGGCTCTTTTGTGTGCCACCCATAATTATTTTCAGGCAGGTTGGCCATTAATCTCAGCAAAGAATGAATAAAGAAATAAACCGTACAGACAATTTTGGCAATTGGATGGGACTCTTGGTCTTATACATATCTGGGGCTTCAGGATGCTCATCCTTTGTTTCTAGCATCTCTTACTTCTGGTTTTACTGGTCCAATAAATCTGGCTGGCCCTTTTTGTGAGTCACAAATTGAGTATGCATTTCAGCAATTCTAAACATCAGTAATATATAAATATGAAAAAAACCTAAGAAGACAAAAATCTTTTTTTCTTTTTGGATTGTTTTCAGGCTATTTAGGAGATCATTGTACTCTAAACTGATAATCTGTTCATTCAAATGTATTTTACCCCTTAGATTATAATTTATTATATTAAATAGAGTATCCTGTATTAGGAAAATCTATAGTTATTTTGCTAGGTCATTATTCTTAACCTGTAACCTGATTCAACATGAGTGCATTTTTAAAAGGAAAAAGAAAAATAAGAAGGGAACAGGAATTAATCAGACTAGGATTAAAAATAAAAAATACCAGGCTAAAAATTACAGATGGCCATTGTTGCAATTTGTGGCTAAAACTGCATTCCAAGTCTAAGACAACTAAAAACCAGTACAGTAGGTGGTCTTACAATCCTTTGTCCCTGAATGTGTAGAGATTTCAGTAATGTATTGTGTTGACCACATTTAGGATAAAAATGGAAAATGAGTATAATGGAAGAATGTTTCAGAGAGAGGAATGGTTCACCGCTGAACAACAAACACTTGCAAGAAAGTATGAGGAAACCATAAATAAAGTTGAGGAGCAGCATCAGCAAGAATTGCTTAAGCTCTCCAGGCTGCAATTAGATGAGAAATCCCAATGGAAATCTGAAAGAAATGAAATTCTCCAGGAAGGCATTGAGGACCAAGCAAAATGGAAAGAAAAGCTGGAGAAAGAGAAAGCCATCTCTTCATTACTGGAACAAGACAAGAGCCTTCTAGAGACAAATTACAAGGAGCATGTGAACTTGTTGATCTTGGAGAAAAAGCAACTTCAACAAGAAGTTCAGGACCTGAAAAAGCAAGAAAAGGAATTGCGTGAGAAACTTCTGAAGATTCAATCCAGCCATGAGATGGAGCTAAGGAAAGGAGGAGAAATGCCAACATCAGAGGAAGAACAAAGGCAACTTAGCAAAAAGCTCGGAAGACTGGAAACAGAATTTGCACACGAACAAGAAGAACAGAATTCTAAGACTTTGGAGTATTGGAAGCAAGAGATGCCCAGCAGAGCAACAGAAGAAAAAAATGAATTGAAGTCAAAGATCTCCGTGCTTGGAAATAAAATAGAATGTCTACAGCAGGAATTGCAATGTCAGTCGAAATTGCAAAGCAATCTTGTTTCTTTAAACAAGGATGAAGAAGCAGAAAGAAGCAGTTTTCTGGAATCCGTCAAGCACCGGGACTCTGGAAAGGAGATAAATGTTCTTTCAAAAGAAGAAATAGTTCAACATCCAGGAGAAGAAAATAGTGTAGGAACTACCTCTTTGATGGATGACTCTTTGAAAGAACCAGAAAGAGAATCAACCCCAAACCCTGGATTCATCCCATTAATTCCAGAAATATTTGTAGATGCTCAGCTCCTAAGTGTGACTGACAATGATAGCAGCCAAGTTGCAACAGAAGATGGAATGAAAAAATTAGACCGGATTGCAATTCCAAACATGACAAATGGAGGGACAACAGTTGAAGAAACCATGGAGACTTCTTCACATGTCTTGCAGAAGGACTATGAAGAAATTTTGGCAGAGAATGAAGCCCTTAAGCTGCGACAGAATCAGCTTCTGGAGAGGATCGTTCTGCTAGAAACTGAATGCAATCAAGCAACTCATGCTCGACAAGACATGGCTTCACAGGTTCAGAAGGAGCTTGAGGAGATCCTTAAAACTATCCCCCAGCCTAATGTGTTGCCGTGTGGAAGTGATGAGAAGGGGGGAAGTTTGCATTGGGAAAAATTGCCTACTGGCAGTGCAACAAAAAACCAAATGCTCTTCGCTGAAGCTTTGGATACTGATTTAAGTGTTGAGGAAATAAGTGCCTATTCTCTTTTATTTGAAGCAGAGCATGAAGAAGAAGTTAGAACTGACAAGGGAGCCCTCCATGGTGTAGTGTCGGAATTTTGGGATATGGATATGGTGGAAGACGCAGACTCCAGAATAGGACCTAAATTTTACCAATTTCCAGAAGAACTCAAACTGGAAAACCAAGCCCTAAAAACAGAGATAATCAAATTGCTAGAACGTAACAATAAATTGGAGGGATGCATGCCAATATTTATAAGCCTGCAGTCCAGGCTAGATGAAACCAACCAAGACTGCTTCACACTTAAGGAGGAGAAAGAGCAACTGCTACAGAAAGTGAAAGGCCTAGAAAAGAAACAGGACCAGTTGGTGATGGAAAATGCCAACCTGCAGACTTCCAAGCTGATTTTGCAAAGCCAGCTTGGCAAATTAGATGAGCTCATGCTGACTCGGCAATCCCAGAAGATGGGACGGCTGGGCCGTTGTGAGAATGTCACCAAAGATGCCGAAATGGACAGGAAAGGGCTCCATGAGCTGAACAGGAAGCTCAAAGAGAAAATAGCAGTGCTCCTGAAGCAGAAAGGCACCCATACTCAGGAGAAAGAGAGTCTGAATGCTGTTCTTCATGGTTTGCAGAGCACCTACAATGAGCAGCTCCAGAAGATTGAGTTTTTGAGGTAATGTGGAATCCTTCCATGGTCTAAATCCTGCCACTTGGCTCTGCTTTTTGGAACTAACTACCTAATACTTCATTGTCCACCTCGCATGACTTGGATTAACATATAGATTAATTTTGCCTAGAAGACAAAGGCTGTGTGATTTCTAACATGAATTAATAACACTTCATAGAGATTTGAAGAATAAATAACCGTATAACTTTTATGGAGTATTAGACAGCTGAATTGTTTAGACGGCAGGCTTATGTATTGGGAGCTGTGCAAATTGCATGAGGCAATCATTTTTTTGTCTACTGCTTAGCTTAATTCTTTTATATATCCGCATTTCAATAACACCTGTTGTATCATTCCTTCTCTTCTTCCTTGTCTTAATTCCTTGTTTTTAAATGATCATAATTCTGATTACCATTACCACATTTAATGTATTTTGATTCAACATAATTTCATTGTACTATAAAGTTATTTTGTTTGCTAACAATATAGTAAGAAAAACATATTTGCAGGTTGATGGCCTGCATCATAAAATAATATCAGAGCAGAATTTCCTACAAGTTGATGACTTTATAGACATGATAATGGTGGTCTTTCAGGCAATAATATGACAGTGGTTTGCTACAGAACATTTCAACTTCCCACTCTGGTCTAGAGATCTGGAATTTCCTAGTGGTCTCCCACTCAGCTACTAATAAAGTTTAGAAGCTTGGCTCTTTAAAATCATCTAAGATTAACTAGAGGATGCTACTTGCCACAAGCATAAATAATATGCATTTCAACAAACTAATTAAGGCTGAAATAGTTCGAAGAATCTTGAGTATCCTAAAGACTATATTTTTGCATCCCAGATGTGAGCATCTTAGAGAGGAAAATACTGCCAGGAAGGATGAGATTGCCTTATTAAATGAAAGAATCATCTCCAATATATAACCTAATACAGGTAGTCCTCAACTTACAACAGTTCATTTAGCAACCTTTTGAAGTTACAATGGCATTGAAAAAAGTGACTTATGACCATTGTTCACACTTATGATTATTACAACATCCCCATTACCTTTGGATGCTTGGCAGCTGGTTCATATTGATGATGGATGCAATCTCCCAGGGTCATGTGATCACCTTTTGCAACCTTCTCACAAGCAAAGTCAATGGGGAAGCCAGATTCTCTTAACAACTGTGCTACTAACTTAACAGCTCCAGTGATTCACTTCACAAATGTGACAAGAAAAGTAATAAACTGGAGCAAAACTCAACTTAAATTTCTCGCTTAGCAACATAAATGTGGGGCTCAATTGTGGTCATAAGTCGAGGACTACTTGTACTTAAAACAATCTTTCAGCTGTTGTGAGATGCTTTGATAGTTTATATTCACCCACATAAGCAGCAACCTTCCCCTTTCACCTTCCAAAATATTTAGACAGCTTCCCATTCAGCCCCAAAGTATCCAGATGGACCTACCTGAGAGAAAATTGCCATACTGTTGAATGTGATGGTTCTATGTACTGTGCATTTTTAGGCAAAAAACAGAGACCGTGCTGAAGGAGAAAATGGCCATGCAGAAGATAGCTGAAAGCTTGAAGAAGCAGGTAGGATTTTCTACATTTAGGCAATCTTTGTTGGCCAAAAAACCCTGAATTCAGATGAATTGTAAAACTGATTGTAATTTTATAGGTCCCTTCCCAGTTTTCATCCCTTTATCTGTAATTTTACATTAATATTTTAATTTATTTTTACCTAAATTCTATCATGATGTTCCATTTATATTTCTATTTGGTTGCAGTAAAATCAAATCTAAAAAGCACACACAGATAACTGATTCAGCTGGGTTCATTAGCTTCTTTATATACCTAAGAATAGATGAATAAATGTACAATACCAACAGGTGGTTCTTCCAAGTAAACACAAGGCAGGAGAGTTACAGGCAAACACAAGCAGTTAGCTTCATTTCAGCAGACAAGCCCAGACAGACTGCTTGCTTACTTCTTAAAGCAGCTTAAGTTTCTGTTTCTCTGCACAGACTCAGGTCAGTTTAAGCTCCCATTGGCTGACTTAGTTGTTGTGCCTATTCATTGGTTGACCTTGTTTCCATGTTTCTCCCAGTCATGAATTTTATTTTAGCGTGACTGTTATATTATTAATTTTATACTGGTCTATGAAGGAGATAAAATACAGATTTTGAATCAAAGGTGATTGAGAAAGGGGATTAATGACTATAAAATTCACTGATTGCAAAGTGCTAATATGATCAAATATGAACTTTACTTCCAATCTAATATGCAGATTGGAACTTGGCTATTCCCCGGCTTTATGCTTGGTCATCATAAGATAGGATTCATGAGTTAAATCTTCTCTTTTCAAAGTGCACTTTAAAAAAAGTTTTTTTCTGGTCAATGTTATATCGTAGTCCATCTCAAAGAGACTCTGGGCAGAAAGCAAGAATCGGCAAGAATAGTAAATAAAAACAAAAAAATGTGTAACATAAATTTAAGCCTTATTAATAAATATCATAAACATGAAAATATAAACCACAGGAAGAGGAGGAAAAAACTAGCCACGTCAACAATGGAGCCATCTGAGCAGGTTACATGGGAGCCTCAGACTTGGGCTAAGACTTGAGGGCTTTGGGGAATATCAAAACAGGGATGGAACTAGTCTAATTTCAGGGGGTGGGGAATGTTCCATAAGGCAGTTGCCATGACAGAAAAAGGCACATCTTCTGGAGCCCATCAAATGAAGATCCTTGGCTGATGTTACTCACAACCTGCCTACTTTGCTATACCTACTGGGACAGGCTAATGTAATCTGGAGAGGCAGTCCCTCTGATAACTCAGTCCCATGCCATAAAGGACTTGAAAGGTTAAAACCACCACTTTGATTTGGATCCAGAAGCAAACTGGTAACTAATGCAACTTGCAGAGCAGAGGTGTATCATGTGTTGTTCTAGGAGAGTGATGGCTATTCTTTTTTTGGATCGTGTGCCAAAAAAGTGGAGGGAGCGCAGCAATAGCAATAGCAATAGCAGATTTTTATATACCGCTTCATAGGGCTTTCAGCCCTCTCTAAGCGGTTTACAGAGTCAGCATATTGCCCCCAACAACAATCTGGGTCCTCATTTTACCCACCTCGGAAGGATGGAAGGCTGAGTCAACCCTGAGCCGGTGAGATTTGAACCGCTGAACTGCTGATCTAGCAGTCAGCCTGCAGTGCTGCATTTAACCACTGCGCCACCTCAGCAGGGTCGTGGGTGGGCATACCCATATCCATAATGCTATGTGCGCAACCCACCCTCCCCCCCACCGCTTTTGGTGCATGAGGGACTCGTTTTTTTTCCCTCCCCAGGCTCCAGAGGCTTTCTAGGAGCCTGGGAGAGCGAAAACAGCCTCCCACACACCCACAGAGGCCCTCTGGAGCCTTCAGGGAAGTCTCCAGAGGGCAAAAAATGCCCTTAAAAGAAGGCCGAAGTTAACTGGCCAGCGCACACATGTGTGCCAGAGCTGACAGGGCAACACCTCATGTGCCCCAACAAATGGCTCCCGTGTGCCACAGGTTCAGCATCATGGTTCCAGGAGCACACATAGCTTTTTATATGCCGGCTTTTTACTGCATGAATCCTAGAGGTCCAGGACAAAGAAAGGTAAAATAAAATTCTGTTCATTGGGAGAATATTAGATTTGTGTTAAAGTGATAAACAGTAATCTCAACTACTTACAATCAATGCTGGCTTTTTCAAGAGAGTACAGTATGGCCCAACTCTCCTCATATCCTGAAACCAATTATGGTTGACTAAAGAGTAACCTTCATTCCCTTCTCCATTGGAATTATTTTGCAAAAGGAAAGAGGCTTGAAAAGAATGATTTCCTTTGTCCAAGGAAATTTTTCTTACTATTGATTTTTGTTGGATCCTTGTTTCCTAATCAGGTATCTGAACTGAAAGCCAGGAATCAGCAATTAGAATTGGAAAATGCTGAACTTGGCCATCGAAACTCTCCAAATCGAGCAGATGTACAAGATTCTAAACAACAGCTTATGAAAACATTTCGGCAAAAGGAAAAGGAGGCTAGGAAATACATGTCAGAAGAATGGGAAAGAGAGAATTCCCAGCTCAAAGAAGAATTGGAGACCTCTAAAATTCAGGTACAAGAGGCTGCAGTGAGTATTAGAACCAAAGTGAGATGCCAGATTCAGATCTTAGTTTGAGCGTCATCATTGACCTCCCACCCCCTTCCTCTTAATATTTTGAGAATAATAATACCTGCCAACATTATCATCATTGTCATTATTATTACTATTTCAATGTGTAGCGTCCTTAACAATTCTTAAGCTGCAAATTAACAATTTTTTGAGGCTTTCTGAAAAGGGTATTTGCCTCTACTTTCAAATTTAATTTAAATGTCTTCAATTGACTTCCAGTCCTCATCATTGGTCTCATCCTTGGAAATGGAGCTAGCTCAGCTCAGAATTCAGGTTCATGGTCTGGAGCAGGAGAACCATTTCCTCAAAGAAGAACTGGAGAATGTAAAACAGGTAATGGTGGGCAGAATGCCTTTCTTCCCAAAGGGAATGGATATCTGTTTCTAGGAATCTGTTAGTTTATGAATGTCATCCCTGAATTGTATACTCCATTTAGCTGCACACATTTCATAGACATTATTGAGAAATTCTTGAATGCAGTTTAAACATACTCACCTCAACAATTAAAACAGAGATTTTTCCATAGCTACCCAGTTGCCTGGATCTCTCTGAGCTGGGGAATGAGATTTCTAGTGTCATCATGAAAAATGAGAAGCTACTGAAAGAGAAAGAAGCCCTCAGTGAAGAACTGAACCGGTACATGGAGAAGGTGAGGGTGAGGAATGGAATTTACATCATGATGCCCATTTCCCACTTGGCCTTTCTTGGTTCCCTTTTGTAGATGTCTGTGCTTTAGTCTTTTCATTAAGATGTTGCAGAGCACTGATAGTTCGGCAACTCAAGGGGTTCACAAACATAATTAGATCCAATTACTTTGGTATTGAGACTGCTGAGCCAGAAGAAAAACTGTTGAAGGTTGGACACCATTGATACATTTGCAGACTGCTAGAGTCTTGGTAGCTGACTATAGATACTAATAGCAGTCCTGCTTGGGCTTTACTATCTTTGCAGGCAACTAAAGTGGCTTTCCTAGAGAGCCTCACTGCTTCCTTGAGAGAAGAGAACTCATCTTTGGAGCACCAGAATCAGCATCTGAAAGCACAAATGGCAGTATCACAAGACAAGGTGTGTTATTGTCCTGTTAAAACACTTATGGATCTAGACTGTTTGTACATTTGCCCACATGTTGATGAAAATGGCTTCTAGTTAGCTTAGAATTTAACAATTCATTTGATTCTGTGCAGTTATGCTGCAACAATGATTTCTCATAGCATTAGATCAACATATTTGTGGAGAAGAACAATAATATCATTGCACCTTTGGTTCCCTTACATTTGCTTACTTCAGTGGTGGGTTCCGGATCCCATTCCAACCAGTATGCTTGGAACGGGCCTGGCGGCATGTACATGGACATGCACAGTGTGCATGCACTCACGTGCAGCATGCCCATGCATCTTAGCGCCTCCGCAATGCTCCAGCTGCTCAGCGAAGCGTCACGCAGGCAGTGTATGCTCCATGCGCGGAAGCACTGAAGACTTAAAAGACCGGTGAGCTTGGGCGGGCGGGCGGGCCCTCCGGAGCACCTTACCGGAACGGTATCCGGTGCTTCAGGCAGGCTTCAGTACGCCCGTACTGGGCCATACCACCTGCAACCCACCACTGGCTTGCTTCCACAATACACCAAAAAGTACTCTTTTTTCCTCTGCTCTTGCCTATGCATTTATCCATGGACATCTCTATATAGAATGGAATGGAATGGAATAGAATGGAATAGAATAGAATAGAATATAGAATAGAATATAGAATAGAATAGAATAGAACTTTATTATAGTCCTAGATCAGCAATAGATATCACTGTTTACAATATATTAAAAATAGTACTGATATTAATAGTGGAAAATAACATCCCTTAGCAATAACATAATAGTGGAATATAACATGTTTTATTCTATTCTATTCTTCTATTCTTGCTTCCACAATAAACTAAAAAGTACTCTTTTTTCCTCTGCTCTTGCCTATGCATTTATCCATGGACATCTCTACATAGAATGGAATGGAATGGAATTTAATGGAATAGCATAGAATAGAATATAGAATATAGAATATAGAATATAGAATATAGAATATAGAATATAGAATATAGAATATAGAATATAGAATATAGAATATAGAATATAGAATAGAATATAACTTTATTATAGTCCTAGATCAACAATAGTTATCACTGTTTACAATATATTAAAAATAGTACTGATATTAATAGTGGAAAATAACATCTCTTAACAATAACATAATAGTGGAATATAACATGTTTTATTCTATTCTATTCTTCTATTCTTGCTTCCACAATAAACTAAAAAGTACTCTTTTTTCCTCTACTCTTGCCTATGCACTTATCCATGGATTCTCTAACTGCCAATTAAAGATGAACTTTATTGAGCAATAAAATGTCCTTCATAGTACTATATGTTCCTTTCATAATTTAAAAAAAAATGTTGTAGGTCATGCTGGCTGGTTCTGATTTATCTTTTCTTTCAGTTCCCATCTGTACTGAAAGAGTTTATTCTGCATTATCTTAATTGCCTCGCTGTTTGAAAAATGTCTCAAGAACAAGAACTGTTTTTATACACTCTGTTGCTGTAAAGGAAAGAAACCACCCATGTTTCTTTACCTTCAAGAACAGAGAAAGTGTCTTTGCTCTTATAAAATGTTTTCTCAACCTGAAATACGTATTCTGTATATACAATTTTTGATTGAGCAGGGAACAAGTGTGTGGAAAAAGCTTATCTTTGCTGGAATAGAATCTATTTCATGCCCCCAACTTCTTTTTTCTTTGGCCCTTTTAGATCCAGAATTTCGATGATATTGTGCAAAATGTTAGCCTTCAGGTATCCAGGCTCAAATCAGACCTGAGGGTCACCCAGCAGGAAAAAGAGAATCTAAAACAAGAAGTGACGTCATTGAATAAGCAACTGCAAATAGCCAATGAGAAGGTACATACAGATGGGAGGGTCTGATTTCAACAGTTACTGAGTCATCCTGATATTTATTTAAGGGAGAAATGGGCTGCTATTGAGAAGCAGAAGTCTTCCCACATCTTTAAAAACAGGGGTTGACAGGTTTAAATAAATTCACATCTTTTAAGCATCCTTTCAAAACCCACCTTTTTATGCTGACTTTTCCTGCTGTTGATTAATTAATATATTTCTTTTTGATGAATTATTTTTGTTCTCTATTTTCTGTTCTATAAGTATTGCTAACTGCTTCAAGATTGTTTGTAATGAAAAATGATATACACACACAATAGTACCACTCTTTCTAAACCCATTGCAAGATTTAGGAAAATGACGACAATTTTAATATTTGTTCAGTTACCATGAGACCAAAATAGCTGCATGAAATGCTTTATAGCTGTTCAACAGAATACCTCACACTAATTAAATATTCTAAACCAATTCATTCTTCAATTATTCACACAGCTGGATTGAAATCAAAATATTTTCAGAGTTGTCTTTACCATTAGAGTAAATGAAAAATCTGGATTAGATAGTCCTTTCTAATTGGAAAAATATCTGTTTAGTTTGGGTATACCGCATCTTTTCTCTTCAGAGCCCCAGGTGGCAAATGGAGATCTCCTCTCATTTATTCATCAAATTTGCAGATGACACCAAGCTGGCAGGAATAGCCAACACTCCAGAAGATAGGCTAAAGATACAGAAGGATCTTGACAAACTTGAACATTGGGCACTATCTAATAAAATGAAATTCAATGGTGAAAAGAGTAAGGTTCTACATTTAGGCAAGAAAAGCGAAATACACAGGTACAGTATAGATGGTATCTTGCTCAACAGTAGTAACTGTGAAAGGGATCTTGGAGTCCTAGTGGACAACCATTTAAATATGAGCCAGCAGTGTGCAGCAGCTGCCAAAAAAGCCAACACAGTTCTAGGCTGCATAAACAGAGGGATAGAATCAAGATCACGTGAAGTGTTAATACCACTTTATAATGCCTTGGTAAGGCCACACTTGGAATACTGCATTCAGTTTTGGTTACCACAATGTAGAAAAGATGTAGAGACTCTAGAAAGAGTGCAGAGAAGAGCAACAAAGGTGATTAGGGGACTGGAGACTAAAACATATGAGGAATGGTTGCAGGAACTGGGTATGTCTAGTTTAATAGAAAGAAGGACTAGGGGAGACTTGATAGCAGTGTTCCAATATCTCAGTGGTTGCCACAAAGAGGGAGTCAAACTATTTTCCAAGGCACCTGAGAGTAGAACAAGAAGCAATGGGTGGAAACTAATCAAGGAAAGAAGCAACTTAGAACTGAGGAGAAATTTCCTGACAGAACAATTAATCAGTGGAACAGCTTGCCTCCAGAAGTTGTGAATGCCACAACACTGGAAGGCTTTAAGAAGATGTTGGATAGCCATTTGTCTGAAACAGTATAGGGTTTCCTGCCTAGGCAGGGGGTTGGACTAGAAGACCTCCAAGGTCCCTCCCAACTCTGCTATTGTATTGTATTCCCCAGCCAGAATTTGGTGAGGTAGGTTAAATACCTGTGTTTCTCTAAATTTGGCAACTTGAAGATGTATGGGCTTCCCCAGAAATGCACAGAAAGAGGATTGGAAATTGAAGTTGAAGATAGAGTTGAACTCTATCTTCAAGTTATCAAGGTTGAGAAAGCATTGGGTTAGACTGAGACAAAGCGATTAGCTCCTCCTACTAAGGATTCCAAGCAGCTTTCAGATCAAGTGACAGCCTCAATCCAGATCTCTTCAGTTCTAAACTAGATTAAACTATAACATGTGTGCCTTCTTTCAAATTAGATACATGTCATAATTATCTTTTTTCAATGGATAGCAGTGTGAGAAATTGATTTCCACATTTCTTTTGTTCCATGGATATAAGCAGTTGCCAATCCATACCCTTCACCTTGAATGTTAAAATGATTTCATATACTTCTTAAATGTTTATTCACTTTTTATCAATTATGTGCATCCCATCTGGGTTTGATTGCATAGAACACTTTCAAACTATTTCCATCCCGTTCAAAATTCTTCACCATAAGTTCCAAATGAACTTACTTGTTGTAGGCTCATGACTTATATTAACCTTTAATTGCAGAAGTTCACTTTTGTTTTGCCTTTCCAATAGTCCTATAAGGCAGCCCTTTTTATTTCTTATTCTTTTTATGGGAATGTAGCCAAGTTAAGAGGGAGCGACTTGCTCATATGAGCCAAGGTAGGAAGTGGCTTTGAATCCAAGCCTCTGCACATCTTCCTAGCTTGTATCATAAGTTTGACTTTGCTGTCTGCTTGTTTCTTGCTTCAGAGTCGGTTCCTGGAAGCAGCCGTGCATTCATCAGGGATACAGAACCAGCAGAAGAAGCTTTGTTGGGGTGAACTGGAGCTGATCAAGCAGGAGCAGCAGCTTCTGAGGCAGGAGAGCGAGCAGCGGCAGAGGGAATTCCAGGGTGCCAAATCAGAACTATCTCATTCTAGGGAAAAGGTGAATTGGAATAATTGTCAAGCAGTAATATGTAGGCAGCCCGCTTTATTCCAAGATTCAGAGGTAGCCGATCAAGTCTCTTTCTAGATATTTGAACGACCAGCACTAGATTGACCAAAAATTGCTGACGTTTAGTTTTGTTTGATTCTGATATTTAAAATGATTTACCATTTGAGTCTTTACAGCTATATCTTTTTGCACCAGGCTCTGCTTAGTGAGCTTAAATAAATGAGAAGGATAGATCCCACAAGATTGAATTACTGTTCATTCCTGTATAAAATCTATTCCTATTTCATAAAGAGTATTAGGCCTGTTTTAATAAGTTATCATGGACCTGGGACTGATACAGAGCAATTAATACAATGATGTAATGAATTTAACTCCTTTGCTGCAAGGATTCAAATGAATCTGCAGTGAGAAAAGTAAAATCACAATTGCTACTACTGTTGTTGATGACCTTGGTTCATAGTGCAATCTGCAAGGTTTCCCCTCTATCACTAGAGGCAACATTGTAGGGAGAAGAGGGAGGTCCCACATCACATACACTTACGTAAATGAATACTAAGTGTGGGAATTTAATTTGATTTGGGAATCTTTTCTGATCTTTGTCTATGGCAGAGTTCTTCAACCTTTTGCAGGAGTGGGGGGGAGAGGGGATGGTTCTGTGGGCAAGTCTCGCACAGCTCCATTTGCCCAAGTGGGGATGTGTTGCACATCCTCGCCCACCACTTCTGCGTCCTGGTTCCTGGTTCCAAAAGGCTCAAGGCCTAGTAGTGGGCTGCAGCCGAGGGATTGGGGACCATGGACCATGGATTGGTCCATGGAAATGCTCAATCATCCAGATCATGGTTGCCCCAAAGATGCTTTTCAAAGGGCAACTGGACCTTCTTGGTTTTTTCTTGAAAACATTTTGCTTTTCATCCAAGAATCTTCTACAGGTCTGATTGGATGGTAGGGAATAGAAGGATTTATATTCTTTTATGATCTGTTGTCCAGTAAATCATTTAGATGTATTAATAGGTCCCAATGTATCTCCTCTTACCTCTGTTCTGTGTTTGTGTGAGAGAGAGGGGGGGGAGGAAGAAAGAAAGAATATTTAAATTTAGATAAATAAGAATATTACCAATCAGACCTAAATGCATGTCTGATGCTTTGCAGCTTGCCTGACATTGATTTTATTTACCTATTGCTCTTGCCAAATATGACAGCTCGAATCTACTATTCCAACCATCAAGCAACAGAATCCCAAAGCCAGTTATGCATTGAGCAAGAGAAGCTGAATGTGAATGGCTAAAGAAGAGCTACAGAAGGAGCTACAGAAGATCAGTTTTAGGTGTGGGGGAGGCTGGCCTAGAAAATGCACTTTCATTTTGCAATTATCTTAAACTTTGAATTTATCACTTAGTTTTATTCCATCTTTCAAAATCTGTCAAATTATAAACAGTTTGTTAGTTCCATTTAATTTTATAATACACTTCTTTGGGACATATGGATAGCTTCAGTCAAACTAGTTCCTGTGTTCCAAAAACACAAGCAACTATTCCTAGTAATTGTTTTTATAGCTGGCTAATTAGCTGCAGTCTCTGCCATAACCAACCAAATGGCTGTTTATCACTACGTAGACAATGGGATATAGACCATCAAGCAACTGCTACTAGCCATGACAGAACGTATCTTTATGATCAAAAATAATCTATACTGGTTACTATAGAACCGTGATGGTGAACTTATGGCATGCATGCCGGAAGTGGCACACAGAACCATCTCTCCGGGCATGCAAGCCATCGCCCTTTGATCGTCCGGGTTCCGGTGGGCTGCCCAGCTAGTCTTCACGCACGTAGGAGCACCAGAAACTGAAAAAGCAGCCTGGTGCACATGCGCGCACCAGATAGATGATCTTCCAGTTTCCAGCATGTGCGCGCACTGGCCACCTTGTCTTCCGGTTTATGATGCCATGTGTACACGAAAACCACCTGGCCAGTGCGCATGCGTGCACCAGAAACCGGAATATCATCTTCCTGGCACGCATATGCGCTCCAGGCAGCTGCTCTTCTGGTTTCTGGTGTGCACACAAACGCTCATTTTGGCACTTGGTGCAGAAAAGGTTTCCCAACACTGCTATAGAAGGTCAGAAGCAAGAGAAGGATACTGCTGCCATATCCTTTGTTCATTTCCTGGAGATCCGGGAATGTTGGCGAAATGATGATTATACTTTAGATTAAGGAGATTAATATACATTTCTGGTTCTTTTCACCAAAGCAACATATGAAAGATTATAAAATCTAGACCATGCAGGCTTTTGACCTGTTTAAGCTGGGGATCTTATATTCTCAATTCCTGTATGTGCCAGTAATCTCCTACTGGAAGGATGAAAGCTTTATAAACAATATTTAATTCCTATCCCTATAAGCCTTGCAACTCTAAGGATTATGATGAAGTTCTAGACAATTTGCTAGATAGCCTTTGTTGGACTATACTGACTATAAGAAAAGATCTATTTGGTTACAGGCTGACTATACCTGGAGGTATGTTTTGTTATCTTGGTTGGCAGAGTTAAAATGAAATCATGCCACTTTTTTTTCTAAAATGATACTAAAATCTTTAGGTTAGTCCAACAGAGATTTTCAAAATGGCAGAAGAGTTAGCTGAACCTATCTTGATTTAGGAATTGACACTCAGCAAAGGAACAAAACCTTCTCAGCCTTGAGTAAGACTGACCTTGCAGTTTTCACCGATGTAGATTTTGCCATAAGAGATGTGAGCAGAGCTGAAACCAGATTTCAATTCCTGTTGGCTTGTGGGTAACATTCAGTGATTTTGAGCTAGTTGTATGCTCTAAGGGTGGCGCGGTGGCTCAGCACTTAAGACACTAGGCTTGTTGTCTAGAAAGCCAGCAGCCCAGGTTCAAGATCTGAGTGCACCCGACAGGGTAAGCTCCTGTCCTTGCCCCAGATCCTGCCAACCTAGCAGTTTGAAAGCACGCAAATGCGAGTAGATAAATAGGTACCACTTCAGTGGGAAATTAACACCACTCCATGACATCATGCTGGCCACATGACTGCAGTCTTCATACAGTGCTGGCTCAATGCCTTGAAACAGACAAGCACCACACCTATAGTCTGCAATGACTAGCAGAGTAAAATCCGCAGGGACTGCTATTTTTATGTACCTTCTAAATCTTACTTCCTCAGAGTGATTGAAATAATAAAATTATAGAAGACCTTAAAATAAGTCACCTTGAATTTGGAAGGATATAAATGTAATGAATCAATATTTTTGTGGAAAAGGGAGCCACTGGGGGAAGAGAAATGGTGTTTTGAAAGTTAGATTCAACATAAAATAGTTTCATTAAACTTAGCAGTCGGAGCTCAAGTATTTCATTTTCAATTTTAATCACAAAAAAGATCTAAATTGTCCCTTTGGGAACAGATATTTTACTGCTCAATTTTAATAGCACAAAATTCAATTGCTTTCAATCAGTTCTTAAATCAAAATTTTGTCTCCAAAAATGGAACATTTTGCGATCCAAATGCATTCAGAAAAGAAACATGTTGCCCAATTTATTTTGATTCTACAAGTTACTGTATGTACGGCCAACAGTCACCCAAGGTTTGGAAGACCATCCAATCCATTGCTGCTCTGACCACGAGAAGAGTGAAATGTTGATTCAGCTCCCATCCGCCCTTTGCTTCTGACAGTTAATTGGACATCTCTTCACATGTTCAACCATCAGCCATAAGATATTGAAACCTGCTCTTACTTTTAACTCAAACCAGATCTCTTAAGAAGCTGAGTTCTGTGCATATTAAATGTGCAGGACACACTTAGCCCAGCCTATAGTCTCTTGAAGAGAATAGTCTCAAAAGAGAGTCTCCATTTATATGTCCTACCAGCAACTCTCTTCTGTTTCTCTGAAAAAGTCCTTCTTTTTTTGTGTTTTATTACTCTTTTTCCGTGCAAGTTTTATTTGGCCCTTTTTGCCCTTTGATTCCCATAATTGTCTCTCCATCTTGTGTTTTTCTTCTTCTTCCTTTCTGGCTAACCTATGCCTAGACCTTGGTGGCTGGAACTAGCAGAGACGAATGCAGTGCTCTGCCTGACTTAACGTGTGAAGGTAGAACCAACTCTTTTCTTCTGTAATCCCACTGCATGGAGAGAAAAGAAATGACATTACCTAGTACCTGCCATCTCATCTTTCCTTTCATTTGTTACATACTTGGTCCTGAGCCTCAAGGCAATAACCTGCCTCATTTGAAGGAGCTACTCTTCATTTTAATGGCAATATTAATGGTCTTGTTCAAGCATCATAGGGGAAATAGGCAAATAATTTCTCTAGTTTCAGGAAGAATGAGAAAAGGCTTATCTTTAAAGTCTGCACTTTCCAAGAATATGAGGCAGGATGCTTAATACAAAACCAAATTTCAGGGAAAAAAATGAAAAGTGGCTCTGAGATTCCATTTTCTTTTTTCCCCATTTTTTGTTAATTGTTGGATGGATTGTTTATTTCATGAGATAACTGGAATTGTTTTTCCTTCCATGGTTTCCCAATTGCATGCCCTTAGTGGAATAGTGAGATTGACATTTGCATGGCCAGTTTACTGATCTTTTATGATCTCCAAACTATATAATTTCTCCTATGTTTCTTTACTTTGTACAACCCAAGTGAGCCATACGCTCAGGGAAAACATTCTTTGTAAGTTAATTGTGATTACAAAATCTTTCTCCAATTTGTATTAAATTTGGAGCTCCAGCTAAATTTCCCATGAACGTTGTGCTGCTGCTGATGATTATGGTGGTTGATAGCTTGTATGGTTTTCCACAAAGTTTAGAGCATGTGAACTGGATGTGCATGCAAGAGAACAGTTGCACATGCCCTTTCCACTTCATTAGTCCTCCATTCTACCATAACCAAAAAGACACATAAAAGATTGTTTATGTAATTCAGGTAAGAAGTAAATGTAGGTGATTTTTCCCAACTGAATCATCACATAACCTTCATGATTAAACACAGTATAAATGTCTTATCTGATGCTTCATATTTGAATTTCAACAAATATTGATTTGTATTATTTTTGTGTAATAGTTCTAATGCAACTGCAACCAACCTGGTGATTTCCAAATGTGTTGGAATACAGACTGGGAACTTTGTCTGGGAATTCTGGAAGTTGCAGCTGAACCATAGAACATCATATTAGTTATACAAAATTGTATAAAACTGTACCATAAGCTGGTTCTGATATTTCAGGACAAAAGCTGCTAGCAAATAAATAACATACCAAAAGCTTTCTCACATTGTTCAAAATTCTAATATTAATTAATATTAATATTTTAATTCACTGCCACTTTAAAAGCTATTTTCATTATATTGCTGTATTGCCTTACAACTGCAGCTCCCTATAGAGCTCACAACATAAAAGGATTACTTTTGAGTTTGTAATTAGCAAATTTATGGTTAGTTTTATAATGAGAAAAATCTCCCAACTAGAGTTATCAATGTAATCCTAGAGTTTTCTCTTCAGTAGGCCTGCTGAGTTTAATACCATTCATTCTAAGGCAAAGATATATTCAATTGCAATCTAATCTGGGGAGTGAGGATGGGGAGCTAAATTCTTAATAACATTTGGCAATCAATTATTTTTAAGCTACATCCTAGGGTCAACTGCTTTTAGCCTTGGTAATGTCAGAATTGGGGATCATAACACAGAACTGGAAAGGGTTTTTTGTTCCCTTGTCAATTTACTGTGAATGTCTTCAACATAAATTTATTTTCTCAGCTTAATAAGCTTAATAAGTTAGAAGGACTAATAAAAATGTTATACATTTTATTTATATTAAAATAAATCTTTAGGGATATATGGATGTGCGCACCAGCTCTATTGGTGCCTCCTAAAGACTGTTTCTATGCCATCTAGTCAGTATTGAGACTGAGGCTGAACAATCACATAGAAGGCCTTCTTCAGAATGATCTGCCCCAACTGGCTCTTCAGAGAGACTTCCCTAACAAAAACGCTAAATGCGTTCAGCTGAAACTCCATCATCCCCAGTCAACTTGACCAATACTGTCTGGCACTGATGGCAACTCTAGTTCAATACTTCTGGAAGGCACCTGATTGGATAAAGTGCCTTAAAGTAGCAACCTAATGTGTGTGGGTGGGAGGGAACAGGGCTAGTATGGAACAATGTGTTGCAAAGGGTTGTGCTAGTGGTAGATTTAAATAGAGGGGAAAGAGAGACACAAACCCACGGTTAGCAATATGGTATCTCTCCATACCAGCAAGCATTTTCTTTCCCACAACTCCATTCCTTCTTTGGTCTGGAGCATGGCAGAAGGTGGTTGAGGATTTTTTTTGTTTGGCCTAGATCTCAGGTGAGAAGCCTTTCCTCTCCCTCATCCCCACTCCTTTTCTCTCCCTCTCCTTCATTGACTCCTTTGCCAAGATCTTAATGCATGGGCTGCAACAGTGTGAAGTAGATTAAATTTGTATGGTTTAAATTTGCCCACACAACTAAAGGGAACATTAGACCAGTTCCTGAGAGTCCACCTTTGCATTCTTCCTGACTGATCTTGATGCTCATATGATGAGAAAGGGTTCTTGGTCTAGACTGCGAGGCATCTCTCTTATATTTTCCTACCCATCTTCTCTGATGCAGCTGCTTCACTCAAACTCCAGCATGATGCTTAGCCCACCCCAGCACCCTCGAGAACTGCAGGAGATCCAGCAGCAAGGATGTCCTGTTGTCCCGTCTGAACAATACCAGCAGCTCCAGCACCAGTTCCTTCAGGCAGAGAGGAGGTGTCAACGCCTGCAGGAGGAGCTTGAGAATCGGCCCTTGGAAACGAACATGCCCCAGGTATGTTACAGTTTGTTTCTTCTTCACTGAATGTAGATTAGTCATCTACCACTTCACTTTTTCTTCATTATGTCCCTTTCTCTGTTTATGCCAGTTTCAAATTTCTAGTGCAACAGATATAATCTTTCCATATATTGCATCAAAGCATGCTCTCGTTGGACAAATGGCTATCATAATATCAGTTAGGAGACCTCTGAGGAAGGGAAACATGCCACTTATGATGCAGCTTATTCTATTCTCCTAGTACCAGGTTTGAATTTACACCTCTATGGTTTCATCTCATTGGTTCTTGTCCTACCACAGTGACAGAGATCATGCCCATTCCTTTCTTTCTATGAATATCTGAAGACTACTACCATATATCTCCTTTGAGTCTAATCTATTGCCAGCTAAATATAGCCAGTTCTTTTCAACATTCTTTGAAGGACTGACCATCTTAGTTGAACCCTTCTGTACAAGATCCAGTTTGCAGTTCCTAAAAGTGCACAAAGTAAGATACCAGTTTTAACGGAATTGGAAGAGCAAAATCTTTTATTGGATTACCTGTACAGCACAATTCAGTGCAAATCTAAGCTGCTGGTTCAATTTCTCAGTTCTCATGTTCATGGCAATCATTTAACATGAGGGCAATCTGCATAAGGTAACTTTTCATTTTGCAAAGTATCTCTGCACCAAAATGATTACATCTTTTATAATGAAAAATTCCGACAATCTGTAGCCATTCAGACGTTGGATTCCAATTCTAATCTGACCCTAGCAAGCCTACTAGTTACTCAAAATGCATGATAATTATTCTTTAGTAACATTTATATGGCCCCAGGTTTCTCCCTTCCATCCAGTTCTAGAAAATGGACCGGAGGCTTTCTTGTATTCTGCTTATTGCACTATTTAGTTATCAAAATGCTAGCAATCTGACATATCACTACTAATCTGTGTCTTAAAATTAAGTAATCATAGATAAAATGTAATAATAGAAATGGAGGATACAGCAATAATTCTAGCTTATCGTATTCTAGCTTCTGTGTATGAAATGCTGGAAGATAGGATAAGGGCTTTGTGCTTAACATATAGCTGACACTGAAATGTTGAATTTCATCTGAGATTTATGCTGCATCTTCCTCCTCTTCCTCCCTTTCTATGGCTGATTCCATCTCTTGGATAAACCATTATGACTACTATGATATCTAGAATAAGATCCTTGGTTAACATTTTCCTCTAAATCTTAACTGAAAAGCAAGATTTGAACGGGTTTCTTGTTTTGTAGTGTGGGCAAACTACAACATGTGTAAATGATCAGCATGATTAATTTGGATGTAACAATAAATGACAGCTGACCCAAATAAGGAATGGGGTGATCATGCAAAGAGAGGAAGAGATGTATTAGCCTGAGGCTTAGAATTGGCAATGAACCTCACCCCAATGTCAGAAAATAAGAGTCATTGGCTGTATGGTGCTTGCTCTTTTTAAAGAGCTATTGGTCTTTAAAGAACTACTGTCTGCAATGCATGACCTATGTGGGTATGTGTGATTTCCTTGTTTTTGCAATGGGCAGTGAGAATAAGTTTGAGGAACAAAAGGAAGAGCGGGCAACCAAGTCAGATAAAAGAAACTTGAGTTCAAAGCAGAAATGTAATTTGAGAAAACAATTCACTTTAACTCCCTTCCAAAAAAAAAATCTTATGGGTAAAGGCAGGGAGTGGGGAGGTGCTTTCAGACTTGCCAGAGGCTGCTAAGGCAACTGTATAATAAAAGTAGTAGAATTCATAACTTTTCTAGTTTCCTAGTCTGGTCTTACTTGAAGGGCTGACATCCATCTTATTCATAAAAGAATTGTGGAGGGTCAAGTTTGACATGTTTTCTCAAACTACATTTCTGCTTTGGACTCCATTTCTTTGATAGCAATAGCACTTAGGCATATATACCGCTTCACGGTGCTTTTCAGCCCTCTTTAAGTGGTTTACAGAGTCAGCATATTGCCCCCAACAATCTGGGTCCTCATTTTACTAACCTAGGAAGGATGAAAGGCTAACCTTGAGCTAGTGAGACTCGAACTGCTGGCAGTCGTCAGAATTAGCCTGCAATTCTGCATTTTAACCACTGTGCCACCACGGCTCTTCTGATCACAGTTTAGGTCCTGTCCTCAAAGTTAATCTCACAGCCCTTTGCAGTTCTTGTGTTTGTCTGTCTTGATATGATGCTTAAATCGCACTGAGTGTTTGTGCTGCTTAAGTGTGATGTGCTGTTTTCAAAGGCCTGCGGGTCAAGTGTGTCCTCCTTGCCTTCTTTCCCCAGGCTTTGCTTCCGGAGCAACGATCATTGCATGCAGATACGTACAGGCGGATTGGTCATCTCTGACACCCCTTGGCTTCTAACGCACTGCATTCCTTACTCACACTAACTGGCATAAGCTGAGAAACCCAGGGATCAAATTGCATTTGTTGTTAATTTAAAATCATCTTTAAAAAAAATGGTCTTGTATTTTCCCCCCATCCTTTATTTATTTGTGTCAGAATCTATTTTTATGAGGGGGAGTGGGGAAAGAAAGAATCACATCTTTTTTATTTTAAATGTTTTTAATTTTGTTATGTCAATTTCATTATTTATGCTATTTAAAAATAACCAGAGGAGTTTGGAAAGAGAAAAACTTATTTTCCCCCACCAATTGTATACTGTATTTTTTAAACAAATGGTACTAAAATTTTTATATATTGGATTTGGAGAAGAAATTTTGGGTTATTTATACAAAATTTTGTACAAGATGTATAAATACTTTTTAAACAAGGAAAGAGCAAAACTTTGAGGCTTGTAACTGGATAAATAAAATACGCTTTTTTAAAATATCTCCTTGTCTTTTTGTCTTACTAATTAATAGAGTTTTTGGATACATTCCTTGAAGAAGCTGGAGTATTTAATAGGCTGAGTCATTTTGCCATGGAAGTTCAATTAAGGCAATATTTTTTTCCCTTGGCAACTTCCAGATGTGCCTATTTTAGTTCCCAGAATTCTTAGCAATACTCATTTTAGTAATTTCTGAGAGACAAAATCACACATCAGAGAACTGCCAAGTCTCGAAAGCCCACTTTAAGACAAAACCAAAGCTCAGTGGTAGAGCACATATTCTATATGCAGAAAGTCCTATGCTTTATCTATAGTTATGAGTCTACAACATAACTATACTATCTATAATTATGAGTAGAATACTCAAGTCTGAAACCCTGGTTGCAATTAGTATCAACAATGCTAGTATCTATATCTATCTACCGTGTTTCCCCAAAATTATGACATGTCCTAATAAGACCATGCCATATTTTTCCTGTGGGCAAAAATATACACCCTCCCCCAATAATAAGCCCCTTGGACAACCCCACCTCCAGCCAGGCAGAGCGCCACTCACCAACCTAGCGATATCCCAAAGGCACAAAGCTGCAGGAGCCGGGGGGAGGGGGCAAAGGCGCTCACATTGCTTGACGCCTTGGGATACCGCTAGGTTGGTGGGTGGCGCTGTGCCCAGCTGTAGCAGGGGGTTTCCGGGCAGCTGCTATCACAAGCAGCCACCCAGCAACGCCCCTTTGCAGCTGGGCAGAGCGCCACTCACCGACCTAGTAATATCCCAAAGGTGCTAAGCCACATGGCGCTCTGCCTGGCTGGAAAGAGAGGTTGCGTGAGCACTAGTTCTGCCTCTAGCTCACGTGCCTCACTATGCCCAACTCTCCCTGCAGGGCTGGGCCAGGGCGCCACCACCGCCCCACTGCCAAGGCTGCCGCTGCCCCACTGCGGATCTCCGGAGTTTGGAAGCCGGTTATGCTTGGAGCATGGCGGCAGTGAGGCCATAACGGCAGCGGCGGCACCCTGGCCCAGCCCTGCAGGGAGAGTTGGGCATGGTGAGGCAGGGAGGCACGCGAGCTGGAGGCAGAACAAATGCTCGCGCAACCTCTTTCCAGCTGGGCAGAGCACCACACGGCTTAGCGCCTTTGGGATATTACTGGGTCGGTGAGTGGCGCTCTGCCCGGCTGCAAAGGGGGTTTTCCGGGTGGCTGCTCGTGAGTGTGGTCGCTTCAAGGCTGTTGTGTTGCGCTGCTGCAACAGCGCAACACAGCCATTCGCCCATGAGGCTGCCCGGCTCTTTGGGAGCCCACTCACAAGAGAGCAACCCCAAAACAATAAACCCCCCATAATGAAGCCCAATCCATATTTTGTAGATAAAAAGAAAATAAGACCCTGTCGTATTTTCGGGGAAACACAGAATCATCTATCTATCTATCTACCTACCTACTTACCGATCTAAACTGTTTAGAAACAATCTTCAACAAAAGTACACTCAGTTTCCCTAGCAAGACAACTACTTTGTGGGTTCTATAACTATGTTACCAGATCCCAGATGACAAAGCCATGATTTTAGGCCCTTCCAGAGTATGAAGTAAATCTGACATTGGAGAAAATGATATTGCAAAGAATAGGCGCCACAGCAGAAAAGATACTCCTCTTGGGTCCCATCAGATGACCTTGGATGGAATCTGCAACATGCCCTTCCTGCCATTCATGATGAGATAGATAGATGTGATTGGGGAGAGGTGGTCTCTCAAATAACTGTGTTCTTAATAAAACCTTCAAATAAAGAACCAACCCAAGGACTCTGATTCAGCTGAAGCAACTGTATCTTTGAGGATAAATTCAAGGGTAACAAAATAAAGCAGCTAGGCTAAAAGACTGTAATTTTAAATCCAATACCCGTAGTGGGAATGAAATGAAGATCTGTAATAGTTAATCTTTATTCATGGCAGAATTGGATGGGATCCTAATAAGATATGACAATAATAAAATCTTAGAAAAGCCTAACAATCTGAGATATTCATATGAGACAGCTATCAATTTGTTATAGGCAAATTTATTCATGACAACAAATTATTCCCAGTTACAATAATAAAAACTGATAGCAAAATGCAAATGGATTTCTTCATAATGAATAAACACTGAAATTTAATTACAAAATTTAGATAATTTGGGCAGAAATCCTATCTACATAGACAACTACATAATACATAGCAAGGAAAAGAAATTGTGGGTTGAGTATAGATTGTTGAATTAAAATATTGGCTCTTGTTATTTATACAAAGGATAAATACACTTTAGGATAAAGCATCTGAAAAAATAACTTATGTTATGACATCCATACACTTTTAGAATGTCTGTACAAAATCCGGGGTGTGATTTCACTTGGAATATGATGGGTGGAAAGCTGCCACATCTCACCAAATGTATAATATTTCTGGAAAGGATGCAGAAAGACTAACCAAAATGATCAAAATTATCAATTAAATAAACATTATTATAAAACAGGAGCTGCTAATTTGAATGTTTTAAAAGCGGATTGAGAGCAGTTGGGTGTAGTGGTTAAGGCTAGAAACCTGGAGATAGAGTTGTAGTCCTACCTTAGGCACAAAACTACTTAGGTTGGTCACTTCCTTTCAGTCCTAGGAAGGAGGCAATGGCAAGCCACTTCTGAAAAACCTTGCCAGCAAAACTGCGAGAACTTGTCAAGATAGTCTCAGAGAATTGGACACAATTGAAGAAGAAAAAAGGATTGGAAAATTTAATGCAGAATAAGTCTATATTCCCCTTTAGAATCATAGGCACTACATACTGGTATCTGAAAACTATCAGGGGGGAAAACTTCATTATGAGCATAGCTGCCCTTAGTAACAATTGAACAGACCGCACACCACAAAAGTCTCACTTTAGGATTCAGAGATTTATTTGAATTTAAATCATAGCAAACATAAAGCCTTTACTGTAGGCACTTACATCACATTGCAATGAGGCTCAATCGGACAAGCAGTCAAAAGGGACCTCCCATTATTCAGCTTTGTCTTTTATACCTTAAAACCACAAGTTACATGATCTTTGGAATCTGTCCATACTGTTATAGCAACAGTGGCAGTGCTCCATTCCTTTAACCTCAATGTTACAACATGGCTATTTGTATATGTACTTAAGCATACACTTCCTCTTTTCCCATAACCTCCCCACCTTTATTTTGGCATATATGGAACTACGGTGTCCATGTCAACTACCATTTCATCAGATGCACATGCTGATTACAAATTTTCATTTATACTTGCAGCAGGCAATTTATGTCAATATTGAACCCAATTCAGGCTCCCCAAACTTTACTGTGCTAGAAGGGGGTCCCCATTATTTTCCTCTCACAATACCAACTGCTGGTGCATAATGAGTCAGAGAGCCAGTTGCTTTGAGACTCTTTCTGGAGATTCCTTCCAGAGATCTAGCTGACTGCTATAATGGAGACTTGTGCTTAATCCAACAGGTTTTTAGATAAATATAAATAGTTTTAAGTGAGCTTTTTTTTAAAAAGTTTACACTGGAAAGAATTGCTGATCTAGCTCATCACCAGAATTTATGTTCTGTTTTATTTCTGCTTTGTTTGATGAAAAATGGAAGAGTCTGACAACTTAGTTTGGAATCAATTAAATGATTTTTTTTTACCAAATAATGCACTTTTGATGAAAAAGGTTGTTTCAAATGATGCAATGGCCTCTGGGAGTGCTAATTCCTTTGTGAGGTCTCATGACTATGCCTACTGCCAAGAGAGGAGCTATGTTCACATAATATGGCTAAGTAAAACATAGTTGAGACTCAGTTGTGGCCTATTGAATGTATAAACTAACCACAGTGGCTGGATTTACATATTATGCTAAATTAAAATGTGGTTAGCTAGTTTGGTTCTAATGTATTATGTGAATGCAGCACAAGATCCGAAACTGCTACTTGAAATAACTTCCCTTCCAATTCTGCTAAAGCTTTTCACTTCAAACAAAGTTGCTATTAGAAAAGTGTTCAATTTCACATGACAGACTGGAGACCCTTCAGACCAACACAACTCTCCATAAATCAATGAAAGAAGACTGTTGCTTTAAGTAGAAAGTTGAAGGATTTACTATCAAACAGGCGGAAATTGTTCAGCCCATCTAAAAACAACACTACAGCTGCTTCAGCTCCCCCTGTTTCTGCAAAGATTTTGAAGGGCATGGTGTCCATATAATTAAGATGACCATTGGATATGTTTCCACAACACATTTGATATGAATAGTGAACACTGTACTCTGATTTCACAAAACACCACCTTAACCAAGCAGGATGGGTTTGCACAATAACGATAACTACAAAAATGCAACCTTGAAACTTAACTCTTGTCCAAATTTAATATATTGCAATCATATTTTTATTATATCTGGATCTGATTCCTTGTGAGTTTTTAATTGCTAGGAACTGACAATTATCACACACCCTATATCTCTAGAAGCAGTGTAGTTTTGACAGTATCTATTTTACTATGTTGCTCCTGCAAAGCCAAGCAATGTTAGATTTAATACTACTTGGACAGGAGGCTACCAGGAAGTATAAGGCCATAGACTTGACCATGAAGTCAGGAAAAACGCAGCAGCAAACCATTCAAACACTGCTGACAAGAAAACTTTAAATCACTGGAGTCAAGCTCGACTTAGGGACTTTAGCTCTGGATACCATTTAGGAGCAAGAATAGCTACTGCCTTCAAGTTTGAGGAGCACCATGGCTTAAGAGGTTTCATCTATTATCCACCCACTGTACTACTGATTCACTGAGATGCTGATGAAGTAGACTTTGGGCTGATCCAATTGGGCTTTTAAGCTTTTTTAGTTTCAGATTCTCAACATCACTCCCAGATCATTTCATTATACATTGAAAAGTAGAGCATGTGATTGGTACATCCTGGAAAAATGGTAGCACAAAGGAATATTTGTAAAGCCTTCATGCATTCAGTTTGATGGGAAACCCTCCAGCTAGTCAGTTTTGTGCAATTTCCCTGTGTGCATGGATCATGTCCATCTTGAAAGAGGCTGGAATGTGCCCATTCCTTTAAAAAGATTTCTTGGATCTGAATATATTTGATAACTACTGTATTGCAACATTCCTGTTCTGGGGAAAGCTGATTGCAGTGATTGCTACCATCTGCCTTCATTTTAAACATTGTTTTTAATAGATTTTTATATGTATTGTATTTATATTCTCTATATAGGGTTTTCCCCATTAATATTATATTGTGGACATTTTAATCTACAGTGATCTTGTCAGCTGCCACGAGTTTTTTGATTATATCAAATCTAATAAACAACTAAGCAAATTTGAAATAGAGAATCACATAGAGAATAGAGAAGTCTGTGTCTTTGGGTGCAGTTTATGGCTTGCTTTGCTTTCAGAATATCATTTTTATCTGTACAAATAACCCAACTATTTCTCAGTCTTCTGTTTTCAATTTTTTTCTCCCCTGTAAAGCTTATGTTGAAAAAAGAACAGCCAATCACCAAGATCTTCAGAGTACTGTAATTTTGATTTCATGCACACATGCTCCATTACAGGGTGGATATGAGCAGCTACTACAGACTATGGAGAAACGCATGATGGATGTTGAGCAACAATTGAGGCTTGTGAAACAGCTTCTCCAAGATAAAGTCAATCAGCTGAAAGAACAGGTGAGCATTCTAAGTGGTTTCTAAGTGAATGGGCCATGATCCATAGTTGATACCTGAGGATTCCTTACACAGGGTTTGAGATAACATTACAATCTAAGGCTGGGTTCACACTAAACCATAAGATTTGGCAATGTGTTGTTTGAAACCAGCTAGCACTATGGTTTGTAAATCAATGTATGGCCAAGCATACAGATGCATGTTGTTCCGGACAGATTCTGAAACCTCAAAGTTCTCTTCCCTAGAACTTCCAAATATTGTTATAAATAGTAATTTGAATCAGGCAAAAATACCTTTAAACAAAATGAAATCAAGTCTGGTTTTGTCCTGGCTCCATTTACTACACTTTGGAGTATAGTCACCACATGTTCTAATCAGAAGATCATATCTACTCCTCGAGCTCGACAAAGTAATGCATCCTTATCTTAGAATGATTTGAAAAAAGGAGGCAGTGGTGGTTTAGATAATAAACAAGGGTTATGCAAACCATGGCTCACTATATTGTGTAACTGCAGAATGAGACTTTTTGAAGTTGATGTCAAAAGACCTCATCCCAATCCTATGTAGATATAAATAGGCTTCATAGTGGATGAGACCCAAATTATTTCATTCTAATTGTGCTGAATGATCAACTGTTGGCAATTTATTCTAGATGGCACACACTTGTATCAACACTTGTGTTAGACATGGCATTATGGAGAGAAAATAGTAGCTAAAGCATTATTGCTATTTACAGATAATCCATGCAATATTTTTGACTAAATTTGGTACTTCCCACAGATCTAGGAAAGTTAAAATATAATGATAATGAATTTTGTGTATGTATTTTATTTATATGCCATCAACTCAAGGTGGCAAACCTATTTGATATGTTTTCCTTCTCCTATTTTCCTCACAATAACAATTCTGTAAGGTGAGTTGGGCTGATTAAAAATGACTGGCCCACGGTCACCTAGATGGCTTTCATGGCTAAGATGGAATTACAACTCATGGTCTTCCAGTTTCTAGCCTGATCCTAACCACTAGACTAAACTATTTAAATTAATGCAACTGTTTATTACTGGTAAATTCAGTTTCTACGTATTCCCATTGTATCAAAGTGCTTTTCAGATATTTTTGGTATTATTTACCATTTATCTACATTTAGTAGATAGATGTATTTAGACAATATACAAAAGGATGACTAAGACCCTTTAGAGCAGGGGTGTCAAACTCACAAGGACACATCACGTGATGTATCGCAACTTTTCCCCCTTCGTTGAACTGGTAGTGAGCATGGCCAGCGCATGATGCATCTGGCCTACAGGCTGTGAGTTTGACACCCCTGCTGTACAATGACAGCTTAAAAAGTAATACTAAATTTAGCTACAACCAGAAAGTGCATGATTTCTTTCTTTGTTTTGTCCTCTACATATGTGGAACTATGTACCTTTTCTTAACTATGTTTCAGCTTGTAAGAAACACAAAAGCTGATGAAATGGTGAAGGATCTCTATGTTGAAAACGCTCAGCTGCTAAAAGCTCTGGAGATGACAGAACGGAGGCAGAAGATGGAGGAGAAGAAAAACTATATGCTAGAAGAAAAAATAGATAATCTTAGCAGAATAATCAAAAATCTAACCTCCAATGTAGGATCATCAGCTCAGCTGGGATCTTAGTGCCTTTCTACACTTGCATTTCACTATAGTGCAAGCATGTCTTGACCATTTATTGCAAGGCATTACCTTCATCTCATCCCCAGCCTATGTGTAAAACTTCTTAAGTCATGTTTAACTGTACCAGTGTTAAAATAGTATTTCCTTACTTATTTTGACTTTAGGTACAGCTCAACACATGTACAATCTGATAGACTTACTGTATTACCTATTACTTTAGGGGAAAGTCAGATGACCAAAATGATTTGAAGCAAAGGCAATACAGGTTGGATAAGGATGAGCAATTGGATAGCAAATTTCATGCTGATATAGTCCCCGAAAGCTGTGGATAGCACTTCAGGGGTGGGGAAAGACCCTAAACATAACTACCTATTTATGCAGAATTATGCACTTTATTGAAAGGTGAACATTTCATCTATTTTAATGCTGCATTTTGATAGTTGCAACTTTGGGGCTCTGCTCAAAAGAAATCTCACTACTACTGTCAAAAACACAAAATTAATTTGTGTGTGGATACACACCAATCATAAATCCCAAGTGCCTTACTTTATATTTTTGGGGTTTGCATGTTAGTTTTGAATGGTGTGAGGAGGCACCATGGCCTAAGAGATTTTATCCATCCACCATACTACTGATTCACTTTCCATGAGCCTTTTATCCATTGTCCTGAATGGCTAAAGCAGAATGTGAATGGCAGACATACCCCGAAACTTCCACCCTCTGCTGAAGTTTTAGAGACAGTAGTACTATAACCACACTTTGAAGGAAATTTAGAAAAGTGTACATCCTCTCAGTGTTCCTAGATCCATTCAAAGGAACAATGGTAGTACAAACATCGCCTTTTTGCCAGTCTCTAGGATAGTTAGATTAGGAACTCTCTGCCCTTTCAACTGACAAACACTAGAAAAGAAAAGTTAAGAAAGTAGCTGGACATCAGAAATGGAGAAGAAAAATCAAAGGAACATCAGAAGAAGCAGCTTGACTCTTAAGGGAAACTACAGCTAGATCTCTTCACCCTCAAATGGTCCCACCCTCAAGAAAACCGTCTGAATGAGTAAGGCAGAAAAGGGATAATTGTACAGGTAATCCTTAGCTTACAACCATTCATTTTAACAACTGTTCGAAGTTACAATGGCACTGAGAAAAAACTAGAAGTTTTAAAGGAGAGATTGGATAACCATTTGTCTGAAATTGTATAGAGTTTCCTGCCTAAACAGGGTTAGACTAGAAGACCTGCAAGGTCCCTTCCGACTCTGTTATTCTATTCCTATTCTATTCTATCAGTTCTTGCACTTATAACCATTGCAACATTCCAACAGTCACATGATCAAAATTTGAGTGCTTGGCACCCAGCATGTATTTATGATGGTTGCAGTATCCCAGGGTCATGTGATTGCCTTTTGCAATCTTCCCAGCTGGCTTCCAACAAAATCAATTGGAAAAGTCAAACTCATTTAACAACTGCAATAATCTGCTTAACAACTATGGCAAAAAAAGTTATAAAACCAGGCACAACTCACTCAACAACTGCCCTTCTTAACAATGGAAATTCTGGTCCTATTTGTAGTTGCTAAGTCAAGGACTATAGAAAAGTTGTGACATAGAGCTATATTGTTGTTTTTGTTAGTTGTTAGTCGCAAAGTCGTGTCCGACACATCGGGACCCCATGGACAACGTTCCTTCAGGCCTTCCTGTCCTCTACCATCCTCTGGAGTCCATTTAAGCTCAACATAGGGCTATATAGTATGCAAACTGATGAGAAAACAAAGAATTAAACAATTCAAAAATTCTGATGCTATCTGGCACCAGTGGTTTCTACTGTCAGCATCCACACAGCTGTGTTAATGTCTGCAGAGGAGAGGAAAAAATGTCTTGATTTGCAGGACAAGCTATTAGTTGATCGTAGTAGAACATTCTTTGCATGCAGAACATTCCTCTTAAGAATCTTAAATTCCAATAGTCTGTATATACAACAGCAAAGCTTCATATGATTATTAAGCATTATAAACATCATGGCTGAGAAGTAGCTGACCTTCAGATACTAAATCTAAATGCTGCTTGTATTTTTACTAATATTTTCAGGAACCCAAATTTCTCATATGTACATTTGAAGAAAAAAAATTGCATTCTTAAAGAGAGTGCTTCTGTTTGAAACCAGAAGTGATTAGCAATGAATTTTGGACTGCCTAATTATTTGGCTGGTTTGTTTTAAATTTCATGACTTTATTTTAAACATCAATTTCATATTTGACATTCTGGATTTACTGTGATTCATTGTAGTCAGAGTTTATATTTATACATGTGGATTCTTAATCACCCAATCATTGTCTTTCAGCAATGGAAAAAGAATACTGGTAGTTGCTTTCTCCGTGCTACAGCTACACTGAATGTGTGACTTGTTTTTACCACACTACCAATTATAACCTGACTGCAACCAGTGAGGCTAAGGCTAAAGTATGCCGTAGACCAAAATATCCACAGAACATTTAATTAGACAATTGTGCCTTACCCTAGCTCCTTCTACATGCAAAGTATGCTGATTCCACCTCTGTAGAGGGAAACCTAATTCCTTATACTGTACGAAATAATGGTCATCAGAAAAAGGTCAGGGGTCTCTATCCAAACAATTTTGATGCACTTGGTTTTTGTAAAGAACACGTGAGGAAAGAACTAATCAATCTTTGTAATTCTTATTTAGTACTAGCTAGAATGGACAGGTTTTTTATGGATGGGACCAGAATTTCCTGGGAGAGGTTATTGCTGTGGGGAATAGGATAGAGAATGTTGTAATTATTATTTTAAATAATATTTAACTATCTTACACTCAGTTCAGGGCTTGCACTATACCTTCCGATTCTTTCCCATCTCAAAATAATTGAAAACCATGCCAGCAATTTCCAGAAATTGTGATTAGAGATGGGTATACAGAAGGGGCTAGAAAAAAGCAGTTCAGGAGCCTGATTCCTGCCCTTAGGCAACTTTCCCTAACTGGATGCAATCCAGATGTTTTAAGATCCTTTAGATTCTTAGCATGGTATCTGAGAATGCTGGGGGTTGCACTTCCAATGTATTTTGAGAGCATCAGGTTGAGTCATGATGTCTCTCACTTCTCTGAACTTTGAACAATAGTTCCCAAAGGGTTGCACGTGCACAGAAAATTAGGTGATAAAAATGGTAAATCCAAACACAGCCATTATTTTTGTTTTGCATGGGACTAAAGAAAACCTGACTCAACTAAACTAAGCTCTTTTTTCACTTATTTTCTTTTTTAATATGGAAATTTATCACTCCAAAGCTTCTTATCTAAAGCAAGGGCCTCCAAACTTGGCAACTTTAAGATCTGTAGACTTCTGGGAGTTGAAGTCCACAAATTTTAAAGTTTCCAATTTTGGAGAGCCCTGTTCTAAAGCAACTTAGTATGGTAGACTGGTTAAAATGCTAAACTGAAAGCATGGAAACCTACTCCACCACGATCACTCCCATTTATGGGCACTCACTTAGTATCTCAGTCTAACCTACCTCACAATGTGATTGTTGTGAGGATAAATTGAAAGTAGACTCTGACGTGAAGGAAGGATGGATAATCCTGTGGACTTGAAAACTCTCCTCCCAAAAAATGACTGATGCCAATGCTATGTTATTTGAGGCAATGGGGTAAGGCATTCTATTTGCCAGATTATCTTGCTATGATGTCTCAACCAGCATCATAGGATTTCTATAGGTTCTATTGCCTCTCAGATTTGTTAATTGAGGTTAATGTTGCCATTTATCAGATTTGTATTTGATAAAAGTATTTTGTTTCTATTGTACATTGCCCTAAAAATAACTGGAGGATGGACAGTATTAAATATTTTAAATACGCAAAATCAAACTTTGTTCTTATATTGTTGATCTCCTATTTTGCAGCAGCTTTATTTTACTCCCATTATTTCTGCCATCACTTCACAGAATTTATATTTCATGATGCCTTGGTTAAGGCCTCTTCTTTGGGTATATCTGCATAGTCAGATATGCATACAGGCTGGGCCCTGCATTTCTGGTATCAATCTGGCACTGCAAAGTATAGTCTCCTGGGAGTTCAGCTCATCTCCTGATCAATTCATGGATGTGTCTGTATAGTTTTCTTGACAAAATGGAAATAGCTCACCATTTCTTTCTTCAGGGATTTTGCTGAATCAACACGTCCACCCTTGAAGCTCTTGCCTTTTTTCTGACCTGTGCTTCAAGATGGGATCAAAAATGTGAGGAGTGCAGACATTATAGCTATGTTTTTTAAACTTGGCAGTGTTAACATGTTGTTGGCTGGGAAACACTGGGAGTTGACTTCCACACATCTTAAAACTGCTGAAGTTGAGAAACACTACATTAGAGCATTAACCTTAGTTGGGAGACAGCTAAACCATGGCTATAGCTGGGTTCACATAATACATTTAACCAAAGTATTAATCCATTTTTCTGGGCTTGAACAATACACCATACACTACAGTGTATACTATATTAGCAAATGAACTGAGTTCAAACAATCAAGTAAGCCTCCCCAAAACAAATAAAGATAAAACAAGTTTAACATATAGTGTTTCCCCGAAAATAAGACAGGATCTTATTTTCTTTTGACCCCCAAAATAGGCACTAGGCCTTATTTTCGGGGAGGTCTTATTATTGTTGAGGTGCAGGAGGCAGTGAGCTTGGTCACCTCATGGCTGCTGCTGTGTGCAAAATTTTCCGGGCAGGCTTATCGTATTTTTCAGAGTATAACATGCATCTCCCTCCCCCTAAAAGAAGGTGACTTCCGGTTTGCTCATAGTGTCATTTTTTGCCCTCCGGAGCCTTCAGGGAAGCCTTCTGAGGGCTCCAGAACGCTCCGGAAGGCTAAAACTGGCCCTACCAGCAAACTGGAAGTCCATTCCTGAATTTCCGATTTGCCTGTAGGGCCAGTTTTTCATGCTCCAGAGGCTTCAGGGAAGCCTCTGGAGGGCGAAAAATGGCCTCAAAAGAAGGCCAAAGTCAGCTGGCCAGCGCACGCATGCCCTAGGTTTGCCATCACGAGGCTATAGCAATCCCTGCAGCCTGAAACAACTGATGATCAGGAGAAAGTGAAACTTGCTGTTTGCTCCACGGGGCAAATTGCTGGGAGGCAGAGGTAGATTTTTTTTGCTGTTTGCTGCAAGGAGGTAAGTCAACAACTATAAATGCCTATAGAATGTTCAAATTATTAGACTTATTTTTTAAAGACTACTTTATTATTATTCTAGACAGCTTAACAAAATGAAGAAGCTTTTTAAAATAAATGCTTGATCTGAAGAGGTCCAATGCTATTGTTTTAAAAAGTGCTATTCTTTTAAATAGAGAATAACTATACTTCCAGAAATCACATTAATTTTAACAGCTTTTGCTCCCCAAAAGCTAGGTGTCTTATACTTCGTAGTGTTTTACACGCTGAAAAATACGGTATTTCAGGGGAGGGCTTATTTTAGCGCATGCACTCAAAAGCCCAATTGGGCTTATTATCCGTAGAGGTCTTATTTTCCAGGAAACAGGATATTTGAATGAAGCTGCTGTGTTTCAATTGACTTGCTGCATAACTGAAGATATGTTGTGTTTTGGCAAGGGTGGCAATTGACACAAAAAATTAGATCAGAGGCTTTTATGCTTTTTTACTATTTACAGTGAAGCTATGTACAACAAGTATTTATAACACAGATCCTGTTTACCCAGTATCAGGTTTCTTCCTAAGTCTCCCACCCAGTGACTCTCTCTTTCTCCTGCTAACAGCCTTGTTTTCCTCTCATCTTCATTCCAACTCCCTCCCCAATTTGAGGGCTTAATAATGGGAGAGGGGGGAGAATGTAGCTGGAATTTTACTGTCCAATGTGCAGCACAACTTGACCGCATGAAAATGCTCAGCTGAATGCTGGCTCCTCCACTGAGGGAAAAACCTCTCTCAGGATCTTCTGCCCAGTCCTTTCCCAGAGACCAGGACTTTGCCACCAACAACCAATCCTTCTCCTTTTGGGTATTGGATGAAGCTACTGGCTACACTCAATTGGGTTCCTCCTTCTCATCTTGCCTGGAGCTTCTGTCCCTCTCTGTTTTCATTTCCCTTTTTTCAGGAAAGCCACTCTTCTCCAACAACTGCTGTGCACACGTAATTTCTCTTTCCAACTTTTCTCTCCAACCACTAATGCAGTGACTTTTTCTTGTCTTCTCTCTCCAATTTTTATTCAGGCCAGCAATATATCCACCATTCTCGCCCACCCCCCCTGCCCCCGAGCAACTGAGAAGGTGGGTGTCTCTCCCAGACCTCTGGTCCTCAACATTTATATGCCAGGCAATCAATGGGATTCCAGTCTCAAATCTCATTGCAACAGCTCATCAGCCCTTGTGATTGCTCACCTTCAAGATAAAAATTGGTCACTTCGCTCCTTTTACTCATTCTATATCCTGGCTCATGGCAATAGACCAGCAGTCTTGCCAAGGCATTAAAACCCATATGCCACACCTGCTTGAATGTGTTACACGAATATAGCAAATAAATTACAAACTAGACGTTTAGCGTGTAATGCAAAATATTGATTTGTCTTAGTAGGTGTGAGAACCCAGCCAACTGAGTTATTTGAGTTTATTGGGGGAAGTATATGGACAAACACAACTAGATAGTAAAGCAAATGCATAACCTGCTCACAAATATGCCTGCATAAGTTGTCAGAGTTACTTGAGCAAATTCACACTGGATATTGTCATATGTTTGTTTGCTTGCTTGCAGCTTAGTGCATAGTGTGCACCCAGGCACTGTGGTTAGTAAATCATTGTTTATGGCTTGACTTGTGAACCTAATCAATTATGGTTTATTCAGTAAATCATGGTTATACAGACTTTATTTGAACACATTTACTACAGGGTAGGAGCAGCAATATTCCTCAACATGCCTCTTTTTCCCACCCCAAGAATTCAGAAGTAGCAAAGACTCCCACAAGTGGACTCCCTCAAAGCTTAGTAAATTACACGAGCACATCTGTATCATTTTCGTTTATGTTTTTGCCCACCAGCAGTGTCAAAATCTCATTTCAAAAAACCCAAATCTTAACAGTCTAACCTACAACCCTGGGTCTTCCTGTTGGTCTCAGTACAGAGCGTGTCCCACTCTCTCGGCTATAATGTTGTCCTCCAATGTCACAGATTAAAACTACAAAGATATTTATTTATTCCATTTCTGCTGACGCCCGTCTCAGTCAACGATTCTGAGTGGTTTACAATTCAAAAAATAAGTATCAGAAATATTAAAAACTTTTTTTAAACCGTAAAAAGTGAAACCAACAAAAACACTAAAAAAACTTCTCACTTACACAAGAGCAAGATACTTGCCCAGTTGGCAATATAGCCAGCAAACGAAACCCTTGGCACATTCGTCACCCCAGGCTTGGAACACAAAGACAAATTTTAGGAAAACTTTAGGGAAAGCTTTAGGAAAGGCTAAAGGGACTGGGACCGTTTTCCCACTGCAGTTTGTGCAAACTGTCCCACCTGAGGGAAGTCCCTTTCAGCAACAGCTGCTTCCAACTGCCAGGGAACTCCAAAGTTTAACACGAGGGAGTATATAAAGCCCTTTCCCTCCAGGCCATGAGGTGGCGCACTCCCAACCGCCAGGTTTGGTTTTGTTCTGGGGTTTTTTCCCCCTGCGAGTGGTTTGCCATTGTCTCTTTCCTAGGGCTGAGAGTGAGTGACTGGCCGCCTGGCTTCATGCCGAAGGCAAGGCTAAGAACTTACGATCTCTAGCCCGGTGCCTGAACCACTAGTACGCCAGACTGACTCAGCGGACCCGCCCTCCACAATTGCCAGCTGCTCTTCTCCCTCTCTCCCTCTCCCTCCCTCCTCAGCTTTCAACGCTCCCAGCGCTGCCTTTCCCATTGTTCCTTGCGCGGGGAGCAGCCGCGGTTCCTTCAGAGCTCCGGCTGTGGGCGGGAACGGAAAGTTTAGTCAGTAGCCTGCGAGGAAAGAGAAGGGAAGAGGAGCGCGGGTCGGGAGCGGGCGCGCGCGCACTCGCCTCCTTAGAATTCTGTCCCACCCATCCGACTCTTCTTCTCCCCCCCCCCGCCTCCTCCTCCTCGCGCTCGGGATAGGGAGACGTGGTGCGCGCGCTTGGCCGGTCTGAGGGGTGAGGGGGGGGGAGGAAAGGCGAAGGGCGGCGATGGATCCTGACCGAGAAAGAGTCGCCCAGGGACGGCGGCGTTGGTGGCTCCTCCGGCGGCTGTGAAGGCGGCGGCGTAGGGGAAGGGGATGCTGTCCCGGAAGAAAACGCGCTCCGACCTCTCCAAACCGGGCGAGGTGCAGGGCAAGTACGTGATCAAGGAGACCAGCCCGTTGCTCCGCAGTGAGTTTTGAGACCTGGTCGGGGGAAAAGGGGAGAAACGAGGAAGGGAAAAGAAGGGGGAAAGACACCCCCCCCCCAAAAAAACCTGAGGGGAAGAATGGGCCGAGGGGGAGGGGGCGGTGTGTGGGGGGATCTCAAATCGCCGGGATGCTTCTTCCAAGGTGAGGGGTTGACTTTTTACACAATGGTGGCGGAAGAGACCAACGTTTAAGTTACCTTTACATCCCGAGTTCTTCTTGCAAGCTTTACTTAAGCCATTCTACATTTCTTAAATAGGGACAGCTGCTTCAAAAAGCGTTTTTTTTCCTCCCGCAAATAAAAGCAAAAAAAGATTAAAAGACTTGAGATCTTTTGGAAAAGCTTTAGATAACGTTAGATCAGTAGAGGGTGCTGGTTCTCACTCCTCTAATTATAACAACAAATACAAAGTATTCCTTTTTGACCAGAATAGAATGGAAATAGAATAGAATAAAAATAGAATAAAATTAGAAATAGAATAGAATTCTTTATTGGCCAAGTGTGGTTGGACACACAAGGAATTTGTCTTTGGTGCATATGCTCTTCGGTGTACATATAAAAAGACAAGATACATTAGTCAAGAATCATAAGATACAGCACTTAATGATAGTCATAGGGTAGAAATAAGCAATCAGGGAACTATATATATATATATTAAGATGCTCTTTTTTTAAAAAAACCATTCCTTGGAGGGGAAACCTAAAGTCGAATATTTTGTGAACTTAGTCTTGGTACTACTGGCAAATACCAGGGCTGAAATATGCTCAGTAAGACCCTTTTTTTCTGAATTCTGAGTATATGTCTAATGAGCCAGTATTTCATATGTTTTGGGGCCCTAGGGGGAAATAAAGTATAATTGCCAAGCCTGAAGTCTGTCCACCCCTGTCAGAACTTTAAAGGCACAGATAGGAAACTAATTGGTCTTAAATCACCTGTAGTTGTTGGTGTCTGTGTTCACATCTTTAAGGAGTGAAATTGCTCTTGTTCAAAGGCCCAGTGTAGGCCATGTGACCTTAGCTTGTCACCTTATTATAATCTTTAAAGGATTATGCATGGTTAACCTAAAGCTTTCTGGTTTGGAGAGAAAACAGCTGTGGCTGTGATCTCATTTCATTTGCAGGGGGAGAACAATTTTCTTTTGAATAAATTGGGGGAGAGATGCTGGTGATGATTATAGGCTATACCTTCCATATCTTCTTAATCATACCTAAGTCTCACATGGGTTCTCATATTTATGGTCTGTATCACCAGGGAAGCTGAGCAGGACATAGCCTGAACTGATTTGAAATGAGTTTTTTTTTTTTTACAATGCACAGTTAAATTGCAGAAGCTTGCTTGAGTTGATAAAATAAAAAGTTACAAAAGTGCAGTTTGAATTAAATTTTCTTGCCCAGAGATGATACAATTCTGATATTAGCAGGAAACAAGGATGGCTTTTATTTCTTTTCCATAAACTTTCAATGGTTTGCAGTAAGTGAAATGGAATAAACACCTGCCAGACTTTGGAGTTTATCTATCAGCGTAAACCGTTAAATAAAAACTTTTTATTGAACTGAAGTTCTTTGATCAAAAGAACCTAGGTAGGGACCAGTATATTTTTTTCTGAATCCTGAATGCCCTGAAAGGTAGTTTGGCTAATCCGAATTAGCCAAAGTTTTTTATTTCAAAAATAAATCTTATTCATTGGAAATGTGTTTACAATTTTCAGAAAGCCTACATGATACTGGCTGTGGTAGGGATAATCAACAATTATTTTATAACTATAAATAATTGACTGTATTCCAATAGCTTGCTTAGATCCCTTTCTTTTATCTTAGAAAGTTAAGTTCTATCTTGGCTCAAACTTTTACGGGAAGTGGTAAAGGTTGAGTTTGGTATAAAAGTCAAGAAGTCTGTCTGATCAGAGTTTAAAGAACATGTAACAAAAGAGATAACACTACAAGAATTTCACATTAATTACTACTCAATGCTGCCCTTAGCCTTGTGGCATAATATTGGTTGATATAACTTAGAAAGTGGCTGTTTTCCTGTTGACAAATGAGAAGGAGAGGCAAAATGAGTCACATTTAATATTAATAAAGCTAGAAATAGGTTTACATCAAGTACTGTATAGAAATCTGTGAGTGTAGGCTGTATGTATTTATAAAATCCCATTTTTGCAGCACTCAGACTTCCTTCTGACCATCATTATCTGAAACTGATAGCATAATTTCCTACCATTTTGAGGGGACAAATTGAAGATTAAAATGGCATAGTATGGGTAAAAATGAAACTCACCACTACTGTTGTTGTTGTTTTTTGTTGTTTTTTTGTTGTTTTTTGCAGACCTTAATTGCTACTCACAAACACTAATTATGGCCCAAGGGTTTAAAAAAGGGTTATTCACTTTTATTTTAGATGAAGTTAATCAATAGATGCTAAAATAATTTGACTTATTTTGCCTTAGAGAATAAAAAAGAAAGGTTTTCTTACTGCTTTCTAAAATAACCCTTTGAGGTTCTTTTATTAAACTATTTATTATGTTGCTGTGGTGCTTAGTCCTGATTTTTAAGAAAGGAAAATTTGATTTTGGTTTAGTTTGAGTTCACATGTAGGAAAAGGTCTTCTCTGCACTGCTTCATATCAGGTTACAGAAGTGTGAAGAATGTAAATAAAACTTGTTTGCTCAAAACTTAGTTGAGCAAACCTAACACTAGATAGAGTTAGTTATTATGATAGAGGGGAAATTAAAGAGGGCTCATCTAAGAGAATCACGGCCAGGAGTGAAGAATCTGCTGGATTTCAAATGTTGTTGAACCTTAGTCTTCCAATATCTTTAGCTTCTAGGCTATACAGTAGTATCCGGAAGGCTGAAGACTCCTTTCTCCTGAAGCTTGAAAAGTTGTTAACTTGTTAACTTTACTATGCATTTTCTTTGACAAATTCTCATAACTGAATGTTTGGAGAATTATAGTCCAACATAAGGGCACTATGTTAAGCAAGTTCACCCTATAGAGTAAGAAACCTATATCAGTAATATTCATAAGACAGTAGTAATGCATTTATATTAAACCCAAAATAGTCTCATTGTTTCAAAATACCTAGCTCATGCTACATTATTATGATACATTGAAATTATAGTAAATAATTAAATTTAGTAGAAATCTCAATAATGCAATTTTTATGAAGCTTGTAATTCCTTAATTTCAGAAATAAACATAGATGATTATCATTTGTTTTACATATTGTGATAAGCCAACATTTGACTAGTTTGCGGAGGGGGGGATTACCTGTCTTGTAAAAGTACCTATAATTACTTACTGATGATATGTAAAGCAAGTCATTATATAATGCAATATAACAACCATGTTATATTGAACAATGTATGTACATACATCAGGAAAACTCTACAATCTAGCTATCTAATGGGTCATGATTCCAGAAATATCAGAAAGTACAAGTTCTATTTCAGAACATCCCACAAATGTCCTGAACATAATTTGGCATTCATGTTTATGATAGATTCATAAAGTTGCAGTGGGATACTTTTGACCTGGCCATGTTATTTATTCATGAAGAAGTGAAATTGACTAAGATATATAAGATATACACTATATTGCCAAAAGTATTCGCTCACCCATCCAAATAATCAGAATCAGGTGTTCCAATCACTTCCATGGCCACAGGTATATAAAATCAAGTACCTAGGCATGCAGACTGTTTTTACAAACATTTGTGAAAGAATGGGTCGCTCTCAGGAGCTCAGTGAAATCCAGCATGGAACTGTGATAGGATGCCACCTGTGCAACAAATCCAATCGTGAAATTTTCTTGCTCCTAAATATTCCACAGTCAACTGTATTATAAGAACGTGGAAGGGAACGATAGCAACTCAGCCATGAAATGGTAGGCCACGTAAACTCGTCCAACATCAGTGTGTGACCTCACAAATGCGCTTCTGGAGGAATGGTCAAAAATTCCCATAAACACACTCCTGAACCTTGTGGACAGCCTTCCCAGAACAGTTGAAGCTGTTATAGCTGCACAGGGTGGACCGATCTCATATTGAACCCTATGGATTAAGAATGGGATGTCACTTACAGTAAGTTCATATGCGAGTAAAGGCAGGTGAGCGAATATTTTTGGCAATGTAGTGTATATATACATATATATATATATATATATATATATATATATATATATATATATATATATATATATATATATATATATATATATATAACCTTACTTTAAAGAAAATAATATTAAATTTTTGCTAAAAACTTTGATTCCAGCATTACAAGCTTGAAACAAAGTTTAAATACCTTGAGATTTCTTCCTAGAATGTTGTTGGAATTGTGCAGTTTGGGGTTCATGTTCATATAAAGGACATCATGGCTTTCTTTTTGTTTTACAGGATTTAACATTTAACGTATCCACTCTTCATTAACATTTGTAAATTTCCTACGTTCTATGAATTTATTGTTACTATAACTTTCTGCTACAGATCTGATGCCTTCATTCATCCGTCATGGTCCAACCATTCCAAGGCGAACAGATATCTGTCTTCCAGATCCAGTGCCTTCTGCCTATTCCGCCGGTGGGGACGGCGCCCTTTCCAGACATCAGAGCTTCCTAAGGACTCCAGTGCAGAGACCTCCTCATGAAATAGTACAGCGGGAAAGCAACAGGCTATCTGCCCCTTCCTACCTTGCCAGGAGTTTAGCTGAGGTCCCTCGGGAATATGGCTTATCTTCACAGTCCTTTTTAACAGAGGCCAACTCGGTTACTGAAAATGGAGATGCTGGATCCCGTTACTATTTTGGTCACTTTTATAATGATCAAAGACGACATCAACTGGAGGATCATGTTCAAGAAGAATATAGATACTATGAACGTAATACTGACCTCATCCAAAGGATGTCACAAAATCAGGGAAGACACAGTTCAGGCAAGTATCAATGGTTTTTTTTACACATAATTCTATTTTTCTTTTTTGGCTCTTATTTAAAAACATCTAAACTATATATATTAGGCGTTTACTAGTAGAATTGAATTGATATGATTGAACATACCAACATCTGAAGCTGCCTTGCATTGGGTCACATAAGAACTGTGGCCATGTTTAATCACCGCTTGTATTTTTATTAACATTACCTTGATCCATTGACTTAAGAGTCAAATTATTGTGGAAACAGCAAAAATTTGGGTGACAGCTGTGGACAACAACAATACCCTATTAGTATTTAAGAGGATCTGAATTGAAAGGCTTTGGCATTTCCTCCACTAATATGGATAAGAGATGATCTCAAAGAGCTGGTGTAATTAGCATCATTTAATGAGCCCATGGACCCTTTTCAAAGGTAAAAGTAAAGGTTTACCCTTTCTAGACATGTCTGACTCTAGGGGGCAGTGCTCATCTCCCTTTCTTAGCCAGCATTGTCTGGAAACACTTCCATGGTCATGTGGCCAGCATGATTATATGCCAAAGCGCACAGAACAGTGTTACCTTCCCACCATGGTGGTACCTATTTATCTACTCACACTTGCATGCATTCAGATTGCTAGATATGCAGGAGCTGAAACAAGTAACAGGAGCTCACCCCATTGCACAACACTCAGGTCTCGAACCCGGGCTATCAGCTTTCCAGCTGATAAGCTCAATGTCTTTAACTGCTGAGCCATCATACTTTACTTTACTTTACTTTAATGGAATTTGTATGCCGCCCACTCCCAAGGGACTCTGGGCGGCTCACAACAAATAAAAACATTTAAAACATTTAAAATTACAGAATTAAAATCAACACAACATCCATTTCATCAAATGGGGCTGGAATAATCAACAGCCCCAGGCCTGCCGGAACAGCCAGGTCTTGGTCGCTTTACGGAAGGCCGGGAGAGTGGTGAGGGTCCGGATCTCAGCAGGTAGCTTGTTCCACAAGGCCGGTGCAGTTACAGAGAAGGCCCTCCCTCGGGGAGCCGCCCACCGGCATTGTCCGGTCAACGGCACCCGGAGGAGGCCCAACCTGTGTGATCTTATTGGTCGTTGGGAGGTAAATGGCAGGAGGCGGTCTCTCAGGTAGCCAGGTCCAATACAGTGTAGGGCTTTAAAAGTAACGACTAGCACCTTGAAGCGGGTCCGGAGACCAATAGGAAGCCAGTGCAGCTTGCAGAGGATAGGTGTAACATGGGTGTACCTCGGTACACCCATTATCGCTCGCACGACTGCATTCTGGACCAGCTGTAGTCTTCGGACATCTTCAGGGGAAGCCCCATGTAGAGCCCCCCTTTTAAGAGCCATATAGAATCTCAGGCCAATAGAATCTCAGCCAAAAAAGGAACCAGCTCTGAAAAGATCTTTCTCTTAAGCTCGTTTGTGTTTTGCTTGTTGGTATTTGCTTGACTAAAAAATAGGCTTTATCATTCTGATTTAAATTTGTTAAACTAAGAACTAATGTAAAAAATTTATTTGTTCTACTAGACATGCTAGTGATTCTTTTATCCCAATGCCTCCACGGCATATTTCTTTCTTAACCTTTTAGTATGTTATATGTTTGAAGCTTAAAACTGAGTTGTTCATTTTTATCTTCATGACTGACTTTCATAATTCTTAGCAGTACTTTGTGCTCTGATTCCTATAATATGGCCTGAGCATCATCTAAATTTGGTTATAAAGTGATTCTGGTTATATTCCAGAATCAATACAATAGAATAGCAGAGTTGGAAGGGACCTTGGAGGTCTTCTAGTCCAACCCCTTGCCTAGGCAGGAAACGCTATACTGTTCCAGACAAATGGCTATCCAACATCTTCTTAAAGACTTTCACAACTTCTGGAGGCAAGCTGTTCCATAGGTGTTTCATCTCCTTATTGAAAATATTGAACCAATATATTAAACTAATAAAATGAAAGATTTTTAATTTGGGGAAAACAACTGATATATTTTAATTTAATATTTTGCTAATAGCATTTTAAAATATAAATTGCATACAATTTTTGTAAGTATTTCCTCTCATTGGACGTTTAGACTAATAGGTAGCACCTGCATTGGCATTAATTACTTTAATCAATAAATATTTTCATTAATTTTTCCATCTCTCTGTAAAACATTGTTCCAGTAATCTGCTGGATTATTCAGGTGGACTTTTGCAAATTTGAGATGGGTGGCAATGTGCTTTCTGGAGAGCATTAGTATTCTCTTCTCATACATGTGATTCTTGTTCAGTATTTTCATTATGGACTCATGAACCCAACATCATATAATGCAAAAGTGACCTGCAGATAAATTGCTGTCAACTTAGAATTGAATGCTACTTCTTGGGGTATTATATCCTTTGATCTTGGAAGAGTAACATTGGTATTATATTTTCTTTATTTATATTTTATCTATTGATCATGGATTGATGGAGGCCAAATACTTTGACAATTCTTATAGTCATTTCCAGATTCAAATGTATTGACAACCTATTTTCTGTAATTTAAGAAATTTTGATTGGAAAATGATTCATATCCGTAGGCATGGCATGGAAAATATACTTATGGGTTTAAATCCATGGACATAACAAGAAAAATGGGATGTATGTGCATTTTTAATGGGAGAGGAACCCTTAAACTCATGCTTATCTCATTGATTGGAACATCTAACGCCCCTTTAAGATAATTTCTTATTGTAGGACTGCACATACTTTTTTCCAACAAAGAGAGTGAATGTGGTGGTCATGTGTTCAGGTGACCACAGCTAAGAGGATAGTACAGTATGTTGTGTGTGGTTTATTTAATCAGAATCTGTATATTAATAGGACTTAAATGAAGCTCTGTTCACTTCATAGATTACATTGTTACAGAATCATAGCTCTGAAAAGGGATTTTCAAGCTTTCCCCATGTTGAGGCCTATTCTACTGGATGACTTGTTTCACCAGAGCAGAGATAGGCAACGTTTGAGAGGCCAAAAGTCAAGTTTTTCTTCAAGGGCAGGCTACAGAAGGCCATGATGCTACCAACAGGAAAAAAATGGGAGTGAACATCTTGATGCTTTTTAGGTTTTAGAGAGGTTTAAAAGATGAGAATGAAGACTTTGGGAAGGTAATTCTACTCTCAACTTTAACTGCCCAAATATTAAAAGTATATCATTTATTCTCTGCATCAAATGGGTATATTTCAGCAGTCTGGTTTTGCCTCTCAGAGCCCTTTTACTTCCATTATGATCTGAACCTTGGAAAAGAAAGAATTGAAAATATGTTTCTGAAAAAGGGTCATTTTGTTGCCAAAAACAAAAGATTTTATTGGAAGTGTGAACTTGAGGTTCTGGCAGATTGCATAAAAGCAACTTGTTGCCTACCCTCGCTTAGCAAGATTTATTTGTGCTTGTATATTAAAAGGTCAACTTTTATCAAAAAATATTAAGCACAGAGCTGGTTTTAGTGCCAAGGAGACAGTTTAACAATTTAGGAACTGCTATTAAAATGGTGTACTGAAAAGTAAAAAATACCAAACTTTGAATCTGAGGAAAGATAGTAAAAAAATATTTGTCTCAGAAATATATTTTTTTCCTTCAAAACATGTCATCAGATTTTTTAATGTGGTTTGTGCTTATGGGATGCAATAAATGTTGGACTACCACTTATAGAATCGTAGTCCTGGGAAGCCCATAGTCTAAAGTACAACACATATTACATTGTAGTCAACTGGGTATGTTGACTTGTTACTATGTACTCATCGTATCTTATTGCAAATTGTCTGGAGCAGTTTGAAGAGAGAGAGGGATGAGATTGTCAATTAACTTCCCCTTTTTGCAAAAGAAGGTTTTATTTGAAGAATTTCTGAGCCTCAACAAGGCAAATTGTTTGTAGTTTTCCCTTATGTTATATATAATCTCATCTTCCTGTAAGAAAACCAAGACATTCCTGTTCACTCCAGAGGGAAGGCTGGAGACCTAAAGGAAAGAGATGGCTCCTTTCTCAGTTCCTCCCACACTCCAGAGAATATGTGCAATATTGGCTATCTTTTATCAGTCATATATTTTTTTCTTCACTTTATTTTGATTTCTTTTCTGTTTTCCATTTTTTCCTGAGCAAAACCCAGGGCTAGGAAACTCACAGGTACCAATGCATCAGAGTCCTTTTCTAATAGCAGAGGGTGAGCAAAAGGTTCATCTTTCAATTGGGCAACTGTGCACAGTCTCACTTCAATAAAAGCTGCAATTCCAAAGCCATCAGCCATGAGTCCCATCGTTGCCCAATCCCCTCACCATCCTTTGCAAGAGTATACTATTCTCATCTGCAGTCACACTTCCTCAGATCCCTCTCCCTGCTCCTGTTGTAGTAAGCAAGAAGCAAGCCACTTAGATATCACTGTGATGCTTCCCTTCAAATCCATTCAGATAAGAGAGAGTGTGAACAGTTGAGGAAGGGAACCTACAGGCAGCCTTTGAGTCTCAGATTTTCTTGCTCAGGAGGTCTATAAATTCCTGGGCCTGGGAGATCCAGAACCTCATCTCCTTCCAAATCTCTGAGGGGTTTGCTGACAATAGAAGCTATGCCCATGTTTAGCTATCCCACCACCTCTCTTTCTACAGAGTATAGTCCCTGGACCACAGTGCAAGCCCTATAGGCAATGAGAAATGTTTATTCCTTGCTCCTAAACTGTGTATTTTTCCTCATCCAGTTCTAGACCTGCTCAAATACTTCAGCGCATCAAATATTAGCCTGGACAGTGCCCAATTCTCAGACGCTTGGTGCCTAATATAGCTACCAGAAGAAACTATTATTCACAAACTGGAATAGATTCTAAATCCAAAACATCTGACCCATTTGATGCAGCCTAATCAAGACCAAGCATAAAAAGAAACCTTTGACCTTAGTTTTGATAGGGGTTTGGTATGTCTCATTTTAAAATGTTCTGGCTTCCCTGTAGGAAAACAGGACATAAAAAAAATTTCTACATCAAAAACAGGGCATCAAGCCCACTCAGAATTTATTAACAAAAAAAGACGAAACATCTATGGGGAAGAGCATTTAATTACAAGATTTTTATATTGCGTCAATCCAAAAACTCTAAACCACTACAGAACAATTTTATATCTTTTTAAAACTGTTCTCTGATCTCTTTCTGAGTTGTTTCAAAGCTGGGAAATTAGTTACCTCATTCCACAGGAAACAACACCAGAAATTCTCCTAGTTCTAGCTTTGAAGTGAGTGCATAGAGAGCTAGGGAGATGGATTTGTAATAAATATTCAGAAACCATAAAGTAAACAAGGGTAAAATGGGAAAGATAGTAATAAGAAGAGACTCACAATTTCTCTCTGACTCACTAAGAGTATAAGAGGGAGAAGAGGAGTAGCAAAACTGAACTTTAAGATTTTGTTATTATAGCCTTTCTCAATAAAGTATAGTTCTGGTCTTCCTGTGGAATGTGTTTCCTGATCTGGCCTACGTCAAAGGGCTGAAAGTGGGAGAGAAATACCCACTTAGGATACCTATTGCTGTGGTAGAAAAAGGACTACTGTGGCAAGTCCAATGTAGTATTTTGGTTTATTTGGGAAAATATGCTTGGTATATAGCATACTCAGATTGTCAGATCTCAAAATCCAATTATTCCCATCACTTTTTATTGGACTCTGATGGTTTCCTTCCTTGTTGCTTCATAGAATATAAGCTTTAAAAAGCATGGGCAACTTTGGTGTCACTAGGGTTTCTATTGTGGGAATTCGGTGGTATGGCTGGCCTGACAGTGGAAACAAAATGAAAAATTGCTGGGCTGTCTGGTTGCCTTTGTTTAATTCTGAGGTTTGAAAACAGTGACATTAAAACAGAGGAAAGGAAGGCCAAACCACAGCTAGTGCTCCTGATCTCTCATGGTTTCCTTCTTAATGGTTTCCTTCTTAAATAAGAGAAAATAAGATGTTTCATTGAAACGGCAGGAAATTACTTTGAATTCTGGTCTCAGAGTTTGGAAGAAAAAAGAGGAAAATTTGCATCTTTTAGAGATTGGAAGTAGATTGTTTCTTTTACCATTGGCTAATAAGCAGTTAATGTATGAGTGAACAGAAACTAAAAATATGGATTGTCTATTCTGTAGAAATAAGGGGACAGAGTAGACATATTAAAATGAGAAGAAATGGCAGACTTCATTATATCCTCAAGCGTTCATTCTGTGGCTTAGAATGACCCAAAATATAATTCCATGTTGAGTAGATAACCATAAATTGTGTTTTCATATTTTGTAGAGGCAAAAGTTCTAAAAGAGGGTTTTCAAACTAACACACACTTGCTGAGTGATTATAGTAGAGAGGAGTTTTTACCTAATTACCCTAGTCCTTATTATGAAACTCTTCAAATTTAGGAGACATTTTAGTACTCCCAAGAACATACAGCAATAGATTCTACATATTTCTTAGAGTGTCCTCAAATGGATGCCCTTTTAACACTTCAGTCAAAATGCATCTTGGATTTTTTCGCTGAACAAGATATTTTCTGGTGAGAAAAAGATAGGAAAAAACAGGAAACTTCTTGTAATAGAATAGGTTACAACTGTAAGATGATGCAATTCCTTCACCATAACATTCCTTGAATGAAGTTTTTGCATACCAAAAGTCTTGTCTGGAAGCACTCTTGGAAATATCTCATGTAAGAGAATGAGATTGTTCTAAGTCAAACCAGATGCTCATATTTCTGTCTCACAGCTTCTATCTACCAAGGAAGAAAAGAATTTGTGCAAACAGCCACCATGACTCTTAAAAAAGTGGAAAATCATACTAAGTGACTTAATGGACCACACATCCCCAAAAAGCATTAACATCAGGCAGTGTCTTCAAAGGCAGTACCAATCAGCATAAAGAAACCTCTCATACAAAGCATATTTATCCCCACCCTAAGAGGTCAAAGAACACAAGGTGGACCCAGAAAGAAAATGGAGAGGCAACATAAAAGTTACACTACAACAACATTAATTAAGAGTGGTTGAGGCTGCCAGAAGAGCAAGAACCAGAACTTTGTATCTCCTTTGACACCTCAAGTAGTAAAAGAGGAGGAGAAGAAGCATCTCATGATGGAGTGATATAGAGTTGCAATATTATTGAGCTGTCCAGGTGCAAATGAGTGGATAACTATTTCCTGGAAGCAACAATTCATATAATCACAATATTATACATTTTAGCCTCTCAGTGGTGTCATCCAATGTCTGCAACATGGTTGCCCTGTCCCTTCATGATGACTACTGTACTAATGGTTTGGATAATTAAAGCTTTTAAAACATGTAAGATGGATCTTCAGCAATTTTGTTTTTGCTTTTTTTCATCCCCCTCCCTAAAATTGGTCAAAGGCTTTGATTGAAGTGTTGCCCATCTTCTCTTTTCCTTCTAAACTGGCCGAAGAAGCTAAGAGGTTCTCATAATTCCTGCCAGCATTTAAAATAAGTCAAATTCTCCTTAAAATCAAATACCTGGGGAGAAGCTAACAAGGATTCCCGTGGTTTTTGTGGCTTGATCACGACCTGTAGAAAGTAAGGGCAATGACCTTGACAGACATATGCAAAAATGTTACTTAGGAAAAAGGAGCTGAAGCAATCCTGAGGTAATATTTAATGTTCAGAAACATGTCAGGCAGGTGCTGATTCATGGGACTATAAGAAGGTGAAGGAGGTAAAAATCATTCTTGCAAGGTTCTATTCTAAGCTAAGTTTTGACTTTCTGTGGAATTGATTTCCTGGTTTGGTCTACCTAGCAGGGCTTGTCATTGATAAGAGTAGTGATTTGATCTGCTCTACAGCAACAGTCTCTTTCAGCCATCAATGTTTTCCTCTGGAAAACCTGAGCCAACTAGTCCTCTTGTTTAGAGCAATAGTGCAGAACATTATTTCTGCAGGTAGCCGGTATTATTTTCTTTGACTTCCATTATATCTCTGTTCTTTTTCACATGAGAATGGTAGAAGACAAACAAAGATGAGAAGATGAGAACAAAGAACCTCCTCTCCCTGTCAACTTAGAAAATTGATGCTGTTTGGAATAGAATGTACTAAATTACAGGAAGTTTAGTTAAGCCAATAACTAAACTTTCCTTAGATATTGGCTAAGGAAGCCTTGTATGCTTCATCTTTTCTGAGACTCCATGCCTAAAACCAAAGGAAGCCCTACTTTCATTTTGTCTCTCTTAATTTCTCGGAAAACTTTGGTTCCAAGTTTTCTGACATCTTGGAAAACTAACTCCACAATAAAAACCCTTTTGTTTCCAGATAATCAGTTCTATATGATTTGTGACCTCAAGTATCTTTTTGTTTTTGTTTTTCTTATTGGAAAACATTTGAAATGGAACATTTGAAAACTCCTTTTTAGCTGCTCATTTATCTAGTTTAGAAGTTTTTATATTTTTGACCATGTCCTTTACATTGTCCTCAGTGCTGTTGAGTCTTCTTATGGGTGAAGGGGAGTTAAGCTTTTCTTCCAAGTGCAAGCTTGTGCTAAAGTAAACTCTGATCCACAATTAATTGTCATATGGTCAACCCCTGGCTTACATTGGGCTTAGAAAGTACACAAATTTAGGCTTTGTTAGTACCTAGTTGTGAGACTACTAGGGAAATACTTGGGATTTAGGCTAGACTGGGAAATCAAAAACATCCTGGAAGAAGGCAGTAGCAAATCACGAATATATTGTTACAACAATTTGTAATGTATTGTTACAACATTTGTCAACAAAATCATCAAAAATTAAACTGACTAAAATATACTTTTCATAGTTAATGATGAGTATATGTGAATTTCTAAAAGCAAAAAGATCACAAATACATTCTTCAGACAGGAACATTTACATGAGTAAACAGGATGCAAAGGTATACGTTGTGGAACTGATCACAACCTGCTTTTCTGAGGAAAGAAATTACACTGTTAAATGTTTTTTGGTTTATTAATACCCCATTTGGCTTGGTTTTTCCAGGCATTGGAAGGGTTGCTGCAACTTCATTAGGAAATTTAACAAATCACAGTTCAGAAGATTTACCTCTCCCTCCTGGTTGGTCAGTAGATTGGACTCTTAGAGGAAGAAAGTACTACATAGACCACAATACTAACACAACACATTGGAGCCATCCACTTGAGCGAGAAGGGCTGCCTCCAGGATGGGAACGTGTTGAATCGGCTGAATTTGGAGTGTATTATGTTGACCACATCAATAAAAGAGCACAGTATAAACATCCTTGTGCTCCCAGGTAATATACTTGTGATCTTCACTATAGAATGTTTGAATAGATAGAAATAACTATGCTACAAGTTAATCAATTTCTTTATTGCTTATATGTATTTTCTCTTACTTTAATTTATAAAGACTATGTAAATAATACCAGAAATTTTAGATTTTTGCATGTTTGTTCACAAAACATGTTAAAGTTGATTGAGCAAAACATTCTTGCTTGGTATAAAGTTTCAGAAAATATCCCATGAATATAAATGGTTTTCTAGCATTTTTGGAAACAATTGAAGCTTAAAACTCCTTCACTCAAAAAATGGAATATTTCCAAACTTTTTAATTTACTAGATATTGAATACCCAACAATTTATTAATAAGAGGTATCTATTATCAATCCCCCCAACTCGCTTATGTAGAAATTGGCATTATATACAATTACCTCTATCTCTGTTCTACACAGTTATTGAACTCTGAAGAATATATTTTAAAATATTTATATCTATTTATTTACTCTGACAAAGAAAAGGAGTAGGCCAATACTCTTATTTTACAAACAGAAAATACTAAAATGGAAAGAATTGTGGTGTGCCAAACCTAGATTAGAAAACTTGAACTGAAATGAATTCAGGGCTCCAGGTCTAGCACTGACTTCAAAAATTGCCTGTGTTGCATGGTCAGAGAACACCTTTGCTGAGCATCCTTCTTGAAATCTAGTCATACTGAAAATTGTATAAATCCCCACGAATTTCTGAGAAAGATCAGAAATTACATATGTTTAATGTTTAATTTTATAATTGCCTCAAAATGAAGTCTTTAAAAACAGCGCACAAGTCAAAATGCTTAAATCCTGTGGTAGAAAATGATTCCTATTACATTAATACTCCTAGATTTATGTCATTTTAACTTTGATATTATTAGTAATTGGAGCTTTAACAAGACAAATTAATAACTACTATCCAGAGTTTCTGGTGATGGGCTGCACATAAATTTTAATAAATTATTAGTATTATTAATAGTTCTCCTTCTCATATGTACTTGTGCATATTACAGAAATTCTGCACATCTGATGGAATATAGAAGGCTGAATTCCAGGAAGGAGTGGGTACATTCCTAAGTGGCAGCTCAATCCAGATAGAGAAAAAGATCCAGTGTGAGAGAAAGAGGCTGAAGCCAGTCACCCCATTAATAGTTCTTAAGAGTATATGATAGATGCAGATAGCAGAGTTCTTCACTTTGGCAAGATTCTATAAGTGAAGAACAATAAAGAACTCAGGTTGGAAGAATCACCATGCGTCTTTCTTGGTTTTTGAGCCTGCCATCAATTGTTTTAAATCCGCTTGGTTAGACATATTGGACTACTGTATATATTTGAATAATTTGTATATAGGCAGATGGGTAAATATGAGTTTATAGAAATTAATAGTAAATTTAAATTATGACTCAATGGCAGCACTTAACCAGTATAGGCTGATATTCCTCCCCCACCCCCAAAGCCAAGAAGAGTCAGATTTCATTACTACTTGAGTGAGAGAGTCAACACCAAACTTGAATGCTCTAAAAACAATTTGGAATGCACCATTGAAAACCACTTTCATATTGTTGCCCTAAACTATATGAGTCACTGAGTCACCAGGAGTCAGGATTGATTTGAAAGTGTGGTTTATTTTATATACAAATAAGAAACCACTATCCATTTTCTAATCACTTGCTTAAACCAGAAGACCTGTGATTGGTCTTTGGAAGAGTCTGGTTCAGAATTTAAAAGTCTCAGCCTCAGGCACATCTGTCTAGTCACATCTTGCTCAATTTAATGTTTTCTTGGTCACATACGTTGCTAGATTGTGATAAAAATATTTGGTGTCTGGTTTTTGGTGTGTCCCTTTGCAGCGTCCCCCGTTATGACCAACCACCTCCTGTGACATATCAACCACAGCCAGCTGACAGAAGTCAGCCTGTCCTTGTACCTGCCAATCCATATCACACTGCAGAGATTCCAGACTGGCTGCAAGTCTATGCTAGGGCTCCTGTGAAGTGAGTATTGCTTAAACTTTTTTTTCCTATGCCTGATGATAAATATATTTTATAACAAATGTCTTACGTTGGAACCTTAAAGATACCAAGTATAAATTATCAAAAATATTTCTTCTCCCTAAATCCATTTTGATGTAGTGGGATGTGTTGACTGGACACTTCAGTATAGTCTTATAAATTAAATTGTTTCTGACACACTGTGATATTAGCCTTTCCTTTATGTTTGTTTTATATACTCCTGCATTTTCTCCCAGATATGATCACATACTAAAATGGGAACTCTTCCAGTTGGCTGACCTGGATACATATCAGGGAATGCTGAAGTTGCTTTTCATGAAGGAACTGGAGCGGATTGTGAAGTTGTATGAAGCATATCGTCATGCCCTCCTCATGGAACTGGAGAATCGCAAGCAAAGGCAGCAGTGGTATGCGCAGCAGCACAGCAAGAATTTCTAAGCTCCTTTTTTTTGCTATGGACACTGATGAAGGTTATTAGAACTCTTAGGGACTTTTTGCTCCCCTTTAAAAATCGTGAATGAGTGCTTTGGTTAAAAAGGCAGCTTCTCCCTGGATCTTGCACCTTTTGTAATTATCTTCTTTGTGCATCATGGCTTTTGAATACAAACTGTTTGTTGTATAAAAAGTTAGTTTCCTATTCTGAAAGCCACTATTGATGAAAAAGGCAAAAACAACTTTGTAATTATTTTGTCTTTCATGTTTTTCTAGCAAATGGTTCTACTTTGAAGGAGCAAAATTTCCTTTTTCAAATGGGAAATGTCATTGCACATTTTTCTTGAAAGTAGGCACATGTTTTTAAGAAATCCTAATTCCCATTGCACAGCTGGTGATTTCACAGGTGGTCCTGTATCTGGAGGATCAAGATATACTTCTGCTGCAGCAAATGAACTGTAAAGTTTGTAGCTTTCATACACAAGGTAACACATAGGGGTTTTTCCAGTGGCTGCCTTGCAGATTGAAAGTTTTGTTTGAACCAAGCACTTAATAAATTACTGCCTTATTTTGTTCAACATTGTTCTGATTTGCTACTGGGCATGTTTGAGGAAATGCCATATGTAGGCTGGTGGAAGCAGTTTGTAGCTTTCAAAGTATTCCAGGCAAGTAAGGAGTGGACCAGCTTTTTTTAAGTAACTATAAACATGAGTTGTCTTGGCCATATGCAGTAAATTTTATCATAATTAGATAGCAGTGAACAGTTTTATAAAACCTTTATTTGGTGGCAAAGTAGTTTTACATTTACAACTCCAGAGCAACTAATCTATTTTCATTCTGAATTGTTGCTTATGACTCCTCTATGACATGTTTTTGTAAAATAAATGTTTTTGTTTTAAATTTGTAATATATTGTTTCTAAATTTCATATTTTTTTGCCTTGTCAACAAGAAGTGTGCTGTGGGATCGATTAGCCCAAATTGGATTGCATTCATTACCCATGTTGAAGAAATTTACCTTTAAATGCCTCTAGATGTGGGAATGTAGGACAAAACACCGTTCATAGGCCTTGTGGGTATGTTTGTGCAATATAGTTAGCCAGATTACTGAATTTATTCATTTTCTCGATTAATATATGCCATGTTCCATAAGATTCCCTCATAGTCTGAGTTTGTGTTTGTGTAACATACTGAGCTGCAAAAATCTAACTAGAATTAATCCTAAATTCACCCGATAAAATTGAACCACACACAATTCAATTTTGATTGTTGTTTCAAGAATTTGTGGAGATTCCCCCCCCTCCAGAGGCTGCTGTTAAGTAAAGCAGAATGACAACTATTGCAAGTAAAACAGATGCAGTGTAAATTCTTGTATTTAGTGTGAGATAGGAAAGTTTCTGCATGAATATTTAGAAATTAATAAAACAACAAATAGGTAATTGTCTTAGGAACAAACTTTTAATCAACAATAACATAATAAAACTAGGAACACTCTTTATGCACTAAACAAATATATATATACAGTGGAATTTTCAAAGACATGTTAAAAAAGGCTTTTCCATCTCTTTAACATATTATAGCAAAAGAAATTTCTGCAACTTCAGAGAAGGCAAGTGAATAAGCTGTATTAAGAAAAGTGTGCATATCAAAACCTTTAGGTGTACATTGGGCAATGTTAGGATAACCCCACTTAAATAAGTGTACAGTTTACAGGCAGACCATTACTTTTATTCATCAGGTTTGCCTCACAAAACCCTCTAAGTGCACATAAAGGTTTAATTTGCATACTTCTCTTCATCAAACTGCATGGATGTGTCCATGAAGTTACCAGGAGTTGAATTTGACTTAAAAGAGAGTCTCCCCCACCCCCAGAAAGCCTTAAATGGTCTTAATGACTCAAAGGGCTCAGATTCAGAGAAGCCCCACCCAAGCAGTTGTGTGCATGATCGTCAGCTGCACTGCTGCTACATCCCATTCTTGCTTCTTTGGGATGGCGTGGCTCAGCTGTGAGGGGAAAAAAATCTGGTGTGAAAGGAGAAACAATTAGCATCTCTGGCTCTGGCTTTATGCTCTTAAAAAGATCTGAAAGTAACAGCATTTTCTAGAGAACCAAAGAGTACTGAGTCTGCAGCAAAATTAAGTCACAGCATCCTTTTTAAAAAGAAAATGACAGTCATGCTGATTCATCCACTCTCAAGCAGGGCATTGTCCAAATTAAAGCAGCCACACTTAAGCCATTGGTGCATGAGTGAATGAGTTATCATTTTTCTCCATCTTCCATGTTGAGGAGTGCCAGAGATTGGTACATGGATGCAGAAGTGATTAGCGTGTTTGAATGATGTATTTCTTGCACCTCTGTGGAAAGCCTCTGGATTACATACTCTTCTTCTCTGTCCCTTCCTTGGGCTCCACCTTTTGGGCTGTAGGGAAAGCATGATGGTACAAATGTCTGTGGGTGGCAGCTGCGCTGTAAAGTTTGTACAACGCCTGAAAACCAAAACATAAAAAACAGGAGAGGGAAAGTTTTCAGCTGTTCTCCTGGCGGACTACTCCTAAACAGGCATGCTGCATGTATTCAATCCTTTATCTCAAGCTATTGCTTTATTTTTTCAATTACTGATAGAATTTATGTAAAATGTGAAAACACTGCAAATTCCTCAGTTCAACTACATGTATTCCACTGGCTGCAGAACTCTGCTTTTTTGCCAGAGGAATTGATGTTTTAAGTTATTTCAGGGATGGTATTCTCTAGAGCAGTGGTCCCCAACCTTTTTATCGCCGCGGACCAGTCAGCCTTTGATAATTTTACCGTGGCCCGCTGAGCGCGCGCAGGGGTGGGGGGGCGTTGTTCGCGACGACACATTGATTGCGTACCTGCGCGGGGCTCTCTTCCCTGGAGCCTTTGCGCACGGCCCAGGAGCTTTTGCGCACGGCCCAGGAGCCTTTGCGCTGCAGCGATCATGTCCCCCGGCCGCTGCAGCGATCATGGCCCCCGGCCGCTGCAGCGATCATGGCCCCCAGCTGCTGCGCGGCCCGGTGCCAGGTACTCCACGGCCCGGCACCGGTCCGCGGACCGGGGGTTGGGGACCACTGCTCTAGAGAGCTGACCCCGCTTCCTCTAGCATCAGGGACCTGGATCCTTTCCCAGCAAACATTACAGGAAAAAAAGCAGCAGGTTTAATGGATACACAGGGCCCTTCTACTTGTTTTGCTGCACAATCTGCTTGTACCAATGGGCTGTGCAGTATATTAAGCAGGCTTTTTTTGGTCTCTGATCTGAATTCCAAAATGAGGCAAGCAGTCAAATTCTGCAGCTGCCTTCCAAATTCCAGCCTATGATGGGAAAGATTTTAAAGCTATCGGTAGTACAAATACCTTGAAGTAATATGAACCCACATGCACAGTCATTCATATATGTATACTGGTAGAGAAGGAATTGCTTTTGCATAACAATAAGTTGGCTTACCTCATTTGTGTTGCCCTGCAGAAAAGCCAGTTGCAAAAAGAAAGAAAGAAACAAGGTGAGAGAAAGAACACAAGATGTCCTTGCATTTATATTCCCAATTCCACTGTATCCTGAAGCAGTCTGGAGAGGGTGCATTCAGTTTATTCTGCCTTCTCTTCTTCTTGTTAACTAAACATATAAAGTTGCCTCATTCATTTTTCCAGCTGCCAGTTCTAGTCAAAAGCTATTTATTAGCAACACAGCCTTTCTATATTTAAGCTAAGTATTGACTTAATTATTTTAACATCAATTCTATATATTTGTTGTTTATTCTTTTATTTCTTTTGGGGGAGCCTCTTGAACCAGAGTGTTCCGATTATTAAATACATAGTTTTCATGATTTTTGCCTGGAAAATAATATATAAACCATATAAAGAGATAAACCTAAGATCTGAAGACAAGATTTCTAAAGTGCATCATGCATAGATATTTATGCAAGGACTAAAACCCAGGAAGCCTAGTTCAACACAAGAACATAATCCAAACAAACTTTCAACCTGTTGGACTAGAATACTCTTTGCTATAGCTGTCAAGCAACTGGGCAACATCTGTCACCCTTGCTTATTTATTCAGCTCTCTTTAGCAAGACTAGTGAATTTGAGCACAATCCAAATACATGCATGCACTATACATTTGTTGTTTTAACGTTCCATAATAATTCACCTTTCAACACCATCAAATTGGGAGTGATATTTAAACCAATAGCAATTACTCAGAAAGCAACTTGACCAATTCAGGTTACAGGAGAAGGGCCAGCTGAAAAACAGGCACTATAACACTGGTCTTCACAAGAAGAAAACGTCAAAGCATCCTGATTTCTATGTGCCTCTGCTTTAATGCCATATGTAGACATGATTTTTGTTAAGGATTTTCTGATCAGAGATGCATTTGCTTTTAAATATTTTACTTTAGTTACTGAAAAGATAACCAGAGCCTTTTATGGATGCCTTATGTGTTCTAATATCTAGAACGTAAATCCATTCTCTTCATATTGACTAGCAGCCTCTAGGGCAGCGTTTCGCAACCCTGGCAACTTTGAGACAGCTGGCTGGGGAATTCTGAGAGTTGAAGTCCACCCATCTTAAAGTCACCAAGACATGGCTCTAGGGCCGTCATGGCAAACCCATGGCACGCATGGAGTCATTGCTGAGGGCACGCAAGGCGTTGCCCTGTCAACTCCACATGTGTGCACAGGCCACTAGATTTTCGGCCTTCCCTGAAGCCTCCGAGGACGAAAAACCACCCCAATGTGCAAACCAGACGTTCGGGAATGGACTTCCAGTTTGCGCATTGGGCTGTTTTTCGCCCTCCAGAGACTTCAGGGAAACCTCCTGAAGCCTCTGGAGGGAGAAAATGGCCCAACGGGTAACCCGAAAGTCCATTCCCAATCTTTCAGTTTGCATGTTAGGCAGTTTTTCGCCCTTCCCAGACTCCTAGAAAGCCTCTGGAGCCTGGGAAGAGCAAAAAACAGACCTACCGGGCCCACTGGAAATCAGAAAACAGGCCTCCAGGGGGCAGGGTAAGCCATTTTGGCCCTCCCCAGGCTCCAAGAAAGCCATGCGCGCATGCATGGTGCAGGGGGAGTGTCACACATACGCAGGAGGCACGGCATGGGGAGGCAATTAAATTATGGGGGTGGGCAGGCAAACATGCGCGATAGCATGTTTGGCACCCGAGGTGAAAAAAGTTGGCCATCACTGCTTTAGGGCTTTCTAAATCTTACCTGGAGAAGTCAAGAGAGCAAACATTACTTGACTTTGATCTTTTCATTACCATTATGATGCCTACTAGTGATTTTCAGCCCTCTAAATCTCCTTCATAGTCTTCATGCAACTATTTCCTGTGATGTAAAAGAGCACTTCTTTTTGCACAGCAAACCTCCAAGCTGGGGTCACTGAGAGCAAACTCCACTCCTTATTAGCACTGATGATGTTATAGCAATAGCAAAAGCACTTAGATTCATATGCCACTTTGCAGTGCTCTACAACCCTCTCTAAGTGGTTTACAGAGTCAGCATATTGCCCTCAACAATCAATCCTCATTTTACTGGCTTCGGATGGACGGAAGGCTGAGTCAACCTTGAGCCTGATGAGATTTGAACTGCCAAACTGCAGGCAGCCGGCAGTCAGCAGAAGTAGCCTGCAGTACTGCACTCTATCCATTGCGCCACCGCGGCTTATACCTAGTTTGGTAATGAAACATTTGAAGAAAACAAACAAACTCAGCACCAAAGACACCTCATTTCAACCCTGATTTACAAATACTCTCCTTTATTGGTTTCTCCAAACTGCTGTCCTCCCAGAATGTAGGATTTCAGTTTCCATCATTCCCATTTATTGTAGCCAAGTAAGGGAACCAAAGACTCTGGATCAGAAAAGGCTCAGTCAAGTATTAATATTTGAAATGTTAGTTCAAAGGTGCACAGATTTTGGAGGTAGTAGTCAGCTTTAAGATGGAGTCATGCATATCCGTTCTAGTGCCTAGTGTCATTGGGAGTTGGATGGCATACATGTTTAATAAATAAATAAAATATTGTTTTGCACAGAAAACCATCTGTCTCTTCTCTCTTATATCCTCTGATTCTGTAGAGAAGCTCTTCATTGTTACAGAGTTTTCAAACTTGTTAAGCCTTCACTATGGTCCATTTTGGGCCCCTTTCTTCCCTGCACCTAGGCTAGGGAGACTAGAGGCTTGTTAGGAACGCTAGCATTAAGGCTCAAGAATGGTTAGTGAGCTCTTACCTGGTCCCAGAGTGCTGCTGCCACTTGGTCTATGACGGCCCCCAGCTCCCTGTACTCCCCGGAGTATCTGATGTATGCCCATGTGCAAAGGGTGATCAGAGTTAGCCCCATGATCATATTGCAGAGACTGGCTATGATGTCCAATCCAATGAAGCCCGTGACACCAGCAATGACATAAGTGATGAAGATGACAACAAACAGTGTGGCTGGGGTGCGAGCAGCGTGGAAGATGTTCTTGCTGTCGTTGTGCTTGATATACTGGACATAGAGCTCGTCAATTTCTGCCTCCAATTGCTGGAGGTACCGACGGCTGAATTCTTCACCTCCCATCTTTTTCACACTACGGAATTGCCGGACTGCCTCTTCCTTGAGCTCCAGGTGTTTATTCTGAAGATCACTGGGTGCAAGAAAAGGTTTGTCACCTCCACACACCTGAAACAAGCAAGTAAAGCATTAAAAAAAAACAACACCAGAGGGTAAACCCGACCAAAGAAATGAGGCATCCAACAAGATTTGTTAGATTTGAGTTCCCAGAAGTCCTAGACAGTATGAAAAAGTCATTCCAGTTGGGAATTTGAATTCATCAGGATAAGAAAGCTGGCTTATACACATGTGCCATATTTTGGGAGTATAAGGCGCACCTTAGTTTTTGTTGAGGAAAATGGGGGGGGGGAATGTGCCTACCAAGTATTCATCTGGCTAGCGTCCTTAGTCTGGTCAGCTTCAGCACCTAGGTTTGCTGGTTTTGAGCGTGCGCACAAGTGCTTTTTATCCCTGGTTGGGGATAAAAAACAGCTTCTGGAGCACAGCTGATAATTGGAGAGAGAAGCAATGAGAAAAGCAGGGGAACCCCGAGAGATAGCTTCACTTGTTAGCACCTCATTAGGGTTGAAAAAAAGCTTCTCGGAGTATAAGATACACTCAAATTTTCAGCCTCTTGGGGGGGGGGGAGTGCATCTTATACTCTGAAAAATACGGTAATTAGGCCATCACTCTCCTGCTCAGTACAGGAATTGCAATTAAAAGATCCCCAATAAATGTCTTATCTATGCTCTGCTTGAATCCATCAAGTAATAGGAAATGTTGGATAACTAGTTCTACTGTTGGACTGCCCTTAACATTTAAAGGAAAGATCATTATTGTACGTCTTTCCCTTGGAACAAGCCTTGATCTGTTTGACATCCATGCTTGAGTTCATGGAATTTCTCATTTTCGATACTGTAGTGATTTAACATCTTTAGCTCTTTAAATCTTTCTTCATAAGACTTCATTTCTACTGCTCTGATCATCTTCACCGTCCTTGCCTGACTTGTTCTACTATCTTTGAAACCTTCTTAAAATGCAGGATTTGGAAATGGATTCAAACAGGGTCTGACCAAAGCAGATTATCTAAAGTGAAATGAGTTGCAACAGGCTGTTCAACATTTTTAGAGGGATAAAGTATTTCAGTACAAGTAGTTACAGATCTGATTGTGTTTTCTTAATCATATTAATTCTATATGATGTATTTTATATATACAAGTCAGGAGTTAGTGATGGTCTAATTTAAAACAACAATGAATCCGCATACAGATGGGAGGTTGAACAACTAGCCTCATGGTGCAACCGGAACAATCTGGAACTGACCACACTCAAAACCTTAGAAATGGTGGTAGACTTTAGGAGAAACCCTCCCAAACTACCACCTCTCACAATACTAGACAGTATCAACAGTAGAGACCTTCATATCTCAAGACCTAAAATGGACACCTAACATCAAAAACATCATCAAAAAAACACAACAACGAATGTTCTTTCTGCACCAACTTCAGGAAACTCAAAGAGCCGCTGCCCAAAGAGCCGCTGATACAATTCTACAGAAGAATTATTGAGTCTGTCATCTGCACCTCTATAACTATCTGGTTTGGTTCTGCAACCCAACAAGACAGGCACAGACTTCAGAGGATAATCAGAACTGGAGAAAATACAATTACTACCAACCTGCCTTCCATTGAGGACCTGTACACTGCACGAGTCAAAAAGAGGGCCGTGAAAATATTTACAGAGCCCTCGCATCCTGGACATAAATAGTTTCAACTTCTACCCTCAAAACAACGTTAGAGCACTGCACACCAGAACAACTAGACACAAGAACAGTTTTTTCCTGAACGCCATCACTCTGGCTGAACAAATAGTTCCCTCAATACTGTCAAACTATTTAAGTCTGCATTAATATTACTATTAGCCTTCTCATCGTTCCTATCACCCATCTCCTCCCACTTATGACTGCATGACTGTAACTTTGTTGCTTGTATCCTTACGATTTATATTGATTGTTTCCTAGTATGATTTGATTGCTTATTTGTACCCTGTGTCTATCATTAAGTGTTGTACCTTATGATTTGTGACAAATGTGTCTTTTCTTTTATGTACACGGAGAGCATATGCACCAAAGACAAATTCCTTGTGTGTCCAATCGCACTTGACCAATAAAGAATTCTATTCTATTCTATTTCACAAGATTTCAGGTGACTTTTAGGGACAGGGCGACCTAAGGCAGCAATGTCGAATGAATTCTGGGGGCTGACAAAAACTCAAAGACCTTCCCCTGAGATCCAGAACACATATTTTTGGAACTACACTGCTCTTCAGAAGACCTCGAATTACCCAAGGCTTTTAAATGGAGTGAAAGAGCTACGGCTCCTTAGAAAAATGATGGGACAGAATCCAAGCCTTACCTCTTCCATTCGTTTGTTGTAAGTATCTTTTGCAGTGGCAACCGCTGCCAGATTGTTTGCTTCTGCAGTGGCCTGTGAAGGCAGAATGGGGAACAGGGACAAAGAGGGGAAAAAATGTTGCTATGGAAACAGGAGGCCATTGACCATAACAGTTGGAAAATTCTGTGAGTTTATTAATTGCAAGCAAGGAGGCTTTTTCGCCTAAAGCGTCAGGGAAGCCCAAAGTCAGGATCAAGCAAACCATGTCAATTCCTGGATGGTTCTGGAGGAATCATTCTCAGCACAAGGGGGAAAGTGCTTTTTGGAAGAAATGCTTTGGAAGAAATGCTTTGCACATTGCCTTGAACTCTTAGAGCAAAGGCAGGGGATTATAAATCTAAATCTTATATAAATAAGCACCCAAATAGTACACAAACAGTTTCTCTACTACTTGTAAAAATTCTTTCAGGGTGACTCCAATCAGTTCTCTTTTTTTTCCATCCACAATCCCTTTTCTCTCCTAGTGAATGCACATTTAACCTGGGAAGAGGTTATTAGATGCTTTAATTAACTACTTTCCACAAAAATCTCTCCTCTAGTCCTCAGTTAATCAGTTAAGGCGCTGATGATAAAAGCAGAGACTGCTTTTTTCCTTACTGTTTAGCAATTTTGATGGAAAGGGGAGAAAAACTGAGATAAGGGAAATGTCTATGGAGATTCTCAGTCATCCAGGTCATGGTTGGCCCAAAGGTGCTTTTTTCAACAGGCAACTGGACTTTCTGGTTTTTGTTTGAAGGTGTTTCACTTCTCATCCAAGAAGCTTCTTCAGTTCTGAGCTCTGAACTGAAGAAGCTTCTTGGATGAGGAGTAAAACATCTTCAAACAAAAACCAGACAGTCTAGTTGCCTCTTGAAAAAAGCATGCGGATACGCCCTTATACATTAGCAAAGCATCAAGAAAACTGGTTTACGGTTTATTCTGAAAGCAAGACTAGATTGAATTGTGAGTGTTTTTGCATATTTCTAAAGAGAGATATCACTATGACCACCATTTACACATAATAGTATGCTCTCCATAATATTCTCCCATTACTGTATTCAATTCCATTAATGTACTGCCCTTCCCAAACTAATGGGAAGTGTAAGATCTGAGCATCTTGCACATCTTCAAGAGACATCTCTCTCTAAGTCGTCTCTCGTGATTGATAGGAATTGATAGGGGGGAAATGCTTTATCCTCCCGATAGACACATACATTCCCAACCCACCCACCAGCACCCAGAATGCAGTAATTACCTGCAACATTGATTTTGGATGAGGGAGCTCTTCTCCTTGGTAGATCTTAATATAGGCCTGGGAGAAAAACAAGTTAAAAAAACCTCCAAGTGATATATGGAACTTCATTTAAAATTTGCTCATAAAATATTATATCAAAAGTGTTTTTAAGTTCCTAGTAGAGTCACAATATTAATTAACCATATTAATCATATAACGTCTGCTATGTCATAGATGTTATGCCGTTAATGGTGATTCCAAATATAACTTTAAAGTGCTGTCCTTGGTTTTTTTAAGCTATTGAATGGGAAAGCTGTGACTTCTACAGATGATTTAAGTGCAACTCATAGCAGTTCTAATTACTAGCTATGCTACTAGAGATGGTAAAATTCTACTTCAGGCACATCTGACGGAGCTTAAGCTCTAAACTGTTTCTGGAGAAATCTGTTCCCACAGAGCCCCAGCTCAGCTCCACCATGCATGCACCACAGGCTAGCTGATTTTCAGGTCTCTGCTGTACATGTGGGCGGAAAGGAAATATGCATGCATGCACATGGGTTTGGGGGTGCACCGCACGCCCCATGCCCCATTTCTGGTCCCAGGAGGCTTCAGGGAGGCCTGCTAGGCCCAAAACAGAGTGCAGGGGGGTGGGGAGAAGCATGGGAGGGGGTCATGTACACATGTGTAGGGGGCGGAGCATGGGGGTGTCGCGCATGCATTGCATTATGGGTTTGGGCATGCGATGACAAAAAGGTTAGCCATCACTGTCATAGAGATGGCGGAGGACCTTAGCCACTGATCCCTAGAAAATGGAGGTTTCCTAAGCCAGAAAGCCTTCTGTTTTATACTTTTAGCTCACCTTGAAATATTCCACAAGGCCTCGGCAGGTGATGTTATTTCCATTGATCTCCTTGACATCCAGGCTCTTGGGGCTCAATAGCCATGGAATCAGGATTTTCAAGTTTTTGATGAAATCATCATCAATTTCTGTAAGGGGAACATGAACCCTGTTGATGAGCGTGCCTTTTGTAATGTAAATACTAGAAATCCCAAGAACTCAGGAGACTCCAAAGTGAACCAATGATTGAGGATCTAAACCAAAATAATGAATTCTATATCAAAGTGTCCAAAATACTTTCTCCCAACTTAGGACACTTTCTGTCAACAAATTTTTAATTATTATCCATGAATAAGATATCAAGGCAGATACAACACAATGTCATTTATATGAACTTTTCCACAGTACCAATTGGGGATGAAGAGCTCAGGAGGACAATAGCAGACATTGCCTACTTCATTTGACTAAAGATGGTCAGTTTTATCAGGGTCAGATGGTCAACATAATAATAGAAGTTTGGACAATCAGAAGACAAATTGCTCATTAACGTATTTGCAAGAACGGTTTGGTTCATACATTGTGCTAGAATTAAACTACAGCATGCTAAAGGAGCTACAATGGCCAGGCTCAAAATAAACCATTAACCATGGTTTAACAAACCGAAATGGCTAAGTTGATTCAACAAGCAAAGCCAAAACCAAGCAGATCATATCGAACTTGTTGGCGCAGTGGTTAGAATGCAGTATTACAAGCTAACTCTGACCATAGACTGGAGCTCGATCCTGACCAGCTCAAGATTTACTTAGACCTTCATCCTTCTGACGTTGGCAAAATGAGGACCCAGATTGATGGAGACAATATGCCGGCATTGTAAACCTCCCAGAGAGTGCCGTAAAGCACTATGGAGCACTATATAAGTCTAAGTGCTAATGCAATGGGTGAGCCCAGCCAGCCACCATGCTCCTTTTGCCTAGTCTGGATTGTCTTCACTAGTATTTTATTGGTGGACCTTCTGACATGATCTACTATCTATTACATCCTCCAAACTTTTACCTGGAGATGGCCGTGACTGTTAGGATCACACAATTCTTTGAAGATTAATCCTGGAGGGTTAGAACTATCAGATCCCTGCCCATCTTAATGTTATACTGGGAATTAGGAGTGAACAATACCAACAAATACCAGTTCAAAGGTCCCCTCCTTCCCTGGACATTTCCATGGCATAGCCTGAGACATGGCATTTCTCCAAACAACTTGGCAGACTCTTATTTTCCTCCAAAAGCCGTTGAAATCTCTATCGCAATAATGTCACTTTATTACTAGACGGGCCCCTTTGCAACCCTTAGCGTGAAAAATATTTATCAACAAATGTGTCTCTTAGGCCAACAGAATTTACTGCCTTTGCAAAACCTGGCTTGATGCCCATGAGCCCAGAGGCCAGTTAGAATGGCCCAATCAGAAACCTAATTCAATCACGAAGTAAACCTTGTCCCTATATGATACTGCTGAGTTGTTCTCCTCTTCTGTGTAGAGGTCATAGTTTTCCCTTAAGGAATAATCTCTAATCGTGTTGAAGGTATCTGAATGGGTAAAGAGAAATTCTCTCAATCAGGCAATCAGAAGAGTACAAATTATCTGAGGAATTGTCTCACCCCAATGGAATGGGCTCGCCTAGCGGTGGGTTTCACATTTTGTTATCACCGGTTAGACACCCACCCGGGTGCTCACACGCTCCAGAGGTGCACGCGCCCCTTCCGCACATTCACCCTGCCTTCTGCGTGCTTTGCTCGCACGTGCACTTTCCGCGCAGGTGCCCAGACTCAAAAACATGCCTAAATAGGATAGCATAGAGCCGGGACAGTGGGCAGAGCACCCGTGATTTCTGCTACCGGTTCGGATGAACCAGTCCAAACCAGCTGAATACCACCTCTGGGCTCGCCCCACCTGCCCCTACAGAAGAGGCCTCCATTAGACCCCATTGGCCTTCTCTGCCGTGACCTCTGGAACATCCTGCCACCAGAGGTATGATCCATCTCTTTTATGTCCTTTCAGAAGTGCCTTAAATCCTGGCTTTTCTGGTTGACATGGGGTACTGATATGGAAGCGCTCTATGCTGGGAATAGTTGGTCAAGTGAGATATAAAAACCCACCCACATATGGCTTCATCCTCTTGGTTTTTAGCCTTTACAGATAGTCCTCAACTTACAACTGTTTGTTTGGTGACCATTTGAAGTTACAACGTCACTGAAAAAATTGACATATGATCATTTTTCATACTTACGACCATTGCAAAATTAGCAACTGGCATGTATTTATGATGGCTGCAATGTCAACGGGAAAGGTAGATTTGCTTAACAACCGCGTTACTAACAATTGCAGTGATTCACTTAGCAACTGTGGCAAGAAAGGTCATAAAATGGGGCAAAACTCTTGCTTAGCAACAGAAATTTTGAGCTTACTTGTGATTGTAAGTCGAGGACTAGCTGTATTTATTTGGGGTTAACTTTAATGTTTTTAAAAATATGCTTTTATGGCATTGTAAGGCTCCCAGAGTCTCTTTGGCTAATGAGAGGGGTGGCAAATTTAAATACATAAATACATAAACAAATAATGCATAAATCTCATCTAAGAAAAAAGGTACATGGGTATAATTAATTAAGCAGAAAAAAATCTGGAGACTACCATTATCTTCTTTCTGCAGAACATGAAGTCCATCTAATCATAACTGGTCAGTTTCATTCTCTTTTGGGAATGAAAGTACAGATTAGGCAAAATCTGACTCCAAAACAGCAACTGTGAGAGGGACCTTGGAATCCTAGTGGACAGTCACTTAAATATGAGCCAGTAGGGTGCGACAGCAGCCAAAATGGCTAATACAATACCTGGTTGTATAAACAGAGGCATACAATCAAATTCACGTAAAGTATTAGTACTGCTTTATAAATCCTTAGTAAGACCACACCTGGAATACTGCATCCAATTTTGGGCACCACATTGCAAAAAAAAAAAAAACCGCTGGAAATTTTGGAAAAAAGATAATTAAAGGCCTGGAGACTAAAACATATGAAGAAATATGCAGGATTTGGGTTTGCCTAGTCTAGAGAAGGACTAAGAGCAGAAGTGGGTTCCTACCAGTTCGCACCTATTCGGTAGAACCAGTTCGTCAAATCTACCGAACCAGTTAGAAGAGGTTCCACCAGCGGACACGGAAAGCAGGCCACACCTACAGAAGAGGTTCCAAATTTTTTTGAAACCCACCACTGGTCCTTGGATATGATTATTCTACACTATCATGCTCATATTTATAAAACTCAGTGCCTCTGTGAAAGGTAAGGATGACTACTGCGTTTGTGGTGCAATCAGAACATTGTGTGTGTTGAAGTTGTTTTAACGCAAACCAAAGATGCCTTTTAAAAAACAAGTTTACATCATATTCTTATGCATGCCAGTGCTGTGTGTGAGGTAATTTATGGTGGTTCTGACAAGTGTCGTCGGCATCTTCATATCCGGTCACATGGGCGGCAAGCCACTCCCATCCGGTCACATGGGCAGCAAGCTACTCCCACAAAGGAGGTCACACCCACAGAGGTTTGAGCAATTTTTGAAACCCACCACTGACTTAAGAGTGACATGAGAGCAGTATTCCAGTATTTGAGAGATTGCCACAAAAAGGAGGGAGGGCTCAGCTTATTTACCAAAGCAAAAAAACTGTAGGTAGGACAAGAAACAATGGGTGGAAACTAATCAAGGAGAGAAGCAACCTGAAACAAGGAGAAATTTCCTGAGAAATGAGAATAATTAACCAGAGGAACAGCTTGTTGTCAGAAGCTGTGGGTGCTTCATCACTGGAGGTTTTGAAGAGACTGGACAGTGATTTGTCTGAAGTGGTATAGGATCTCCTGCTTGAGCAGGGGGTTGGACTAGAAGACCTCCAAGGTCCCCTCCTGCTCTATTCCGATTGGTTGAAAATGAATGTTATCCCTAAAACAGCCATAGACACACAAACACACACACACTTCTGCAAACCCTGCCTCAAATTGGTCTCTGATACAACACCTCCAACTTGGTAGCTGTGAATTCTACCTCAGTTTTTGTGCTGCTTGGTTGTGTTTTATTTTTTGAAAAGTTTTTTTTTTGTTTTGTTCCCTGTATACAATTATAGGTATACATTCACGTTTACATGTCATTCCATTTACAGGGTAATAATAACATATCTTTTGGATTGCTTTGTTTACCATCCCTCGCCTGTTTTCACACCACCTTCTTTTCCCTTTGTTTTCTCCCTCCCTCCCTTCTCTACTTTCTTCCTTCCTCTCTCCTTCCCCTTCCTTCTTCCCTTCCCTCTCCCCTACTCCTCTCTTCCTCTTCCCCTTCCTACTCTCTCTCCTTCTCTCCTTCTCCCTTCCATCTTCTTCTCCTTACCTCTCTCTATCTTCCTTCCCTCCTCTTCCTCTCATCTCAGTTTCTTACTAATGCCAATGAACTCACCTCTGAGTTTCCCATCAAAATTGGGATTTGTAGCTACTTTCAAGCCCGGATGAGGTAAAAGGAAACAGGAGATGTTGGTGAAACAGGAGTGTATATGCTTCCGCACATTTTGCAGCTCTTCATGCTGGTTTCCAGAAACCTGGGAACAAGCCAACACTTACTGTTTTTTAAGGAGGACAAGTACAAATCTGTTATTCATAACTGGGGATTCCATTGTTGCATCTTGGTACAGGTAGTCCTCGACTTACGACCCCAATTGAGCCCAAAATTTCTGTTGCTAAGTTGTTAAGTGAATGTTGTCCCATGTCTGTTTTTTCTTGCCACAGTTGTTAACTGAATCAGTGCAGCTGTTACGTTAGTAACATGGCGGTTAAATGAATCTGGCTTCCCCACTGACTTTGCTTGTCAGAAGGTGACATACAAAAGATGATCACAGGATCGCGGAACGCTGCAACCCGTGATAAATATGAATCAGCACAGGAATTTTGATCATGTGACCACAGAGATGCTGCAATGGTTGTAAGTGTGTAAAAAGGTCATAAATCACTTATTTCAGTGATGTTGTAACTTTGAACTGTTGTAACTCAAGGACTACCTGTATACAAAAATAGCATAGACAGATCCTTTCAAAGTGTAGCCTGTATGCCAAACTTTTTCAAACTGAGCAACTTTAAGATGTTCCCAGAATTCCTTAGCCAGAATACATACACACATAAAGTTTGAAAAATACTGCTGTAAACTGTACCCTGGAAAACCTTCTTGAATCAATGCCAGCCTCTATTTATCTTCAAGTAGAAGACAAATTCCCTCTAGGTTCATCCCTCCTGCCACTGCTGAAATCCTATGTGCAGCACTTAAGGCCCAAATTCCTCCACGTTGGTTGAGGAAGGCAGCTGAAATCCTCACCTTCTCGCCATGTAGCTGGAGAAATCCTCACCTTCTCACCATGTAGCTGGAGAAAGTACTTAGTGTGCTTTTGCACAGTTGCATATAATGCATGTATTTTTCGGAGTATAAGATGCACCTGTTTCCCTCAAAAAAGGATGAAAATCTGGGTGCATCTTATACACTGAATACAGCATTTTTGCCTCCTGAAACCCTGCCTCTTTACAAAAATGGCCATGCATAGCCTTAGGAGGCTTCTAGAATGCTCCTGGGGGCTGGGGAGGGCAGGAATGAGCAAAAAACTGGCCATTTTTTGCTCAATATTCCCCCCCAGCCCCCAGGAGCACTCCATAAGCCTCCTAAAGGCTATGCATGCCCTTTCTTTTTTCAGAAAAAACAGGCCCATTTTCGTGAAAAACAGGCTGGTTTTGGGAGGTCTGCAGAGTGCAAAACCTTTTTCTTTTAATTTGCCTCTTCAAAATCTTGGTGCGTCTTATACTCCGAAATACACGGTATGTTTTGAAAAACAGGTTCATTAATGTGGATTCGTTACCCATCTCTTATTTCATGCATCACCTTTTGGACAAAAGATTTAGCAGAAACCATCTCACAGCTTGGAGGCAATCCTCAAAGCCCACGGTGCCCTCTACAGACTGGGCCATAATCTTAGATAGCAAAATTTCAATTTTTAAGACTATGATTTTCCGTTTTTTTAAGATTTCTTTGGCTTTAAGAAAGGCAAAATAAATACTGTACATTTGGTTTTCACAAGACTTAATGTAGCTTGTTCATATTTTAATGTAATTGATCATATTTTAACCATCCCAAACCTTAAAACAATTCAACCTTGTCCACCTGACAAGATCATCACACACCAATCGATGTATCTTCTAGACCAGTGATGGCGAATGCTCGTCTGGGCCACAACAAGGAAGAGGAGCTGCCCAGGGGGCATGTGTGTGTCGGGAAATGAAATTCTTGCTGACCAACAAGTCTTCTGGTTACTGCCACGTATGCGCACACACTGATCAGCTGGCCGGCATGCATGCTCACTCCGGAAAATGGAAGACCAGCTCTTCCAGATTCCAGCACTGCCGCACCCACAAAGGCCAGCTGATCATCGTGTGCAAATGCGCCAGAAACCCAGAAGAGGAACGGGCAACGTCACGCGTGCCAGGCAACATGGTTCCATGTGCCACTTCAGGCACACATGCCATAGGTTTGCCATCATAGTTCTTGACTTCTTAGAGGCCAAAATCATTATCATCCTTGTGTGGTCTAGCTAAAGAAAATGGTCTAGTCCTACGCTCCTCACTGTGAGCCACAGACATAAAAACTACCATATTTTTCGGACTATAAGACGCACTGGTGTATAAGACACACCAAGATTTTGAAGAGGTAAGTAAGAAAAAAAGGTTTTGTCCTCCCTGGCCCCCAGGAGCATTCTGCAGGCTTCAGCAGGGCTGAGGAAAAGCAAAGACGCCCCCAAAGATATTTTTCGCAAAAACTAGGGTATTTTTGCCTTCAACTGAAGCCTGCAGATTGTTTCTGGGGACTGGGGGAAGGCAAAAATGCCTCAATTTTTGCAAAAAAACCTGTCCGCTTTTCACCTGATTTCTGCAAAAATGGGATGTGGGGGCGGGGCTTCGGGAGGCCAAAAATGGCTGTATTAGGTGTATAAAACCCACCAACATTTCCATGCTCTTTTGGTTGGGGGGAGAAAGGTGCATCTTATATAGTAGTCTGGAGAAAATTAGTCTGGAATTGCAAAGAGATCGTGCAAAGGCTATATCAGGGGTTAACTTGTTTCAGAGGGAATGGGGCTAGGAGTTTCCAGTTTTATTCCCATTGAGAGAAGCTGCATTTTTTCTTTTAATTGCACAAAATCTATTTTAGGCTTGCAAAAAAAATAAATCATACCTTTTCATCTCAGAAGTGCAGGAATTCACTTCCCCCCCGCCCCCAGTCATGCCACCAAAATTGAGTGCATGTTAAGGGGCTGTAAACATCACACAGAGTGTGATGCAGAGTGTGTGTAAACATCACACAGAGTGTGATGCACAGAGTGTGATGCACATTGGCCACCTGATGGGAAAGGAGGACTCACTGGAGGAGAGTCAAATGCTGGGAAAGATTGAGGGCAAAAAAAGAAGGTGACAATAGAGAATCAGGTGGCTGGATGGAGTCACGGAAGCAGTAAGCGTGAGCTTAAATGGACTCCAGAGGAAGGCCTGGAGAAACGTTGTCCATGGGGTCACGATGGGTCGGACGTGACTTTGCAACTAGAGGCTTTTCCTCTCTGCTGCCCTCTGCCGTAAATTTAACAACAGTACCTTAAAATTGGGATTGATTTTCCCCTCTGCAAGAACGACTCTAAATTGATTTAATCTTAACTAAATTTAGATTAATTTGATAACCTTAATCTGTGAGGATTATTTTATTATTGTCTGAGCTGATTAACAGGTATCCATTAAGCTGGAAAATAAAATAAGAACACATTCAACTTGTTCACACCAACCTTGAGACGTTTTTCCAAAAATTTGGCTCCACCTTCAGCCCCGTAAGCAAATTCATAGGGAAAGCTCCAGTCACGAACAAGGAAAATAAGAGACTATAAATGTGATAAAAACCAAGAGCAAAATAAATACAATGAGAAGCTACAAAAACATTTAATTCATGTAAATGCCTTGTTTGGTATAGAACAACTGTTTTTATCTGTTTAATGTGAGGTATAAATAAACTGCTTCATTTTAAAGAAATTAGCTGATTTGTAGCAAGTTGTTTCCTGAAAATTATAAACATTTACTGGGCTTATTTATTAACTTTCTATCCAGGAAACTGGATATACACTCAAATTTCATTACTGAAAGCAACCAATATGGGATTTTATAGAAACAAAAATTTGGCCTCTTTGATGCCACTTCTCAAAGGAAAATTTATTATTGTTTATTTTATTTATATCCCACCTATCACATCTAGGCAAAACTAGATAGCACACTAAAAAGCAGAAACATCACCCTGCCAACAAAACTGTGTATAGTCAAGGCTATGTTTATTCCAGTTGCAATGTATGCCTGTGAAAGTTGAACCATAAGGAAGGCTGAGTGCCAAAGAATTGAGGCCTTTGAACTATGGTGCTGGAGAAGACTCCTGTGAATCCCTTGGACTGCAAGGCGATCAAACCGGTGAGTCCTAGAGATCAACCCTAACTGCTCCTTAGAAGGCCAGATCCTGAAGATGAAACTCAAGTACTTTGGCCACCTGATGGGAAAGGAGGACTCACTGGAGAAGAATCAAATGCTGGGAAAGATTGAGGGCAAAAAGAGAAGGTGACAATAGAGAATCAGGTGGCTGGATGGAGTCACGGAAGCAGTAAGCGTGAGCTTAAATGGACTCCAGAGAATGGTAGAGGAAGGCCTGGAGAAACGTTGTCCATGGGGTCATGATGGGTCAGATGTGACTTTGCAACTAACAACAACAATCCCACCTTTATTATTTTTGTAAATAACTCAAGGCGGTGAAAATATCCAACCTATCTTGCTCCTCCTATTTTCCCCACAGCTTTGTGAGATGAAAGTCACCCAGTTGGCTTTCATGGCTAAGGTCAGACTTGAACTTATGGTTCTTTTAAACAAATTAATAGTTGAAACATCAGAAGCAACAGAACTATGGTGTTGAAATCATGGAAATTCATAATTCCAGCATATTCTGCATTAATCAGATCCCACCTTAAATACTGAATTATATTTGAACCATATTCCACTTGTATATTAATTAATATTGTTTAAAGATCTTGAAGACCAATTTGCTGCTACCTAGGTTATACAGCAGTGATGGCGAACCTTTTTTGGCTCCCGTGCCAAAAGTGGATGGAGCACAGGGGGGTCATGCATGGGCCTGCCACACCCATAATGCTATGTGTGTGACCCCCTCCCCCTGCGCGCATGCACACCCGACCATCACCACCCCCCGCCCCCGCTTTTGGCGTGGTCTTTTTGTCCTCCCCAGGCTCCAGATGCTTTCTAGGTGCCTGGGGAAGACGAAAACAGCCTCCCCCCCCCCCCCGACGGCCTCAGTAGCTTCCCTGAAGCTTCCCGAGAGTGAAAAATGGACCTACAGGGAACCCGGAAATTCGGGAATGGTGACTTCCGGTTTGTCCTTTAGGGCCGATTTTTGACCTCCAGAGCCTTCAGGGGGCTTCTCTGAAGGCTCCAGAAGGTGAAAAGCAGCCTCAAAAGAAGGTCAAAGTCAGCTGGCCAGCGTGCACATGCTTAAAAATGGCTCCGTGTGCCACCTGTGGCGCCCGTGCCATAGGTTTGCCATCACGGTTATATAGTATCTTTATTTTGTATTTTATGGCATTTTGTTTGGGTACGTTTTAACTCCAATTGTATTTTTATGTCTTTGTGTTTTTTTTAAAGCTCCCAGAAAGCTGCAGCTATTGGTCAGTTTAAACATTTTGAATGATTAGTTGGTTGATTGACTGATTGATTGATTGATTGATTGATTACCTTATTAGCGCCTCTCACTTTAAAAATTTAAGTCAAAGCAACAAAGATAATCAGGGATGAAATGAAGTCCTTTGATAGAGACTGAAAATTGTTTATGTTGAACCTTGAGAAAATATGAATGAGGGGGATAGGACTGTGCTTTTTATGGACTGGAAGGATAGGATAGGATAAGATGGGATGGGATGGGACAGGACAGGATGCTTTATTGCCCAAGTGTGACAGACACACAAGGAATAGACACGCAAGGAATCTGCCTCCAGTGCTCTGGATGTCACAGGGAGCGACTTACAGAGCGGCAAGAGGGACAGGCTGATTTAAACTATGTTGCAAGCCCTGGCCTTTTCAGTGTGTGTCATGATGTTGCTCACCCACCCAAAACAGACAGAGCTTACGATGCCACTTCACAATGTGGTCTTCACCTTCAAGCAGCATCAAGATTTTGCAGTTGCCACTGGTTGTCACCAAGAAGATCTGTTGTCTGTCATTGCAGAGGACAGGGCATGGAATCATGATCTTAAGTTATGGCATGGCAGGTTTAACGTAGTTCTACAGTGGAATCAATTATCCAGAAAAGGGTGAGCTTACTGGATGTATTCAAGCAGAGGTTGGATAGCCATCTGCCAGGAATACTTTAATCTAGATTTCTGCACTAAGCAGCGAGTTGAATTAGTTGTGTGAAATTGCTCCTTCCACATCCCAGATGCTGAGGTGTATCTAGACCCACAAAGCTCAGAATTGTATAGAAAATGGGAGAGTAGAACATGCCTGTGCTGGATGGGAACTGAGAAATCCAAAACACCAGAATAATATTGGTGCATAATGCTGCAGCACTAAATAGCAACTTATTGATATAGCCGTACCATAAGGCAAGTGGTCATTTTGAAGAACTGAGTTATCTCTTCAGAGTATTGAGGTTTCCATTTCTGTTTAAGTGCAACCTCAGGATTATCCATTCAGTAATAAAACATAACTTCTGCAGGTTGCACAGGAAATCTCCCGATTAGCTTCTTACCTGAAAGGGCTTCAGGAATGTTTCTTCCATGGCTAGCCTCCCATATTCTGTGAAGAGCTGAAACAAGGAGGAAGCCCGGAGGGGATTTTAAACAAGAGTTGCATGTTAACAAATAGTTTTTCTTATATTGCACTAACCACAATGCTTTATTTTTAAATTGGAACTGAACGTTACACTGCTTCTATTGCTTTTAATTCAGAGTGCTTGTACTCTTTTGTCCCCTAAAGAATAAGTTAAATCAGTAAAACCACAAAGAGCACCAAGGGGAGCGGGCACCTTAACTCACTTTAGTCAATTTAGTATGGCATCAGCTTTTGCTGATGACACTTCTCTCGATCAGACACATCAAATGTGAGTGTGTCAATGAACTCCAGTCTGTAAACTTTTACAGTTAAATGATTTGTTACCTTTAAGGTGCCACAAAAGCTATCGTCTTTATCTGGACATCCATAACATTGAAAACAGCGCTTTTAAGTATGAAACTGAAGGTGTATAGATTACAATATGGTTGAATCCTTTTAATGTATTATTTTAAAATGAAGATACCACAAAGCTGAAGTTGGGACTTCTGTGTTATCCTTTTACAGCAATAAAGGCAACGCTGAAGATTGCATACAAAATTAAATACGTCAAACATTTGGCCGAACTCTGCTTTAAAAGTACAAGAAACCTGTCTGATGTGTAAATATTGTTAAAACCTTTATCCAAAGCACCTGAAGGCCAGGCAAGGAATAGGGGGTGGAAACTGAACAAGGAGAGATTCAACCTGGAAATAAGGAGAAATTTTCTGACAGTGAGAGCAATCAACCAATGGAACAGAAGTTGCCTTCAGAAGTTGTGGAAGCTTCACTACTGGAAGCTTTCAAGAAGAGACTGGACTGCCGTCTGTCAGAAACAGTGTAGGGTCTGCTTGGGCAGGGGGTTGGACTAGATGACCTACAAGGTCCTTTCCAACTCTGTTAATCTGTATCTATCCTTGGGATATTACTATTCCCAGGCCTGGTCACAAAGATATTGTTAGCAATAACAAGACTAATGGTAGTAAATAAACACATGAAATCATCAAAACTAATTAAATACTAGCTGAATAAATAGTAATAATGCTGAGTCACAATTGTATATCTTTGTACCATAAGAACAAACAGTACTTCTGTACAAAATTATAGCAAACTATAGCAAATAGAACTGTCCAACTCTTAGGGACAGAGCAGGAGATGGGTGAGCAGCATAGAGTTACCTGCAAGTGCTGAAGATCATCTTCTTGTACATTCTGTGACAAATTGTACACCTGAATACAAAACAAAGCCAGAACTGTGTAAAAATGGCTGTGAAAATTCTTATCTTCTTTGCATGCTCTGTGTGTATGCAATTTATTTCCTGCTACCTATGTGTACTCCTAAAGAGGTCTCTATTTGGAGTAATGTCTGCCAACCTTAACAACTTTAAGACATTTAAGACATGCTGGCTGGGAATTCCGGCAGTTGAAGTCCACATATTGTAAGGAGCAAAGGTTAGGAAACACTGAATTAGATCTTATCAGTCCAAACCAGAAACCAATGACAATGTAACTGTTTTGTTCTCACCCCATCTATCATATAGTTTGGCTCACTCCTATGAACTTATCGCAATTTAGCAGTTCCACCATCACCATTTTGCAGTCACACATCCCTGTGTCTCCATTCAGATACTAAAACACTACATGCTCTGGCTCCTGCACTGAATTATCACTGGATTTTGCGAAAAGCAGGTCTTTAATGTCTAGTTCGATGAAAAGAAGGATATGGGGTGACATGATAGAGCAGAGTTCCGATATCTCAGAGGCTGCCGTAAAGAAGAGGGAGTCAAGCTATTCTCCAAAGCAACTGAGGGTAGGACAAGAAGCAATAGGTGAAACTAATCAAAGAGAGAAGCAACCTAGAACTAAGGAGAGATTTCCTGACAGTTACAACAATTAACCAGTGGAACAACTTGCCTCCAGAAGTTGTGAATGCTCCAACACTGGAAGTTTTTAAGAAGAGACTGGACAACCATTTGTCTGGAATGGTGTAGAGTCTCCTGTCTGAGCAGGGGCTTGGACTAGAAGACCTTCAAGGTCCCTTTCAACTCTGTTATTCTATTCTATTTTTTAAAATAATGAATAGTTTCAACCTTAGTAAGACAGTAAAAGGCATATAATCTAGAAAGAGCACTGCAGCCTTAACGTTTCTCCCTTGAAACCTCACCTACCCTGGGATCACGTAGAAGAACAGAGAAAGCCTTATGTTGATGTGCTACTGCCTGGACAAGCGCCTGCAGTTTTTCTCTGCAAAATTTCAGAAATGGTTTTGGCATTGCCTCTTTCCAAGGGCTGAGAGAGAGTGACTGGCACAAGGTCATCCAACTAGCTTTGTGACGAAGGCACGACTACAACTCACACTCTCCTGGTTTCTAACCTCTACACCAGTGGTTCCCAAACTTGGCAACTTTAAGAGCTGGCTAGAGAATTCTGGGAGTTGAAGTCCACAAGTCTTAAAGTTGCCAAGTTTGGGAACCACTGCCCTACACCAAACTGGCTCTCTTATATGGCCTTTATAGAGTCAATATCCATCACTGATACTACAGGTCGTCCTCGACTTAGGGCCACAATTGAGCCCAAAATTTATGTTGCTAAGCGAGACATTTGTTAAGTGAATTTTGCCCCGTTTTACAACCGTTCTTGCCACAATTGTTAAGTGAATCACTGTAATTGTTAAGTTAGTAACCCACTTGTTAAGTGAAACTGGTTTCCCCATTGACTTTGCTTGTCAGAAGATCGCAAAAGGTGATGACCCCAGGACACTACAACTGTTTTAAATATGAGTCACTTGCCAAGCGTCTGAATTTTGATCAGACGGCTATGGGCATCCCCATAACCCCCAATGGTTGTTAAGCATGAGAAATGATCATAAGTCACTGCATTAGTCACTGCATTTGACACTGCAGAGGCATTTCCACTGCCATTGTCTGTTACCTGGATGGAGCTGATCATGGTGCTCAGAGCAAAGACGGTGGCTGAATCCCGCAGTGTTGACTGGCTGTCGAAGGTACCCTGAGTATCCATTAGCAGTACAGCAACCTGTAAAAACATGAGAGAGAGGAGAATACAAGATGAGGCCCTTGGCACTTCATTTGCTTAAAAAAATAAAAGCCTTTGGCTTCAGGTGTGCTATGGCACTGGAAAACTTCAAATCTGACTCACTTGAGGAATGTTCTCAATAGATTTTTGTCTGCAACAAATGAAGATGCTATTGTTTTTCTATGGATCTCTTATTTGGAAGGCTAGAGATAGTCTATATCATTGGTAGTCAACCTGGTCCCTACCGCCCACTAGTGGGCATTCCAGCTTTCATGCTGGGCGGTAGGGGTTTGCTGTAACTCTGCTTTATAAATTTTATAAAGTTACTTCCCTACTTTATAAATCACTGTTACTGTGGAACCGGTGGGCGGTTAGAAAATTTTACTATTAACAGAGATACAAAAGTGGGCAGTAGGTATAAAAAGGTTGACTCCCCCTGATCTATATCACCCAGGAATATAGGCTGAGGTGCTCAGAAGGCATTTTACTATGAATTAATTGCATTTCTTCCAAAGATGCTGTGCTGATTACTAATACACTACTAAGCTAAGTTGACAATATTGTTAATGTAGGGATAAGTAATATGGTATGCAAAATATGCCTTTTGGATGACTTCTAGTTTCCCGGTCCATCTGACTTTTTAATAAAGTTCTTTTTATTGTTTAAAAAAATAAATAGAAAACTGATCTACTACAGAACAAAGCATTTTCCACTTTTTAACTTTTATTGTATTATAAGCTTCCCAGAGTCACTGCATTAGTGAGATGGGCAACACAGAAATCCAATAAATAAGCAAATTAGCCTTCAGCATCTTACTTATTTGCAAGCATGGTCTGGAGTCCCACAAAATCCCACCTGAATAATAGAAAGCATGTGTGAGTTGGAAGGTTAATTCACCACCTGGTTCATGGATGTTTTGTGATTGGCCATCACAACGATGGGCAGTAATTTTGTGAACAAGCAGATCACCTTTAGTGGTCATTTTGTGAACTCCTCAAACGTATCCAAAATTTTAAAGGAGCCTCCAGGCCAAAACTTTTGGTATCCCCTTTTGCAAAGATATGCAGAATAACCGAATAACAGAGTTGGAAGGGACCTTGGAGGTCTTGTAGTCCAACCCCCTGCTTATGCAGGAAACCCTACACAGTTCAGACAAGTGGTTATCCAATCTCTTCTTAAAAACTTCCAGTGTTGGAGCATTCACAACTTCTGGAGGCCAGTTGTTCCACTGACACAAAGATGTATGTAGCATAGGATTGGATAGCTGATAGATTATCTCCCTTCTGAGCACGCCTAGAAATTGAAGTCAAGACAAAAGGCTTTCTAAAAGGTGCTGCACTTGCCAGATTTGCCACGTGACAACTCAAGGGAGAATATATTTTTTTCATACAGGAGCCTAAATAATAGAATTCCCTCCTGGTTTATTACATCTGGCACCACCCCAGGGCTTGTTAGTTTTCTGTGTCAATTAATCACCTCCTGATTCTCCCAGCCTTCGGCTCACTTCATGCTATGATATCATTTAATGTGTTGTCATTGTTGTTATGGTTCTCTTTTTTCCTTTTAACTCTTTCCAGTCTTCTACTTTTTTAAGGATTTGCTTTGCACTATTACGTTCTGGGTATTTTTGATTAAAAAAAGAGTTAACAACTGTGTGAATAAAATAAATGTACAATCAATCAGCCTTGAGAGACTAGAAGAAGTCTGCAGGATTGGTCGCAAAGGCAAATATCTCGCCAATCAAAGCTCCACCCCTTTTTAATATGCTGTGCATACCTGCCATGCACATAAAAGAGGTGGAGCTTCATCTATCCAGTCACACCCACCACTTTGCTGACTACCTTTTACGGATGCCCCTGTTTGATGCTACCTATAAAGCTAGAAAAACGTCTAGTGGCTCCCCAGATCAAGTTATCCATTCAGGCTAATCAGAGGCAATACTCCTCCCATTATCAATGGGATCCAGTGAAGAAGGAAGGAGAGGCTTGCTATTTCAACAGTGTCTGGGCAGTGGGGGAAAAAAATAACAATAGCACTTAGATTTATATACCACTTCACAGTGCTTTACAGCCTTCTCTAAGCGGTTTACTAAGTCAGCATCTTGCCCCCAACAAACAGGCTCCTCATTTTACTGACCTCGGAAAGGTGGAAGGTTGAATCTTGAGCCCCTCAGAATCGAACTGCTGGCAGTCGGCAGAATTAGCCTGCAATACTGCATTCTAACCGCTGCACCACCATGGCTCAGTTAATAAAAGAGTTGCCAACCTTCAAAAGGTGAGCTTATGAAGGCATTACAAAATGGCCTCCTGGCCAAGTAAGGTTTGTAACTTTACAAAGGAAAAAAATGTCTAACTAATACTGCAGGTTTATAGGACATAATGTCTTCTAAATGCACCAAAGACGAGTTTCCATTGTGGATGCAACTTATCAGAGAAGGCAAATTTAGCCAGAAGTTGAACATATTTTTGAGTTTGTGACCAGTATAGTTAAGATGTTCCTGTTTTGTGTGGCAAAAGGCTGATATCTGTTATGGAACTGCAGGCCAGCTGTTCTTAGAATGTTAATTTGTGCCCTCCTGCCCCTTAAGCTTTTCTGCCTTCTTCCTCCTGGACTGAGAGTTGGTTCCAGTGTCAATGGCCAAGGATTTCTATTAGATGATGCACTCTACCTTCCATCCCTTATAAAGGCAACCCTGAGCAAGTTTCATTTTTAGTTATTGAACTTCTGTCAGATCCAGCAGTTCCTGCCAGGGAGGCTGCACATTTATCCATTCAGCTGCTGGTGGTATTTTCCTACTACAATACTCTATGGATACCCCTCCCTTTTGTTCAGAGACGTTGTTCTGGACCTCCCACATTTTCCACCCACAGGGCTTTATGATGATGATCTGAATTAAAGCCACATATTACTTTCAATTCTTGGCACTAACGTTTATAGCCTTGTCATTAGGTTGTTTCCCATCCCTACTCCAGCTCTGCTCATGATAAGGTTCTGTTTTGTTGATATTTACTTTTTCACATGTTGTCCATCACCTTTGCATGTATTTCCAGGATCTGGATCCTCAATTCTTCTCTTCCTTTCCACTCCAACTCTACATATCCTCCGGTTCATTCAAGAATTTATTTGTTCATCGGGCTGATAACCTGACCTTGTCCGGGTATTTATTTATATGGAGAAAATGTCTGGACCAAACATAATTTCTAATGTTGGATTTACCAGAGGGAGCCCCCTTGTGGAGTACTGTGAAGCTGTTACTATAGCAACTCCACTGCACTGTACAGTAGAAGCCATTTTACGGCAGTACAGTAGAAGCCATTTGAAGGCACAACAGGATATATTGTAATAGAACACACACCACGAGATGTGTTATGGGTGTCTTACCCCCACAGTATTTGTTTCCAGAGAGTAAGTCATTTGCATACCAAGATTGATTGAAATTGCTTGAGGCATTCCAGAGTTATGCTGGAACATACATACACAGCCATTTTTATATATATAGAAGAAGATAAAGCAGAGTGGAGAATAGAAGTGGTTGTAAACGAACTAAAATTAAAAAACATTTAATTAAAAAAAAAGAAGTGGTTGTAAACTGATACCAATAATGTCAATAAGGTTGATTTTCTGAAAACTTGTATTTGTAAAGTTAGATAGTAAACAAGTTTAGGAAAAAGGAAACCAATGGTTGGGTTCACACATTATGTTAAGCCATAACAAAATTTAGCTCTAATTTAGTGTGTTCAATGAAATGACCCACTGTGCTTTGCCTGCCTATGACTTAAGTCTTACCTATATACAGATAGTCCTCAACTTACAACAGTTAGTTTAGTGACAGTTCTAAGTTACAACGGCACTGAAAAAAGTGACATGACCATTTTTTACATTTAGGACCGTTGCAGCATCCCATGGTCGCATGATTTATATTCAAATGCTTGACAACAGATTCAAATTTATGACGATTACACTGTCCCAGGGTGATGTGATCATCTTTGGCGACCTTCTGACAAGCAAAGTCAATGCGGAAGCCAGATTCACTTAACAACCATGTCAGTAATTTAACAACTCCAGTAATTCACTTAAGAAATGTGACAAGAAAAGTCATAAAATGGGGCAAAACTCACTTAAGAAATTTCTCACTTAGCAACATAAATTCTGGGCTCAATTGTGGTTGTAAGTTGAGGACTACCTGTAGCCAGCGTTATAACATATTCAATATATCACAGCTGGTTTGATACCAGGCAGTGGTTATGAGTATCCGCAATAAATCGCCAACCTTGTTCCCATCTGGTTTGTCCACAAGGAAGATTTCACTCCAAATCTGGATGCCAGTTGTCTCCCGTTCAGATCCACCTCTCCAAGAAAATCCCGTGAGTGGTTCATTAAAATCCCCAATCCAATCAACCAACTCCTGCAAAGTAAGGGGCAAGCAAGTTATTATCCTTAGAGCCATGGAAAAATCGTGTTTCTTTAGCCCAATAGCTTATTTCTAGTATTAGTGGTCCCCAAACAGCTAGCAACCAAACAATTACCAAATAACCTATGACACATGTGAACAGAGGTGGCACGCAGAACCCTCTCTGCTGGCAGGTGCATCGTAGGCCCAGGCCAAGCCTCCGTGGCGTTTCTTTCGTGAGTTTCTGTTTCCCTGCAAACAATGAAACAGACGCTCATGAAAGAAAAAGATCTTACCTCTTGCTGCGCTGCCAGTATTGGGATGCCCCGCCTCTCTGGGTCTCTGCTGCGCATACGCATGCGCACAAACCTTTCAGTTTGGGCATGTGCATAGTTTGAACATTCTGTGTCTAAAAGGTTTGCCATCACTGACCTAGTAGCTGGGCATTTTCAGTGATTGTCCATTTGAATGAGAAGTAAGATGAGACCCATTTCAATTTGGATGAAGCATTTTACTACAGAAGAACTTAAATTTTATATTTCGAATAGGCAATAAAAAAGTTTAATTGGAATTTTCAGATTTCCCCACCAGGCTGGTCATGTCAGGAAATGATTCATCAGTTTACAGAGGATTATCTCTACTTGTATGTAAAATGGTTGAAGAAATTCTCGGTTATGAAATCACAGATGCAAAGCTACAAAACTAAGTCACAGGCTACACTTAGGCAGGTTATTGTTCTCCCAATCTTAATGTACCAATTACTTTTGCACAAACCTACAAATAGCCATGCACAGCTATGCTGCATCCTGAGTTGCACAACATGTGGAATCCCAACATGAAGTTTTGCTACCAGTTTGGATGGATTCTGGCAGACGAATCCCACTTCCTACCCGCAACAACACATCTTGTCCCTTGTGACATTCTCATTATTCATCTCTCAAGTATCAAATCTAGTATTCAAGGGCACTTTACTTAATTACATCTTCTTAATTGCATCAAAAGCAAGTCAGACATACTCTATATTGCAATTTGCAGGCTTGCTCGTGTACTAAGTTCCTATGCATGAAGGAGGAGGCCACACACTCTACAGCAGCCAGTGCAAACCTACCATGTTGTGCATGTATCTCAGCATGAAGTCCATCAAGAATGATTTTCCCTTCCGAAAAGCCCCAGCCACGGACACAGCCACCACCTCCCGATCACAGACGGCTTTGGAGAGCAAGATGCGGTTGAGAGCAGCTTCGTCCAGCTCAAAGGAGTGATCATCCTTCACAATAAGCACTTGTACGGGGTGGGCCTTCCCACCAGAGTCTTCCTCTTCTGAGCTCCACTCATAGCTTTTTTCCGAAAATCCACCTGTGTTTAAGACAACCATTGTCTGATCAACATCCCAATGAGGTTATATAGAGGCTTAAGCTAACACTGTGTCAGGGTTCCAAATAGCATCCTCTATCAAATAAGAATCCGAGGCTAGATGTTCCTCAAAATTCAAATGTATTAAAGAAGCCATGTGATTCTGAAAGCTTCCAGGTTTTCCACACCCATTTGAAAGTTCAAGACCCTGACCCAGCACCCACATGTCCATCACATGCTCCAATCAGCCACTGCCGTGAAGAAAGATTCCTCCCATCCATGTCAGTCCAGGTGTAGGGACAAAATGACCTTGATTCTCTGAGAAGGAATGTTATTATGGCTACATATCTCCCATGCTCCATACAATCTCCCTTCCCAATTTCCCACAGTAGAATATGTTTGAATATGTGGCAGGCTTGAGGCCCAATACAAAGATGGCTTCCAAGCCTGACAATTGTACATTGACTTACCAAACATGGGTTCTTACCAGTGGTGGGATTCAAATTATTTAACAACTGGTTCTCCGCCCTAATGATTTCTTCCAACCACCAGTTCACCAAACTGCACAGAAAGTTAACAACCGGTTTTCCTGAAGAGGTGCAAACTGGCTGAATCCCACCACTGCTTCTTACATATCAGGTCACAGGAGCATTGGGGGCCAGCAGGTAGAAAGGATATAGCAGAGGGAAGGAAAAGATGCTTAGCTACTATCCTCCAGACAGGTTTAAAGCCTTCCTAACAATTGGCTGCCTCAAGGGAGAGAGAAAATTCCCTCTGACAATTACAGGAATAGACTAGCAGCTGAATTTTACTTACAGATCATATTACTGTCTAATAATATCTCTTGCTAGTTTTCTGTTACATTAGTCATATTCTGTGCTTAAACACAAAGACATCAGAGTGATTTAAAAGTTAGAAGCAATAGCAATAGCAGTTAGACTTATATACTGCTTCATAGGGCTTTCAGCCCTCTCTAAGCGGTTTACAGAGTCAGCATATCGCCCCCACAATCTGGGTCCTCATTTTACCCACCTCGGAAGGATGGAAGGCTGAGTCAACCCTGAGCCGGTGAGATTTGAACCACTGAACTGCAGATAGCAGTCAGCTGAAGTGGCCTGCAGTACTGCACTCTACCCACTGCGCCACCTCGGCTCTTCCGAGGTTGAAGGATGCTCAGAAGTTGGGGATCCAAGATTTCACCTTCATTCTCTACCCAGCTTTTGCCACTACAATAGACATTGCATTCTGCATCACTAAAAGAGGCCTTGGGATCTGATTTTTTTTCTTGTTTCAGATGCAGGAAAGAAGACATTTAAATGGCCTGAGACCAATGGCTGCTAGGGAAATCTGGCAGCTAAATGAAGAGGCAGCAACTCTCTTCCACCTCTGGATTCTCTCCTACAAAATCCACTGCCCCACATTTGTTTCAGAAGGCAAACAAAATTCATCATATAACACCATATCCTCAAGGTTTGCTCAGGAAGTCTGCCTATAAATTGGCAGGTCAGATAAATAAAATAAAGAAGCATCGTTGTTCTGGCTGGGGAATCATGCCAACCAAACAAGAGACTATCAAATGTTACCAGACAAGGAAAATTGGCAAACACAGTCTGGCTGTTTACATTGAAATAATATATCCCAGGCAAATACAGTAGAAAAAAGGATTTTAAAAAGCTCTGCACTAGGATAATGTAGGGACAAGGCTCTTACATGCAGCTATATTAATACATGATTACTATGTAATAAAAAACTGCCTAAACACTGAATAGTTATCTTCCCAAGTTCCAAAGAGACATAGTGGCTCAGTGGCTTAATGACGCTGGAGATGGTCTCTGCTCTGGCGGTTCAAGCCTGTCAGGGTAAACTCCTGTCACTCGCCTCAGCCAAATAACAGATCAAGAGTATGTTCTATGCAAGTAGATAAATAGGTACCTCTAGCGTGGGAAGAGAAGTTGGCACTCCATGCAGGCAGTCAAATTTCTGTCAACTGAACCTTCCCAGCTGCAGTGTCTATTTGCAAGGCGGCTCCAGGGAGGGAGGGGCATTGGATGACACAATAGGAAGAGCTCCTCATTTTTCTTCTGATATGAAGTCAACTCACCCACCTGTGGCACATCTTGGGAAGCGTGACAGTGTTTCCTACAACAGAACCTTGGCAGGTTCTGGTACCTTGGCAGCCACAACTACTACTCTGCAATAGCATTGTGGTCTGCTGGCCAATGTAACAATGCCATACAATAATTAAATGTGTGTGTGTGTGTGTGTGTGTGTGTGTGTTTGTGTGTAGGTAGATAGATAGGTAGGTAGGTAGGTAGGTAGGTAGGTAGGTAGGTAGGTAGGTAGGTAGGTATCCTCGGGCTATGAGTTCTTGTCCTGCCATAGGCATGAAGCCAGTTGGGCAACCTTGGACCAGCCACACCATCTCAGCCCTAGGACGGAATCAAACCACTTCTGAAAAACCTTGCCAAGAAAATAACTACAGGGAAGTGTCCATCAGACAATCACCAGGAGTCAATGTTGATTCAAAGGCACAAATATATAGCAGTCAATATAAAATAATTTCCATCTCATTTCTCGGGGTGATCTGTGTCTTCCTCAATCTTGGATCTTCTTACCAGAGGCCTGGGAGTTTTAGGGTTCTATGCAGTATTGATGGGAGCAGAAGGGGGGGGGGGTTGTTTGAGTAATGTTTTCAGGAATTAGGAGTGTCTTTGATTAATATTTCTAGTTCTTCGAAGTAACAAAGAAAATTCTCCATGAGGAATGTGGAGTCTGATAAGAATTAAGTCAACTCTGCTAAAGACAAGGACTGAACTCTTAGAAACTTGCAAACACATTGTACCTCGTTATAATGTAGAAACCACACCACTAAACATGATGAGCATTAACCAGATTGAGCTAAGAATATTATGGGATGCTATGAAATATTATATGGCATATATAAAGTTACTGAGTATGAGTGCTATATCACAGATGAGTTGAATGATGCTAACCTATGAAAACGCTCATTCCAAACTCAAGATGTCTGAACTGTATATAAAGTGATTCCACGTTGCTCCTCACCTCTTTTCTATGAGCCGCCTGTCCTTGCTTAGGCATAACATAAGTAAAGAGATATTAATCTATGTTTCTGGCCTGGATTTCCTTTGGGCAAGGCAGGATCTAGCTGAGATTTATGGCTAACAGTATCTTAGCTGTTCTTAACACTGCAGTCTTCTGGACAGAGTCTTCTGATCTTATTCCTGGGATCTGTTGGAATCACTCTCCCAACTTAGGAGTCACAGCCCTGAGTGCTCCTACCACCACTGGGTTCACTTTAGACTTTATTTTTCACATTCTTTCTACTTCCTTCTTCAAGCCCTGGTACTTCTCTAGCTTCTCATACACCCTCTTCCTGATATTGCTGTCACTTGGCACTACTACATCTATCATCACCATTGTCTCCTTGTTCTGGTCTACTACCACAATAACTGGTTTATTGGCCAGTACCTGTTTGTCTGTGTGGATCTGGAGATCCCACAGGATCTTAGACAAACACACACACTACATAACAGTGGGCATATTAACTAGCTTACATTTCAGAATTGCTTAAGAGAAAAACACTGATTGAAAATGGAATCTCCAACCAATATAGCTAATAATACCATCACCTGGAAGTCCTATACTAATAAACCGCCTTTCTCTGAAGAAAATGGATTCCTATGGTTGGAAACAAGGCACTGGAGTGAAGAGCTTTTTACAGGTAGTCCTTGACTTACAACAGCTGGTTTAGTGACCATTTGAAAGTTATAATGGTACTGAAAATGATTTATCACCTTTTTTTCACACGTATGATTGCATCTCCACGGTCACATGATCAAAATTCAGACGCTTGGTAGCTGACTCATATTTATGACGCTTGCAGTGTCTCCGGGTCATATGACCAGCTTTTGTGACTTTTTGACAAGCAAAGTCAATGGGGAAGCCCGATTCACTTAATAACCTTGTTACCAACTTAATCTCTGCAGTGATTCACTTAACAATTGTGGCAAGCAAGTTCGTAAAATGGGGCAAAATTCATTTAACAAAGATCTCGTTCAGCAACAGAAATTTGGGGTGCAATTGTGGTAGTACGTTGAGAGTTATCTGTATTCATGCTGTCCACCAAGGCACCTCTTACAAATTTAAATATTATACTGCATTGTTACCTAAAGAATATCATAGCACACTTGCAATTTTTTTTCAGCTATGCAGAATTTGTGCAATTTAACTTCTATTTTTTCCCCTCGCTCTCTCTCTCTCTCTTCTGTTTATGTGCAAAGCAAGCAGATCCTTCTCCCTTCCCAGCTGCATGTTTAAGGGAGGGGAAGCAGAAGGAGGAATAAGAACTATGGGAAGAATTCTGTTAATCCTGACAACTGTTTCAAAGGAATTAACACTGGATGCCTGGCTAGAAAGAGAAGCATTTCTTCCTTAGTACTACAGCTGCTAGTATGCGATGTAAAAAACATCCAAGGGGGCAGGATGGGGAAAGAGGCATGATGAGTTCCCATTCCCCAAATACTTTACTTTCATTTTTTGTTTGTAAAAAAAGAAACCATTTCCTAATATTAAACAACAGAGCACATGATTTTTGCAAATCTAATCTTCATCCTATCATCAGCATGCTAAAGCTGAACACCAAAATTATGTCACAGCTGCTGATTCTAGTTGCCGACTATTACTTATAGCAATAGCACTTAGACTTATATACCGCTTAACAGTGCTTTACAGTCCTCTCTAAATGGTTTACAGAGTGAGCATATCTTCCCCAACAATCTAGGTCCTCATTTTACCCACCTCAAAAGGATGGAAGTCTGAGTCAAACTTGAGCGTGGTGAAATTTGATCTGTCAAATTGCAGGCAGCCGGCAGGCAGCAGAAGTAGCCTGCGCTACTGCATTCTAACTACTGCGCCACTGCAGTTTATAAAATATTAATTATGTAGTGGGGTTAGTGCTGCACTTATAAAGGCCCCCCAAGGCTTTATGACCAGTTTATCTAAAGGACCCCTAACTCTGATTGTTTCTGCCCATTCAATACACATTGGTAGAGTGGGTACACTGCAGGTCCCATTAACAAGGTGTTAATTATGATCTTTAAAGCGCTCCATGCTTTAGGCCCAGGGTACTTGTGAGACCACCTACTGCCACCGGTAGCCTCCCACCGTCCAGTACAATCCCACAGAGTTGGCCTCCTCAGGGTGCTGTCGGCCAGGCAATGTCGGCTGGAGACCCCCAGGGGGAGAGCCTTCTCTGTCGGAGCACCTTCCCTTTGGAATGAGCTGCCCCCGGAGCTTTGCATAATCCCCAACCTCAGGTCCTTCCTGCGCGCCCTAAAAAGTTGGCTTTTCCAGCAAGCCGGCCTGGCCTGAATAGAATAAAATAAATTATTAATTTTAAATTGTCAATTTTAATTTAATCCTAAATTTGATTTAAATTGTCAATTGAAGGTTATGGGATTTTCTATTTAATCTTTTTTTTACTTTTGTCATATGTGTTTTTATGTTGTACTGAGTTCCTGAGTTCTTTGGGAGAAGCGAGGCATATAAGTCCAATAAAACCTAAACCTAAACCCTTCAATTAATCAATCTGAACTATCAGGACTTAGGAAACATAGCCTCTCTAAAGGTAGTCCTTGTTTAGTGATTACCTCATTTAGCAACTGTTCACAGTTACGATGGTGATGAAAAAGTAACTTTACAACCAATCGTCTATGGAGATTCTCAGTTAACCAGGTCATGGTTGTCCCAAACCAAACCATGATGAAGAAGATGAAGCTTCTTGGACGAGAAGCGAAACATCTTCAAATAAAAACCAGAAAGTCCAGTTGTCTCTTGAGAAAAATACCTTTGGGGTTTACAACCAATCCTTAAATGTACAATATGTCCTTCGTAGATCTGTAAAGCAAAGGCAGACTGAAGTAAAATCACAAACACAGTTGTGCTTTCACTTAGCAATTGCTGAGTTGACAGCCCACATCGTAGTAGCTAAATGAGGATGAACTGTGGTGCTACCTTCCTTTGGGGTGATGTCCTCCCAGGGATAGATGTGGCTCCCACCCTAAAGACATTGCAAAAATCTTTGAAGATCTGCTTGTTGTCCCAAGACATGGAGTAGAACCGTGGAAACAGAACCTTCTTAGCCATTTCCTTGGTAGAGTCCTTGGTGCTCTCTGGGTTTGGCTGTTTTCTTGCAGACATTTCATTACCACATGAGGTAACATCATCAGTGCTAGAACTGATCGAGCAGTGATGATGTTGCCCAGTTTGATAATGAAACGCCTGCAAGAAAACAGTCAGGCTCAGAGAGCACCAAGGACTCCACAGCTCAACCTAGAGCTATAAATATATATTCCAACACTGGGTATTTCTCAACCTCAGCAACTCTAAGAGATGTGGACTTCAATTCCTGGCTGCCTGGGGAATTCTGGGACTTGAAATGCACAAATCTTAAAAGTTGCCAAGGTTGAGAAATACTGCCTTAAAACAACAAGGCTGTCAAGCAAGCAACTGCTGCTATTTATTATTCACATATTTCAGCTGGCAGAGTTCAGCTAACTACTAAGAGTTCTTAGTAACTATGCCATTATGATTACATAAAGAGTTCACCATGAGGGTAAAGTTTCAATCATGTTACTTTAAATTAACTAAACATTTCCCACATACCCACAAAAATATATATTTACCCGGGTAAGCATACACATTGTTCAGGGGTAGATTCCTGCCAGTTCTAACCTCTTCTATAGAAGAGGTTCCACAAATCTACAGTGCCGTTTAGAACCGGTTCCAGCTCCCTTCCCCCGCCCGTCTGCACATCATCAAGATGAAGAGCGAGAGGAGGAATTCTGGGAGTTGAAGTCCACAAGTCTTAAAGCTGTCAAGTTTGAACACCCCTGGGGTTTTTTAGGGTTAGGGGTGCAAGGATCTTGTAACTTGACAGCTTTAAGACTTGCATGCTTCAAATGCCAGAGTTTTTGAGCCAACATTTTGTTGCTAAGCAAGTGTTTTGTTAAGTGAGTTTCACCACATTTTACAAGTTGGCCACACCCACCCAGTTACATGGCTGGCAAGCCACTCCCACCCAGTCACATGGCTGGCAAGCCACTCCCACCTGATCACATGGCAGCAAGCCACTCCCACAAAGCAGGCCACACCTACAGAAGAAGTTCTAAAAAAAATTGAAACCCACCACTGACACTGTTGCACTATGAGTTTCTCAGATAAAACCATGCAGGAAATCCTATCTCCATCTATGATGTAGCACTAAGTAGCAGATCAAGAAATAGACTCCACAGGAAGAGAATCTTGCAATCCTGATTGTTTCTATATTCTCTTCCTCTTCTATCCCTGTGAATCAGGATAATTGATTGATTGGCCACCCATCTTACCAAAGGGTAACTGGGCGGCTTACAGTTACAGTACCTAAAATCTGAAACATAAAAAGTTAAAAACAAATCGTGGGATCTGTTATTACCCAATCAACCATCTGCATTGCCAACAGCAGAGAAGGCCCTTCTTCTGGACCCCGCCAGCCAGAATACTCGGACTAATGGGACCTCCAGCATCGCCCTCCTGCCCATATGAGTGGTATAGGCCAATCTGTTGTGGTCCGCCAGCGCCCAGTGGAGCTGGCAGTAGATTTGGACAGTGAGGAGGTTGGGGAGGAACATGGGCCAGTCCTGGAGTCTGATGAGGGCTCTGGTTCGAGGCAGAGAGGGGGGCAGAGCTGTATGTCAGTTATCGACTGCCTTCAGCGTCAGACATCAATGAGGCAAATGAACAGCTGGAGCCTGTTCCCAGTGTGCACATGCACAGAATTGCCAGATGTATGGAATAGCTAAAGAACAGGGGTTGACTTGGGAATAAGGCCACAGGTGGACGTGACTCTCTGAGACTCCTTGCCAAATTCTGCAGATATCAGCCTATCAGTTCTCCAAACCAGATAAAGTCTGTGACCATAAATCCTCCTTTGAAAGACTTTGCCGGCTGTGAATGAGCAGAATTCACAGCAAATTAATTGGGAAGCCTCGGTCAGAACACAATCCCAGAAGGGTGAGAGGGTCCCTCAAGTAACCTGGACCCATGCCGTGAATGGCTTTAAAGGTGATCACCAATACCTTGAATTGCTCATGGAAGCGGATTAGTAACCAGTACAGCTCGTGGAGCAATGGTGTCAGAGGGGCCATTCTTGAGGCCCTCAAAACTATCCACACCACCACATTCTGCACCAGCTGTAGCTTCCAAATGCTCGTCAGAGTAGCCCCCATGTTGAGTGCTTTACAGTAGTCCACACTCGTGAAGTGACTAGGGACTGAATGACTGAGTGCAGGGAATGCTGGTCGAGGAAAGGCGGCAACTGCACACAACATGAACTTATGCAAAGGCTTGCCTAGCCAAGACTGCCACCTGTTCCTCGAACAGGAGTTGCGAGTCCAGGAGAATCCCCAAGTTGTGGACCAGGTCTTTCTGGGGAGAAGATCAAAGATGACAAAGTCCCAGATCCCAGAGCTCTGTGAACCCAAAACCATTCGGTCTTACCAGGGTTCAGTCAAAGCCTGTTGTCTCCCATCCAGGCTCCCACAGCCTCTAGGCACCATAAAATGGTGGCCACTGGCCACAACATCACTTGGATCACCAAGAGTTGAAATATAGAGCTGGGTGGTATATTACCTTACTCCAAAGGTTTAAGGAATGTTTTAGTCCTCTTCATTTATATAATACTTCTTGCCCATTTCCCTAGAGGTCACCTCCCTAATTCTTGGACAATCATTTGTTCAGGATGGTATAAGAAATCCTGCCTTGGGCAGGAGATTGGATCAGAAGACCTCCAAGGTGCCTTCCAGCCCTATGATTCTTTCTCTATATACAATGCCAAGACTGATTCATCCTCTCAACTCCTTAAAGACACCATTATGCTTTAAAGCTTCAAGACTGCATTTGACTGTCTACATAACCTGCTGCCTATCCACATTTGCCGCCTATTCCTCTCTCTTACAAAAAGGTTTCATGAACGGCTGCATTCTGCACAGTAATGTAGTGCAAATTCTGATCACAATGAATTACATATATCAATCTTTTGAATTGGATCACAGAATTGTAGAATTGTAAAGCTGGAAAGGACCACAAGGATCATTCAGACCAACTCTCTGCAATGTGCAGGAAAATCAATTTAAATCTTCCTCAAGCGATGTCCATCTAGATTCTTCTTAATGCACGTGCATGGAGAACCTACAACTTTAGACTATTCCACTGTTTTATAGATGTTACCATTGGGGGAATGTTCTTGATGTACAAAAAATATTATACAAAAATTTAAAACTTATGAAAATGGGAAGGGGGATAGATAGGGGGATGGGTGGGTGGATGGACGGACACATAGAGACTCCCACATTTTGCATCCGATTCGTCATATTAATCAATATCCAGTATCTATATGAGACATTTCCTGATTTAATAAGATCATATTGGCTAGTCATCTTGGGAGTTGTAGTCCCACAACATCTGGACAATATTGATGGAAGACCCCAGTAACATATCTTAACTCTAAAGGTCTTTCCAAATACCATGTCATTATACTTGAGCTAGCAGAAGTCTATATTGGCATGAAATTTGCTGTCCCTATCACCAATCCTAATCCTATTTCTATTGTTTCTGTCCTGACGTGTTGGCCAACAGATCTGTTCTGATGATGTGTCTCCAGTGTTTCTTAAATGAAGCAATTGGTTAAGTCCTTTGGCTTTGCTATTCTCTCCCTTCTGAACAGGAGTGCCTTTGGTAGACGGGCAGTTATATGTTTGTTTAATAAATAAATAGGCAAACATCACCAGGCAATGGAAGGAAAAAATCATTTCCGAAACACAGTGCTGCTGCAGCAGAAATGGGGCGAATCAGACTGTACACTGCCAATCACTAATTTTAAAAAATTATCTATCTGATTTTTTAGACACCCAATTCCAGTGGATTCTTTACCCATGTAGCTGTAGCTATAATATTTATCATTATTATATTCTTTACTCCCCCCTTTTTATTGGGATGATGATGTTGATGATGTTGATGTTGATGATGATGATGATGATGATGATGATGATGATGATTCTGTTGCTTTGCAGGCATACTGGAGGTTCTGCATCAGACACTAATTCCTTGTGTGTCTAATCATACTTGGGCAAATAAAGTACTCTATTCAATTCAAAACCACAAAGACAGCTGAGTCATTTAGGGTCCCTTTCCTATTTTCTTTATACATTTGTGTGTGTGTGTGTGCATGTGTGCGTGCATGCATGTGTGTGTCGATGGATTGGGAGGCACAGGGCAAGGAAGGACAGACTTATCTCCATCGTTCTGCTTTTTTCTAAATTAGGAAGGCCAAAAGAATTAAAGCATTTCCAGGACTGTCATGTGATATTATGCATTTCTAATAGACTATCAGCACAACAATATCTGGCTTTTTAGGAGGACAGCAGCAAAATTAGGTTAAACAGCGACTGGAAGAACAGCAGTATATTTTGGAATGAGTAATAAATACCACTCTGATGCCATCTGGGCTTAAAGGGGAAAAGACTAGTCTCACTAACACTAAGGATGGCTGAAGATGATCTCACTCATGGGTTGGGAATGAGATGAACTCAAAGACATATGATCATGGGAGCAAAAATGTTGTCAGTTATGATTTAAAGGTACCAGACAAACACCGGCTAGCCAAGACTTTTATTTATTCGTTTATTAAGAAATGTTATATGAGTACCAAACACATGGTGATGCTTGTATCTCAATCAATGGCTCAGCAACCTCAGGCTGACCTAGAAAGCCAACAAGGGTTGGCCTAGTTTAGTACTTAGATATCAGAGCTTTAGTTTACACTGGGAGATGAAAACAAGAAGCCCAGAAGACGACCATTCATTTTGATGAGCAACATAGCATAGATATATACCGTATTTTTCGGACTATAAGATGCACCGGTGTATAAGACACACCAAGATTTCAAAGAGGTAAGTCAGGAAAAAATGTTTTTGTCCTCCCCAGCCCCCAGGAGCACTCTGCAGGCTTCAGTGGGGCTCGGGGAAGGCAAAAATGTCCCTGTTTTCCACCAAAACAGTGGCATTTTCCCCTTCCCCCAGCCTTGCTGAAGCCTGCAGAGTGCTTCTGGGGGCTGGGGGAAGGCAAAAATGGCCCATTTTTCGCCTGTATTTCACCAAAACATGGGCATTTTGACCTTCCCCCAGCCCTGCTGAAGCCTGCAGAATGCTTCTGAGGGGTGGGGGAAGGCAAAAACGTCCCCACTTTGGTGAAAAACAGCCTGTTTTTCACAAAACTGGGATGCACAGGCGGGTCTTCAGGAAGCCAAAAATAGCCCTATTTGGTGTATAAGACGCACCAACATTTCCACACTCTTTTAGTGGGGGAAAGGTGCATCTTATACTCCGAAAAATATATTATATATATCTGAAATATACATCTGCTTACATATACAGTGATAGATAACTCAATGCCTGCTCTATTAGGAAATCAACAAATATAAGGTGTAGATGCATGCAGTTTCTGTTGGAGTGGGTGGCCATTATGAAGTTAATTAATAATGATAATAATTCCTCCTGTTAAACTGTTGAGCCACTGTTAAACACTCCATAGCTAAAGCTTCCTTGGCAGGTTACAAGATGACCCTGGGAGGCACAGGAGACCTATTTTAAAATATTAAATGTGTTCAGATTGCTAATTAAAATACTGCTGCAGATTCAAGGTAATAATAAATAAATTACATCTGTAATGGAGGGGGGGTCAGAGGTGAAGGCTCGTACAGCTCAGATTAATGCTTTATACTCTTAGCCGTGGGGTTAATGTAACTTCCTTTTCTTCTCTGTTGATGCTACTATTTTATTTTTGATTCTAGATAGTTTTAATTTAAGGCTGTTTCAGCTGCATTTGTATGCATTATATCTAACTAGTTTATAGACTGTAAATAAAAATACCACAAGTAGGAAATCTAAAATCAGAATATTTCCAGCAAATGACCACCTAACCTACCCCTCCTGATTTTTAGCAAGAACCAAAGCAAATAACTGATTCTGCGGTTGAATGGCATTTACCCAACAATCTCTCTTCTTTCCAACCTGGTTTGTATCTTTAAATTACAAGATTATCAGATCTGCTTTTGTTAACATTAAAACTGCAAGATGCCTCCTTTCTTAAAGGAGATAATTATTGGAGTCCCCTCTGAGAGGTGAAATTATAGGCTTGCTGTCTCTAACTTTCCATGGCAGTTGAGAGCGAGAGAGCGGCTTCTCATTTAGAGGAAGCAGTTGAGAGGCAGATTATCTTGAATATTTTCAAACTGGCTTCAGGTTGGACTAAACCCGTTTTGGTCAGTCTAAAAGAGGAGCCCGAATCAGGTTTGCTTTTCTTGACCTTTTAGTAGTGATGTTCACAACCATCTCAGAGAATGGTTGTGATTGTAACCCTGTTATCTTAAACCCTTGACTGTCACTAAGAGTTGTATCTTTTTATTCTTGACGAAAGTATTTTATTTTCCTAATGTACACTAAGAGCATAGGCACCAAAGATAAATTCCTTGTGTGTCCAATCACACTTGGTCAATAAAGAATTCTGTTTTGTTCTATTCCATTCTGTACTTCTGGTCAATTTCATCTTAGACAGATGCTCCTTGAAATAGAGACAAATATATGGAATCTCTTATGACTTTATTTTTCTCCAGTGCTTTTCCTATGAAATTCCCTGGAAGATATCATGAAAAAAAATTGGGGCTGGGAGCTATCAATGATACCAAAATCTAATTCAGATTAATGAGAAAGTCCATAATGCCTGAAGTAACACATTGGATTAACCATGTATGTATGTACGGTATGTATGTATGTATGTATGTATGCATGCATTTTATATCCTGCCTTTATTATTTTATAAAAACAGCTCAAGACGATGGACATACCTAATACCTTTCTCCTTCTGTTTTCTCCATTGGGCTGAGAGAGAATGACTGGCCTAAAGTCACCCAGCCAGCTTTCATGCCTAAGGCGGGACTAGAATTTATTTATCAAATTTATTTGCCACCCTTCTCGAGGCCACTGAGCAATGATTGGCCTAAAGTCACCCAACCAGCTTTCATGCCTAAGGTGGGACTCCTGGTTTTTACCTTGGTGCCTTAACCCAAACAGAATTCTAATGATCAAGGGATCACTATGCCAGAGATAGTGGATCACTCTGTTGTGAATGGGGCTTTGCTGCCCCAGAAGTAGAAGATATATCATTTGAAATAACACCTGGAGGGGATCCAGAATTCTTTTTGGTTTCCCAGAGTGAGGGTACTAGCTTTTTCTTCTGCTAAGCCAAATGAAACAAACATATGTTAAAACTTGCTCATTTTATATCTCTGGTATTAATTTTGGTTTTATCATTTTACTGTATACCTATGAAAGACTTTGATAGTCAATGTTATAAACAATTTAAAGAGAAATATATTTCTTTTAGGCTGGATTTACATGAGGCTAGCCCGTGATTTATTACATAACAGATTTTTTCAGATTTCTACAAAACATAGAACCCTTAACTAAACATATGGGTTGGATTTGCACAAAACAATAGATTAGAACAGGTAAGTACTGTGTAATTTATTGTATCTTGCAAACACAGCCTTAATGTGCAACAGATGTATGTATGTATGTATGTATGTATGTATGTATGTATGTATGTATGTGTATATGTATGTGTATATATGTGTGTGTGTATGTATATGAGTGTGTGTGTGTGTGTGTGTTGTATTTGTGCTGATAAATAAATAAAGGGAGACTAGTATAGATCTATTTCAAGCTATTTAGCTCTCATCAGCTAGCCATACCCTTACTGGGATTAGAACCTGTGCTGTATTGCATCTTAGGCATATATATATACCTGTAACTTAAATCTAAAAGTTTCTGCTTTCTGGGTAAAGAGAATGAAGAGAATGATCATGTCTTCATTTATTTTACTTATTAATCACATTTATATGGCCGCCCATCTCACAATGAAGCAACTCTGGGCAGTGTGCAACAATCAATAAAACAATTATAAAAGCAATCATTATAAAATATATGGTAGTAAGTCATATTAAAAATGAAAAACACTCCTGCATCGTCCGGGTAGGGAGTGGCTGAGTCTCTCGTCTCTGGCCTTCATGTTATACACTGTCAGGTCCTTTAACATTTCCCCATAAAAATTCACTAGGAATTTTTATTAACCTATAAAATTGGGTGTCAGAACCAGCCACAGTTCACCAGATAATAACTGGATCTAATAAAAAAAGGAAACCTTGACTTGGTATGACTGGGAAATTCTAATAATGGGACTCAAAATTATGTTAGTCTTTTTTGCCACCATGCCACATTGCTGACTCACTTAGGAAGTGATTCCAATCTCAGTTCACTGGTAATATTTTCACATATTCTACTGTTGCCCATCCTATTTATGTGCATTTTTCCTGACATTAAGAATCCTTTTCTTTTTCATCCATCCAAACTTTAAAGTCTATGTTTCTATCCTCTTTCATCCCTACCTTCTGAATTATCCTTTATCCATTGGATATCACCTACATATTTTTTTAAAAACACAAGCTTTTAAAAATTACCTGTATCTTCTTAGCCATTTTAGCAATTCCAAAGAGAGGCAGGATTCAAATTAACTAAAATGCTTAGGTTTTCACTCACATTTATTAAACATGTGTGCACGCCACACCTTGCCGATTTCCAATAAATTAAACTACTCGTTTTCTTCTTTCTCCCCACAGCATATAAAACTGCAGTCTAAAGAAAAATTCTTCCTGATGTGGAAAACTGGCTTCCTGATCCGAATTAAGTGTAAGGTTTTGCTTTCCAGTTTCCTGTTTGGCGGAAGGGTTCCGAATCCAGTAAGGCAACTGGCATAATATAAATAACAGCCATACTTGCTTTATTTTGTGCCCATTTGTAAACAAGAAGGCTAGATGCCCCTTTCCCAAACCGGTGCCTCCAGATGTGCTGGGACTACCCTTCCCAAGATCCCCAAAAGAGGTTGCTGCCTCCATACCGAGGAAGGCAGCTTTGAACGTAGGCTCAGAGACCCTCCCATGGTGGAACAGACCCATCAAAACCAAAGCGAAGCAAACCCCACCCTATCCGCCCCCTTCTAACGGTTTGGAAAGAGGGCGGACGACGATCGTGGCAATGAAACGGAGCGGGAGCTGTATTTCACCATTCGCCCCATTGTCTCCCTTCCGCTTCTCTTCGCCCACCCACCCCCACCCCCACTCCCGGAGAGGGGCAAGCCCAAGGAGCAAAGGAAAAAACGGAGGGTAATCACGGAGCAAAATAAAGCCAGGAGCGAAATCCGTTAGGTCCGGAGACGCAGCAATCTCCTCTGTCCCAGCCCAGCCCAGTCCAGCCCGTGGCCGGGGGGGGGGGGGGGGACGATGGCCGGGGCCGTCTGAGACCCTTCGCCACCTCTCGCCTAGCCCGGGCAGGGTCCCGGCGCGGCGATAAGGCGTGGTGGAGCATGCAACGGGCGGAGGCGGGGAAGGCCGACTCTGCCCTGCGCCCAGCAGCTCCCAGGCCCTCGACCAGCGACGGATGGAAGTAGCCCAGATGCCGAGCCAGGCCAGCCCTCCCACTCCCGGGGCTCGTCCCGATCACCTACCCCAGCTGTTCCTCTCCTTGCGGTTCTTGGCCATGGTACTTCCGCCCGGCTGGCTACCTGCTGCCTCTCGGATCCGTCGGGCTCTAGGCGGCGGCGGTGGCTGCCGCTGCTGCTAAGATGAAGAAGGAAAGCGCCGCCACCCGCCGCCGCCGCCGCTGCCTGGCTAAGAAAGGCGTCTCTCAGCTCAGCATCTCCTGCGGGAGGGTGCAGGGAGTATCCGAGACGCGTCCGGCGCAAACGCGGATCCGCAGAGGGAGAGAGAGAGAGAAAGAAAGAGAGAGAGAAAGAGAGAGCCTACGACGGCGTGCCGGAGCTTGGTTCCCCACGCACACGCGTCCGGCCGGGGCTCAGAAAACACCGCACTCCCTTCTTAACCAGCCCGGCGCGCACCATCCGCACGACTTGATAGCGCTGCGGAGCACCTGCGGACGAAGACGCGCGCATCGCGGGGCGCGGCACCAGTATGCGCCTGCCCACCGGTGCGGCGGAATTTGGGCACACCCTGAGATGGAAAGCGTCGCCCGAGACGCGTCGCCTGTTATTTTGGACCCGGGGCTCTAAGGACTGGCAGAGGGAAAGAGTCTGGAGCCACGTGCGAAACTCACGTGCTTGTTTGGCCCGGCTGATCACCCGTATTTTGTACTTTGGAATAGGGTACGGACGGAGGCTGCATTGTTTTTACGTGCCTAGCACCATCCGTGTGCGAAGACAGCACTCGAGAGATCACCAAGGCGCAGGTCCCCACCCTAATAGTTTACAACTGTTAGGATACAAAGCAGCGCAGAGGGCAGGCAGAGCTGGCGAAAATAGAAGAATAAGCCTGACTGTCAGCAGCTGAGAATGTTGCGCGTTTATTTCAGTGGCTGGATTGTACTCTAAGAAGCTTTGCTCCCAGGACAGTATTCCTGGCTTTGCAGATATAAATTATAGGCAGAGTTAGGATCTGTACAGGCAGAGATGAGAAAAGAATTACAACTAGGATGCACCCATATTCCAAATCCTGGAGGAAGGAAGGTTCCTTCAGGCTAAGACCTCAAGGGTCCCCATTGAAAGAAAAGCTCCAAATAAAGGAATCATTGAGTAGTCCTTAATGGGTCTAAGTCAGGGACGGTCAACCTTAAATACTCAAAGAGCCACAAAGGTCCTAAATGGAAGGTGCCACCCCCTTCAATTCTGGAGCTGACCAGAAGTCCGGTTCCCCCATCATAGAGTCTCCTCCTAGCGTGGCATCCTTTTTCTTCTACTTGTCCTAACTGAAAGCCCTATCAATTGTGGAGCCAACCGGTAACAGGGAGCTGCAGCAGAGGGATGAAAGAGCCACATGCGGCTCCAGAGTCACAGGTTGCTGATCCCTGGACTAAGTCTACATGGAGGGAAGTAATCAGTGGGGTACCACAACGTTCCATCTTAGTCCCAGTACTCTTCAATATCTGCATAAAGTCTAACTTCATAGATGAGGGAATAGAAGGGGAACTTACCAAGTTTGAAGATGATACTAAGCTGGCAGGAAGAACCAAAACCTTAGAAGATAGGCTGAAGATCCAGATGGATCTTGACAGACTTGAACACTGAGCCATAACTAACAAAATGAAATTCAATGTAGAGAAAAGTAAAGTCTTACACTTGGGCAAGAAAAAACAAAAGTACAGATATGGATGGGGAGAAACCAGGCTTAATAGCAGTGACTATAAGAGGAATCTTGGAGTCTTAGTGGTCAACCAATTAAATATGAGCTAACAATGCAGAGGCAGCCAAAGAAGCCAGAGGGATTCAATCAAGATCACTTGAGGTACTAATAATACTCTATATAAAGTCTTAGTAAAACCATACCTAGAGTACTGCATCCAGTTTTGGTCACCACATTATAAAAAAGATGTTGAGACTCTAGAAACAGTGCAGAGAAGAACAATCAAGATGATAAGGAGACTGGGAGCTAAAACATATGAAGAACGGTTGCAGGAACTGGGCATAGCTAGTCTAGTGAAAAGAAGGACCAGGGGAGACATGATAGCAGTGTTCTAGTATTTGAGGGGCTTCCACAGAGAGGAAGGGGTCAAGCTATTTTCCAAGGCACCTGAAGGCCAGGCAAGGAATAATGAGTGAAAACTAATCAAGGAGAGATTCAACCTAGAAATAAGGAGAAATTTCCTGACAGAACAATCAACCAGTGGAACAGCTTGCCTCCAGAAGTTGTGGGAGCTTCATCACTGGAAAGTTTCAAGAAGAGACTGGACTGCCAATTGTCAGAAATGGCGTAGGGCACGGGTGTCAAAACTCATGGTGTCACATTGCCGTTACATGATGTTTCACAATTTTTTCCCCTTCAGGTTCAGGTTCATTTTATTTATATGCCGCCCTATTCCCGGCGGGACTCAAGGCGGCGCACAAACCCAAGGAAGGGAAGGGAAACACAAAAACTACAACAAAAAGTACAGGGCATTTAAAACAACCAACAGCCACACGATTCGAGAGGGGAAGGGAACTCATCTACCCCAGGCCAGATTTTAACGGCTTTTCGGAAGGCCTGGAGAGAGGTGAGGGTCCGAATCTCTGCGGGGAGCTTGTTCCAAAGGGCCGGAGCCGCCACAGAGAAGGCTCTACCCCGGGTAGTGGCCAGATGACATTGGCTAGTAGACGGAACCCGGAGGAGGCCTAATCTGTGTGATCTAATGGGTCTTTGGGAGGTAATTGGCAGCAGGCGGTCTCTCAAGTACCCAAGTCCAATACCATGAAGGGCTTTATAAGTGACGACTAGCACCTTGAAGCGTATCCGGAGACCAATCGGTAACCAGTGCAGCTTGCGGAGGATAGGTGTAATGTGGGTGTACCGAGGTGCACCCACAATCGCTCTCGCAGCTGCATTCTGGACGAGCTGAAGTCTCCAAATGCTCTTCAAGGGCTGTCCCATGTAGAGCGCATTGCAGTAGTTCCCAGAGCTTCCCTTCCCAGAGCTGGGATAGGCATGGCCTGGGTATGACACATCTGGCCAGTGGGCCACTCCAAGGTCCCTTCCAACTCTGCTATTTTATTGTATTGTATTGTATATGTACTGATCTTTTAAAAAACACTTTTTGGAGAATAAAAACATCACAATTCAATTTCTCCAAAAAGTCCTAGGAGTCAGAGGTATCTGCAGGATCTAAAATTTTCACCAAACACAAAAGCAACATGAATCTATTGTGACACAAGCTCTACCATGTTCATATGTTCATATGATGTAATGACACATACGTACCAAAGGAGTTTTGTTATTTCCATCTCCCCCAACACCATGCTTCTGCCATTAGAATCAGTAAAGAAATGAAAGGTTTTATGCTGTTCCATTCGGTAGTATATACTAGTCAAAAGTGGGAGGTGTACTCTATATTATTTGGGTATGGCAATGTACAGGCAGTCCTCAACCTATGACCACAATTGAGCCCAAATTTTTTGTTGCTAAATGAAACATTTGTTAATTTTACCCCATTTTACAACCTTTTGTGTCACAGTTGTTAAGTGAATCATTGCAGTTGTTAAGTTAGTAGCATGGTTGTTAAGTGAATCTGGCTTCCCCATTGACTTTGCTTGTCAGATGGTCACAAAAAGTGAACACATGACCCTGGGACACTGCAACCGTCATAAGTACGAGTCAGTTGCTAAGCATCCAATTTTTGATCACATGACTATGTGGATACTGCAATGGTCATAAGTATGAAAAACAGTCATCAATCACTTTTTTCAGTGCTGTTGTAACGTTGAATGCTCACTAAGTGAACTGTTGTAAGTTGAGGACTACATATATTCTATAATAAGTCTTGTTTTCAAAATTGCTCTTGGCAATTGAAAATAAGACTTATTGAAGTGAATCTCAAGAACTTTCTTAAAGACTGAACATTGCTCGTTTTTGCCCAATATATCTGATGGATCTGGGAATATCCCAAAGACACAGGAGGAGAAGCTACAGACAAGACAGTGTCAAATATGAGGCAGCTTAACCTACAGAAGTAATAGGGGCAAGACAAACATCCCAGAAGGAATCCCCTTCTAGGTTTTTCTTTCTTTTGAACGGTTAAGAAAATGGGGAAGTGATGTGTTTTCAGACTTGCAATAGTCTGTTACTTTAAAATAAAGGTAGTGTTAGTATCCATGGTTTGTAACAAGGGTGGACTTCAAAAATTTTAGCAAGGGGTTCTCTGCCCGGTTGCTGGGTGGGCTTGGCCATGGTGGGCATGGTCTAGGAGGCCTCCTGCACCACGGCGGGGGAAGGCATTTTTTCCCTCCCTGGTTTCTGGCCTTCCTGAACTTCCAGTAGGCTCATTTTTCGCCCTCCTCGAGCCTCCACGTATGACCTGCATCTACCTGCATCCAAAACAGGCAACGTGGGGACTCCTGGAAGGGGAGGGGAGGGTGAGTGGCGCCAGCCAGGAGTGAGAATTGGGGGTTCTCCGAACTGCACAGAATCTTAGCTAGAGGTTCTCTAGCTTTGTACTATTTTATCTGGTGTACCAGTTTCCTAGATGCCCCTCTTCCTCGATCAGAAGGCCCTTCAGATAGTCACTCATGCCCTGGTCACCTTAAACTTGACTTGCAACGCATTCTACATGGAGTTTCCCTTGAAGATCAAGCAACGAATTAGTGAACACCTAGAAACAAACAAAGTAATAGCCAAAAATTTGTCAAAAACAGATCATGCCAGACCAATCTTATTGCATTCTTTGATAATGTGACAAAATTAGTGGACCAGAGGAATGCCGTCAATATAGTTTACTTGGACTTCGGTAAGGCATTTGATAAGGTAGACCATAACCTACTACTAGATAAAGTAGAAGAATGTGGGTTAGACAGCATCACCACCAGATGGATTTGTAACTGGCTGACCAACCGCACTCAACATGTAGTCCTCAATGGAACTGCATCTACATGGAGGGAAGTATGCAGTGGAGTACACCAAGGCTCTGTTTTGGGCCCAGCACTCTTCAACATCTTCATCAACAATTTGGATGAGGGAATAAATGGGGAACTCATCAAATTTGCAGATGACACCACGCTGGTAGGAATAGCCAACACTCCAGAAGACAGGTTTAAGATACAGGGGGATCTTGACAAACTTGAACATTGGGCACTATCTAATAAAATGAAATTCAATGGTGAAAAGAGTAAGGTTCTACATTTAGGCAAGAAAAACGAAATGCACAGGTACAGTATAGGTGGTACTTTGGTATATATTTTTTTTGTATTTTATTTGGATTTATAGGCCGCCCTTTTCCCTGAGGGGACTCAGGGCGGCTTACAATCATTAGGGAGGGGGTGCAATTCAAGACAAACAATATGTGAACAAAATAAATAAGGTAATAAAAACACAACTTGCATTCAACATTCAACACTCGGGTGGGGCAAATTAGAGACTTATCCCCAGGCCTGTTGGGATAGCCAGGTCTTAAGGGCTGCGCGGAAGGCCTGGACGGTGGTGAGGGTGCGTATCTCGACGGGGAGATCGTTCCACAGGGTCGGAGCTGCAACAGAAAAGGCTCTCCTCCGTGTAGTCGCCAGTCGACATTGACTGGCGGATGGAATTCGGAGGAGGCCCAGTCTGTGCGATCTTATCGGTCGGAGGGAGGTAATCGGCAGAAGGCGGTCTCTCAAGTACTCAGATCCACTACCATGAAGGGCTTTAAAGATGGTCAACAGGACCCTGAAGCGCACCCGGAGATCAACAGGTAGCCAGTGCAGCTCGCGGAGGATGGGTGTTATGTGGGCGAACCGCGGTGCGCCCACTATCACTCGCGCGGCCGCATTCTGAACTAACTGCAGTCGCCGCATGCACTTCAAGGGCAGCCCCATGTAGAGCACATTGCAGTATTCCAGCCTAGAGATCACAAGGGCTCGAGTGACTGTTGTGAGAGCCTCCCGATTCAGGTAGGGTCGCAACTGGCGGACCAGGTGAACCTGGGCAAATGCCCCCCTGGTCACAGCCGACAGATGATGGTCGAGAGTCAGCTGTGGATCCAGGAGGACTCCTAAGTTACGAACCCTATCTGAGGGGTATAAAATTTGACCCCCCAGCCTGATAGATGGAACATTAGCCAAATTGTTGGGAGGGAAACACAACAGCCACTCGGTCTTGTCCGGGTTGAGTACCAGTTTGTTAGCGCTCATCCAGTTCTTAACGGCCTCAAGACCCTGGCTCATCACGTCCACCGCTTCATTGAGTTGGCACGGGGCGGACAGATACAATTGCGTATCGTCCGCATATTGATGGTATTTTATCCCGTGCCTCCGAATGATCTCGCCCAGCGGTTTCATGTATATGTTAAATAGTAGGGGGGATAAGACCGAACCCTGCAGCACCCCATATTTTAGGGGCCTCAGGGACGATCTCTGCCCCCCGACCAACACCGACTGCGACCTGTCCGAGAGGTAGGAGGAGAACCACTGCAAAACAGTGCCTCCCACCCCCACCTCCCGCAGTCGTCGCAGAAGGATACCATGGTCGATGGTATCGAAAGCCGCCGAGAGGTCAAGGAGAACCAGGATGGACGCATGGCCTCCATCTCTGGCCCTCCAGAGATCATCGGTCAATGCGACCAAAGCGGTTTCTGTGCTGTAACCGGGTCTGAAGCCGGACTGGAAGGGGTCAAGGTAGCTAGCTTCCTCCAAGGCCCGTTGAAGCTGGAAGGCCACCACCTTCTCAACAACCTTCCCAACAAAGGGAAGGTTGGAGACAGGACGGTAGTTATTTAAAATGGCTGGATCCAAGGATGGTTTCTTCAGGAGGGGTCTCACCACCGCCGTTTTAAGTGCGGCGGGGAAGTGCCCCTCCCGAAGGGAGGCGGTTACGACCGCCTGGATCCAGCCACGTGTCACCTCACTGCTGTTGGCAACCAGCCAGGAGGGACACGGGTCCAGAATACAGGTGGAGGCACTCACAGCTCGAATGGCCTTGTCCACATCCCCAGAGGCAACATCCTGAAACTCAACCCAGAGATGGTTTACCAAGTGATCCTCTTGTGTCCCGGCTGGATCTGCAGCGGTGGAGTCCAAGTACCTTGCTCAATAGTAGTAACTGTGAAAGGGATCTTGGAGTCCTAGTGGACAACCAATTAAAGCCAAGGTGGCGCAGTGGGTAGAGTGCAGTACTGCAGGCCACTTCAGCTGACTGCTAGTTCAGCAGTTCAGCGGTTCAAATCTCACTGGCTCAGGGTTGACTCAGCCTTCCATCCTTCTGAGGTGGGTAAAATGAGGACCCAGATTGTGGGGGCGATATGCTGACTCTGTAAACCACTTAGAGAGGGCTGAAAGCCCTATGAAGCGGTATATAAGTCTAACTGCTATTGCTATTGCTAAATATGAGCCAGCAGTGTGCAGCAGCTGCCAAAAAAGCCAACACAGTTCTAGGCTGCATAAACAGAGGGATAGAATCAAGATCACATGAAGTGTTAATACAACTTTATAATGCCTTGGTAAGGCCACATTTGGAATACTGCATTCAGTTTTGGTCACCACGATGTAGAAAAGATGTGGAGACTCTAGAAAGAGTGCAGAGAAGAGCAACAAAGATGATTAGGGGACTGGAGACTAAAACATATGAAGAACGGTTGCGGGAACTGGGTATGTCTAGTTTAATAGAAAGAAGGACTAGGGGAGACATGATAGCAGTGTTCCAATATCTCAGGGGTTGCCACAAAGAAGAGGGAGTCAAACTATTTTTCAAGGCACCTGAGGGTAGGACAAGAAGCAATGTGTGGAAACTAATCAAGGAGAGAAGCAACTTAGAACTGAGGAGAAATTTCCTGACAGTTAGAACAATTAATCAGTGGAACAGCTTGCCTCCAGAAGTTGTGAATGCCCCAACACTGCAAGTCTTTAAGAAGATGTTGGATAGCCATTTGTCTGAAATGGTATAGGGTTTCCTGCCTAGGCAGGGGGTTGGACTAGAAGACCTCCAAGGTCCCTTACAACTCTGCTATTGTATTGTATTGTATGATCACCCAGAAGCTTTAACTGGTCCAGATTGCAAGGGCTGGGCCATTTCCTTCCAGATGCAACTCATATGCTTGGTTGCTATCTATAAAGTCTTACATGGCATAAGGCCTGCCTATCTCTACCTGCTTGGCTACTTTGATCTGGCAGAGTTGGTGTGCTCTGGATTCGTTTGATCATACCATCTATTGGGCCCCTGAAATGTACCTCCTCTGTCATAGCAGCTACCTTCTGGAATGAGGTTGCTCCCACCTGAGATCTTAGTGGATCCCACACTACTAGCATTTCTGAAAGGCCTCAAAGTGCTTGCTCTTTGGCTAGGAATGGGTGTAGCCCCTTTCAAGGAAGAGGTGTGTGTTTGCTGTGGCTTGATTTTTGCCATTATTGGTCTTCCTTTATTGCTGTCTGGTTTTATTGTTTAATCGTTCTCGTGCCTTCTTGTGACTCCCTCAGAATCATTGAGGCAATGCAAACTTTGACTAATATCAAAATAAACAAATAAACAAAAGCACTGATTTTTTTCCAAATGCTTCCCATTGTCACCATTCCTTTGTTCTATTGAAAAATCCTTTTGAATTTACAAAGGTTAAATGCTGGCCTGTCAGCAATTTTGCAACTGGCAGCTTTTTTGATAGTGGCAATTGGAAAGATGAGGTCTAAACAACGTACATTGAAGCAGTTGAACTCCAGGAACAAGAAACGAAATATCCATGGGAGATAGGATAAGAAAGAAGTACAGTAGCTTTTTTAGCTCAGGAACTGGACAAGAGTTTCTGCCTAGAAGATCTGCAGAGTCACAAGGGGAAATACCAGCTTTTCTTTGTATTCCAATAAGATGGAGAAAAATCAGTAACTAGTCAATACAGCTTCCAGTGACATATTATATTTCTAAAATCAACCTCGTCCACAGCCAATCCCAAAGTACATAGCATTTAGTTTAGAGCAGAGGTGGTATTCAGCCAGTTCGGACCAGTTTGGGCGAAGAACCAGCCAATACCAACTCTGGCTGGTCCCGCCCATCGTTCCCTGTCCTATATTCCCTTGTTTTTTAGCTCAGCTGATTTGCACGGCAGAGCAGATTGCCACGCCTTAGCTGAGGTGAAAAAACAACTCACTAGCACTCACCAGCGCTGACACCAAGGCCTTTGATTTGAGTTCCTCAAATCTTGAGGAAAAGATTTGGAATCCCACCACTGGTTTAGAAGTGCCTGTAGTTCCTTCTCATTGATTCTTTCCATGTTTTCCAGGGCTACACTTCAAATTTAGAAATTTGGTTGTAAATGCTATAGTAAGACAAATACCTCGTGAAGATGAAAAGGCAGAATTTATGTTAGTCTCTCTTTTATATAAATGGCTCTGGCTGCCACTATTTTTTGAAGGGAGGGAGGCACAATTTGAATGCTGGTTCAATCCAGCAAGATCTTAAACAGATTGATCCTAACTTATTTAAGGTGTGATTGGGCAGAACTAATATACCTAAAACGTTGTCTGAATCACTATGACAATTAAGATTTTCTATCAATAGAAAAGATTACCTTGCAGTTACAATGCACAGGAAGGCCCTTTCTTCTCCCGAAAGATGCATAGTTCCTTCACTGCTTGTATTTAGGGAAGCAATTGAAACATTTCTTTTTAATGAAGCTTGTGAACCTGCCCACATATTCTGTGTGCCATGTACAGCTAGTCCTCGGCTTACAACAGTTCATGGAGTGACCGTTCAAAGTTACAATGGCACTGAAAAAGTGACTTATGATCATTTTTTCACAGTTACGATTTTTGTAGCATCCCATGAACATGTGATCGAAATTTAGATTATTGGGCATTGGTTGATACTTATGGCTATTGCTGTGTCCCAAGGTCATACAATCACCTTTTGCAACAGAAATGTTTGACACAATTCTGTTTTTAAGTTGAGGATTACCTGTATTTTAGCAATACCAATAGTACTTAGACCTATATACTGCTTCATAGTGCTTTACATCCCTCTCTAAGTGGTTTACAAAGTCAGTGTATTTCCTTCAACAATCTGGGTCCTCATTTTACCCACCCCGGAAGGATGGAAGGCTGAGTGAACCTTGAGCCGGTGAGATTTGAACTGCCGAACTGCAGTTAGCGGTCAGCTGAAGTACCCTGCAGTACTGCACTTTAATCACTGCGCAACCTTGGCTAAACAATTTTATTGTTTATTCATGGTTGTGATTTTGAATATGTACCGGTATAATGGGAGAGCCAGTTTGGTGGAGTGGTTAAGGCATCAGGTGAGAAGAGACGTGAGTTTAGTTCTGTCCTAGGCACAAGTCAGCTGGGTGACTTTGGGCCAACCACTTTCCCAGCCCTAGGAAGGAGGCAATGGGAAACCACTTCTGAATTGCAGAGACTTGTCCAGACAGTTGCCAGGACCCAACATTGATTCAAAGGCACACGCACGCACACGCACGCACACAAAATCATAACACCCTGAAGGAGGAAGGGAGGAATATAAATTATTTTAATTACATTAATTTAGATGATGAAATAAAAAATAATCACTAAATTGAGCAAAGAAAATTAGGAAAACAAGACAGGAGTCTTTATCAAGGGATTAATAACTAAGTAATTTAAAAGAAATAACTTGGAATGCTTTGATTCCCACCTGCCTGTCAGCAGAAATAATCACACACACACACACACACACACACACACACAGACACACACACACACACACTTACCATTATAATAATAGTTCACCAGTGCCATGGATAAGGTTCTTGGTGGCAGACCATACAAATATTTTTTATTCTTGAAGATTACAGTTGATGCCTGTCTGTTAAGCAGGATCCAATTCATTGATAATGTTGCAGGGAGTTTCATGATCTTTTACTTTTATAAAGGGCTGTCAGATCACAGGCTATATAATATAGCAGTAAGACCACAAACAAAAGCACAACTTTTTAAGGGAAGTTCTTTCCATCTCCCTGTCCCACATTTTAGTGCAAGGTAATCTATATTGTTGGAAGAACACCAATCATCAATGCATGTAGTTCAGTGTTTTTAAACCTTGGCAACTTTTAAGATGTGTACACTTCAACTCCCAGAATTCCTCTCTCCAGCATGCTGGCAGGGGAATTTTGGGAGTTAAATATGCACATCTTAAAGTTTCTAACTGAAAAACACCGGTGAAGATGATAAAATGTTCAGAAACCTTATGGATCTCTGAGAAAACTCACAAGCCAATGACCAAGCAATTTCCCTATTTAAGATTTTTGGATTAACGAAATTCAAAAGCACTGACAAATTCCCCAAATGCTAATCATATGTCCCAAAAGGATACAATGATCTATACTAGAAATTATCATTGGGAATAACCAACTGAAATAATTTCCCCAGGCAATTCTGTGGCATAAGTAATCAACCAGGGCAATCAATGCTATTTTCCATCCCATCTTTGAATCCAAATGTGGAAAAATCCTAATGATGTTTATAATTCAAGAAAATCTACAGGTGTATAGTTTCATTTATTTTAAAGGGAAAGTTGCCAATGTTGGTTTTACATAACATGTCTAGGTAGACAGTGGTTTGTTTCCTTTTGGCTTGTTGGCTTGTAGGAACCCAACCATTGCATTTTGCAAATTATAATTAATGGCTTTGCATACTGTGTAAACCCAGTCACTTGTGATATATTCAGTTAACTGTGGTTGAGTGAGCAATGGCTTAGCATAATATGAAAACCTGGTCATAATACAGTGGAAGTTCATGGAAAATGCAAGACGTCTCACAAAATACCTTTTAAGAGGAGTTGAGCCATAAGTCTCTTTCAAAGGGATTACAATCTCTATTTCCTTGGTCAAGTCAATTTCAGGCAACTACTACTATTTGTTTGTTTATTAGCAAGTCAGAATGAGCTTTATTTTTTTGCCCATTTTATCCTACCTTTCTGCCTAACTATTAAACAAACAAGCCTTGTAAGTCATTCACTACTGAACAATCTATAATGGATTAAGCTCAGTAGATCACGTGACCATATCCAAAGTGTGGGAAGAAGAATGTTAAGATCCACTCATCCTACTCTCTGGTGGCTTCAACAGGAAGACTTGTTATTTTTTTCTGGATTCTTTAGGAGTGAAGTGTTTAATCCTTGACTCTTTGATCTTTTGAAAGACACTTTCTCATAAGTTCAAAGAGCAATATTACATTGGCAAGGAATTCTAGTGCTAATGTAAATGGCAACCTGAAAAAGGCCTTAGATGAAAACGCCTCTATTTATGCTCACATACAAACACCGACTAAGGTCAATAATAATTTACAATAAAACAAATTAGTTTTGAAGGCATCATAACCTTCAATGATAGGGGATCAAATTCTTTTGTGGAAATTTTTTAAAAAGGCAGAGATGGGAGTCCTGCAGTAATTAGTTTTCTTGAAACTCTAATTAATTCCTTCAACACTTATGGTAGTTTGTAAAAATTGCACTGGTTTCTAATTAACTTTTAAGAACGTTTAAGGCTTAATTGTTGAAACATATATCCCTAAACCGCATGGGATGAAGATATGTAATGGAGCAGTGTTTTTCAACCTTGGCAGTTTGAAGATGAATAGACTTCATCTTCCAGAATTCCCTAGCCAGCACAGCTTTGTTAATCTATGGAGGCAAAAATATAGGAGGTGGATATAATAATGTCTAATGATATGTGAGAAAAACTTTGGAAGACAAGAGGAAGAACCAAAGATTTGATTTGATTTGATTATATTTATATGCCGCCCTTTTCCCCTGAAGGAGACTCAGGGCGGCTCACAATTCAAATCAGGGAATTGGGGTACAGACAAAAAATAAAAGACGAAACATAGCAATACATAATTTAAAAACACACAACAGTCATACCATTCGAGACGGGGGCAACAGCTCTTTAGCCCCAGGCCTGTCGGAACAGCCAGGTTTTAACGGCTTTGCGGAAGGCCTGGAGGGTGGTGAGGGTTCGAATCTCCACGGGGAGTTCGTTCCAGAGGGTCGGAGCAGCCACAGAGAAGGCTCTCCTCCGGGTAGTCGCCAGTCGGCACTGGCCGGCGGATGGAATTCGGAGGAGGCCTAATCTGTGGGATCTAATCGGTCTAGTGGAGGTAATTAGACCATGGCAGCTGAATGGGAATGTAGCAGAAGGGACCCTCCCTAATTTCTTGGACTGCAAAGGGGGGGCGGGGAGAGATGTACTTACAGACTTGCAAAATTATTGTCAACCTTATGAGATAGTCCAGAGAAGCAGCACTCCCTCAAATACTAGCTCTAACTTTATTGTAAAGTTACATTGATAGATTTTTGCAAAACTGAAAATACATCTCTCCCTCCCCTCACCTCTGCACTCCATGAAACCGAGTGGGGGTCCATTCTGAGGCTTTTGCCATGCCCCCATTGCTTCTACAGACTCGGAGCCTCTTATTTGACTACAGTATAATCTGCAGCTCTTTGTCTCCCAAGGCTATTCCCCATACCATTACAGGCAGGGATGAAATGCTACTGGTTCTGACCAGGTCCCTAGAACTGGTAGCCAAAAATGCTACAGTTCACCAAAACCGGTAGTAAAAAAAAAGCTTTAAAAAGTAAAAAAGCATTTTTTACTATCTATTCGCCAGAACTATAAAAAGTGGGCAGGAAGGTTCCCACGACCATGTGGATCAGCTGTGAGCCGCATGATCATTGGAACCTTTCCCCCACCCTTTTAAAGCATTTTTTTCCTGCTGGTTCGGGCGAATAGGTAGAAAAAATGCTTTAAAAAGTTTTTTTTTAAAGGTTCTAATGATGTGCGGCTCACAGCTGATCTGCGCAATCGTTGGAACCTTTCCCCCCACCTTTTAAAGCATTTTTTTCCTGCATGCTCGGGCAAATAGGTAGGAAAAATGCTTTAAAAAGTGGGGGGAGGGAAGTTGGGCACACCCTCCCAGTCACATGACCCCCTACCACCAGGCCATGCTCACAGAACTGGTGGCAAAATAATTTAGATTTCACCACTGATTACAGGTATCTATCTAACAGATGCTGCCCACTTCATCAGCTGCATGCAGTGGCTAGATTGATGCAGAAAGTGACTGTTTTGGAAAACACATCACAAGGTTACATGCAATCTCAGAAGAGCTCAACAAACAAAGGCTTTCTAGCTAAGAAAAAATGTTAAGTGAAAAGGTACTGGTATTTTGTCTGATCGGTAGCCTGTATCTGCATAATCAACCTATATTCTTTTCCTCATCACCTTATCCCAGTTTAAATTCTATGTTAGTGTGTGTAGCTGATGAAGAGAGCTGAGCTTCAAAAGCATAAGCCTTTTCGTACAATTTGTTAATTAGGTGATCCAAGAAAGTCATATTGTAATATTCAGATGGCAAAAGTCTTGCAACTTTCTGCTTGGTTATAGTTCATAATAGGATGGCTTTTCTCCCTGTATTTGAGGATATTCCTACACTACATTGTTTAATTGAAGAGGCATCTTTTCATTTAAATTTGGTGTTGGCAATCTGCGGCTGCAGAGCCGCATGTGGCTCTTTGGGCCCTCTGCTGTGGCTCCCTGTCAGCTGAACCCACCACTGACTGGTCCCACCCCTCCCCCTCCCAGTCACATCTCACCTGAGAAGGTAAGTGTGACGGCGGGGGGTGGGGTGGCGAAGCAGCCAGGGCTGAATCTCCGATGCCTCATTCTTGCTGGAGTTTCTTCAGGCCTTGGTTGCTTGGAGAGATGTGCAACTTGCTCTCCAGCCCGAGACATTGTGCCAACCCAGCTGCGACCAATGCTGGCCTCACTAACACAAGGACTATTGGGTGGGAATAGGATCTGGGAGGATGGGACGACAGAAAGGGGGATGGGTCGCAGCACCCAGCCGCAGCTTTAGGACGTTTGGGGCAGTGGGAAAAGGCGGCTGGCCCCACTGAACCTCGCATGCTGACCCTGGGGGTCAGGCTTGGGGAAAGCCGGAGTGCCCTTACCAAAGACACTCATCAGCTAGTCAATCTGCCCGCCCTGCGGCCCTTTGCTGAGCTTTGGCTGAGCCCAGGCGCTTGCTTGAGGATGATCTCATGCAGACTCTCCTGGCCACACCATGGCCGGCCAGGGGATCACAAGAGGAGGAGGGGGAGGGTCACCGGTGCCTTAGTGCAGGACAGGGGAGGGTTTCTCGCCCCGTTCCAACCGGTTCGGTTGGAACGAGGCTGGCAGCGTCCTCGCGCACGTGTGCGGCATCTGTGCGATGCTCCAGCTGCTCCTGGAGGATCGCGCAGGCGCTGTATGCGTCCTGCGCATGCGTGGAAGCGCAGAATTCATCAAAACCGGGTAAGGAGCAGGCGTGGGCGCACGGGTGCGCGCGGGCGCAGGCATGCGGGCGCGCGCAGGCGCGCGGGTGCGCGCGGGGGCCTTCGCCGTTCCCGGAAGTTACTTACTTCCGGGTTCAGCGACCAACCGGATCGCAGGGACCGCCGCGAACCGGTTGAAACCCACCCCTGGTGCAGGAGCAAAGTGGCCCTGTACTTGCCTTCACGCCACATTTGTGCTCAAGGCAGCCTTCGCCTCCTGCCACTTTGGGCTGAAGCTCCAGCCCTCCGTGCTCAGCTGAAGAGCTGTGAGGGGGACCGCGGAGGACAAAATCGCGCTCGACGAAAGCGCGCATGTGACGTCATCACAGCGCGATGAAAAAAATTAAAAATTGAAATAAAATTAAAATTAAAGCAAGCCGATTCACATAAAGGTAAGGGTTAGGTTTAGGTTTAGGGTTAGTGTTAGGTTAAGGGTTAGGGTTAGGTTTAGAGCGTTAGGGTTACGTTTAGCGTTAGGTTAAGGGTTAGCGTTAGGTTTAGCGTTACGTTAACGGTTAGGTTTAGGGTTAGATTTAGGGTTAGGTTAAGGGTTAGGTTTAGGGTTAGGTTTGGGGGGGTTAGGGTAAGATTTTCGCTTTATTTTTACATTTTTCGATCACAGCGCGATGTTTTCGTCGCGCTGTGATGACGTCAAATGCGCGCTTTCGTCGAGCGCGATTTTGTCCTCCGCGGTTTTGTGGTGGAACCTGTCCATGGCAAGGTGATGGCTGGAGCCTTAATGCAGGAGCAAAACGGCCCAGTACTTGCCTTTGCGCCACACTTGCGCTTGGCAGCCCTTGCCTCGCGCAGCTTTGGGCTCAAGAGCTGTAACCTGTGTTCTGTTGCTAGGGGCGAGTGGGGCAGGGATGCATTGTGGCTCCGTGTTGTAATGGGCTCCAGGAGGAGGGAATCCCATCTCCCCCATTATGAAGCGTACTAAAGTTCACTGTGCTGCACAATGCACTGCAAAAGTGCCTCATGGCCTGCTCGACGCCTCATATCAGAATCAGAGAGGGGGAGACACATAGAGAAACACATAGAGAGGGAGAGATAGAGAGGGGAGAGAGAGAAATAGAGAGATTAGAAAGAGGGGAGAGAGATATATATAGACAGAGAGAAACCGAGGGGGGGGGAGGAGGGAGATACACACAGAGATACATACAGAAAGAGATGGCGGGGGCGGGGGAGAGATGTCAAAAGAGTTTTGTGGCTCCCAATGTTTTTTAACAATAGGTTTTCTGCCCTAATGACTGGCTGGGTAGGCGTGGCTAGGGGGTGTCATGTGACTGAGTGGGAGTGAGTGATGTTTAGTTGACCACACCCACCCAGGTTTTGTTGCTCCAGGTGTTTTCTTTTTTGTGGGAAATGGGTCCAAATGGCTCTTTGAGTGTTTAAGGTTGCAGAGCCCTGATTTAAACCAGAAATCTCACTGCCATAGGGCAGGCTGAAAAAAAAAAGGGATTAAAAAACAAGGGGCAAATACAAACCCAGTCCATATTGTTGCCAAGAAAATGTAAATGGATGTATCCATGAAATAATCTAGGTCAATCTGAATGGATTTTTATAAATTTTAACTCTTTTAAGCTTGTGTTTAAGGATACTTTTGAAATAAGATCTCAAACCTTTTTGAGATCACTTATGAAGTGTGCCATTTAAAACATGGTTTGAATTATTCGATCTAACCTCTCCTTCCTCCTCCCCCCCCCCTCTCTGTATATTACAGACACATTTCCTTATATTTGTTACATAGAGCAGGACCTATTGGTGACTAGCTGAGGGGGGTGGGTGTTACTGAGCATGTATTGCTGTTTGATGAATCCCACCTTTTAAAATTACGAGCACATGCATACATTTATAATTAAAAAAAACCTCGATGGTAGGAAACACTTTTGTGTCTGTCTTTATCGCCACGGGCAGTTCGGGCAGCGTACTCGAAAACGGGCGTGCACGAAGAGAGAGAGAGAGAGATCAACTGTTCCTCTGCATGATTTGATCTAGAAAAATGTAAACGACGCGTTTCTTTGTGGGGTTTGTGGAGGCCGAGAATAAACATGGGTTAAAGCCTGCGCGCGAGCATCCTCTGCGAGGACCTCCCTCCATTCATCCAGACCTCGAGCAGCTCGGCCGAAATTTCGTCAGGGATCCGGTGAGTCACTGTTTCTTCCGAAGGGAAAAGAAAGGCAGGCGGGTGGCCGTGCTGGAACCGAGGCCTCTGAGACTGGGACGGTCGTTTGCCGCGAAAACAGACCCATTCGGAAGACCCACGCCGGGGCGCTGTCGCTCTGCTTAACCCGGCCCCGGCTCTTCTGTGGCGCTGCCGCCGCCGCCGCGAAGGCGGTACCGAGAGGGCGGGACTCCGGGGAGGAGGTGGCCACGGCGGCGGCTCATCTGTCTGGTGCGGCCCGGCCCGGCGCGGGTTCGAGCGGAGCGCTAGGAAGCGGGTGAGGCCGAGCAGCTCTTTCCCAAGCCGACCAGGCCGTACTTGGCGCGGCGGGCCGGCCGCGGAGCAATTCGGCGGGCCTCCGCTGATCTCCGCCCGGCCGAGCGAGGTGGGACAAAGCGGGGCCTCCTCCACCGCCTCTGCGACTCCGACCGAGGGAGCTGCCCGACTCTGCTTGGAATCGGTGAGACGCCCGCGGGATCGGGGCCTGCACACGAGGTTACGGGGTGGCTAAGCGGAGCCTCCTCGGTCGCTTCGGCCGCGGCTGGAGGAGAAGGGAGGCGTCCCGTCTCGAGTGAGAGGGGCCTCCCCGTGGTGGACCTTTGGGCGAAGGAGCCATTGAATACGTGGGTCTTGGGGAAGCTGAAGACTGCAGGATCGGGACATAGGCAATCCAGGGAAGTGTCTCCCAAGTCCCCTGTGCAGAGACTGAATAAATCTCTCTACTGCGTAAGATGCAGGCTGTACTTGCACAAGGCAAACCATGGTTAAGCGAGCCGTAGTGTTTACCCAACTTTGCAGAGAAGTGTTCAGTAAAGTAACTATATTGGCTGGCTAGGTTGGCGCAATAGACAGGAACAGAAGTTAGTCAACTGCATTCTAGTTTTGCATGTTGCATGACTCTAGGTACATGCATGGGTAGCAGAACTGCAGATCTGGGACAAATGTGCACCTCTTTCTCAGACTTGTTCATGACTTCTGCTTTGTGGCGAGGGCTGAAGGAAACCTGACATCAGGCTTGAACCGTTTCATTTGTCAGCTTGGCTTGGTGACCAGAAAAGTTCCCTTGCTCTAAGTCTAAGGGAAATAGTGGAGGAGGCCAGTGGCTTCCTTCGGCACCCATTGCTAATTTTAAAGAGTGAAAAATAACCAGAAGTTCATCAGCTTCTGACAGGAAGCCTTTCCCCAGCAGCTTTCCCCAGCAGAAGTGCTATTTCCACATCTTGGATGCTGTGTGACCATATATGAAATCTGCTATCCTCAATTCCAGTCCTTGTGTTGCTTCTGTTTGCCTTATCTGACTTCTCTCCAAGACAATGTCTGACAAAGCCTGACAGATTTTACATATTTACTTAGGCAGTGCTGGGATTGGGGGTGGGTAGGGATACTGTTTTAAACTAGTGCAGGTAAGGCTCACTTAAGACTGTTGCACTCCTGAGATGGGAAGGATATGAAGGTAGTATTATAGTAATGGTACAGAAAAAAATATTGCCAGGATAGGTTTGTACATAGAAACGATCTTCAAACTGGTTCTGATGCTGCTATATCATCTAGTCATTCACAACATCTCTAGTTTTAAGCTTGCTTTGAAAAGATCTAACTCCTGTTATGCAAATTTCCTGAGTCAAAAGCCCGCTGTTTACAATTTTATCTTTGGCCTCCCTTTCATATAATTAACAAAATACAGTAACAATTTAAAGGGATTCATGCTAAATCAATTAACTCTGGAATGACAGGAACGGGTTTGTTGCAGGCTTGTTAGCAGAGGCTGGATAGCACATCCTGTTATAAACAAACATACTGGGCATCCGTGTGGTTCCATGAAAAGCTGGATGCTGCAGTATACATAAATGCGCTAAGCAAACTAGGTTGCTTACATTAGCTTATTGTGCCCAATTCAGCTCCGGATACTGTGCAAGTTTTATTTGATAGATTCCTGAACTGCAATTTCACTTGCCTCAGCAATGTGGCAAATACTTAACTGAGAGGAAAAAAACCTAAAATTTAATGGTGCATTTTATGGGGGATGGTTTTTAGGAGATTGTTTGGTGCATTGTCCTCTTGCCAATTCTTTTGTTTCTGAAAACTGTTGGCTGTTGGGACTCTGTGGGTATCAGTCTTAGACATCTGTCTTTGTAAGCTTTGCTTCTTATCCTTCTGTTTGTATGTTGAAGTTATAGATAGCTTGACTACTGTTACCTTTTTTCTCCTTTGCATAATTCCTCCCTGTGTTCAGGTTCCCTGGCAGGATCAAAAATATTTATGCCCAGATATCCAAGTAGGATTGCAACTTATATTTGCATGCTACAATTGAAATCCTTCCCTACTGAGCAATAGATTTTGAAACCTCATGTTTAGTATTGTTTGAATAGATAGTTATTTAAGTGTGTGATTTAAATATGGAAATGGTAATGATGATATCCAGTTCTACAAAAAAAATTAAATGGAAGATAGCTGCAGAGAATTGGTGAGAAAAAAAACAGCCTTGCAGCATTTGCAAAGGAGAAGTGCACTATTAATGTGGCTTTTGAGGAGTGGAATATGGATGGTGTGCAGGTGGGCTTTCCTTAAGAGTTTTTTTATCCAACACTGTTTTGATCTAGAAGGCATATTGAGAAGTGATTTTTAGATTGGAATGTCTACATTAATTCTTTCCATTTACGTTATGGGCAGATATTGGTAATGAAGATAATATCCATCAGGCTGAAGATTTTACACCTCTTGAAAATAGTCTAATAGAAAATGCTGTGATGCTGTAGCTTGCAAATGTTAAAATCAATATGAATGGATACAAGAAATAGATAGTCTTAAAAACACTATGGAAGCCCCCTTATTTTTATATTGTGGGTAAGTGTTAGCCAAATACTTGCATTTTCTGAGCCTGAGCTATACATGGCAGATTATCAAGTATAGTTAGTTGGGGACATCATTTGATATACAGTGATTGAGAGTTAAAATGTTTCCTTCCCCCCAAAAAAATCTTTTTTCTTTTCTTGGAAGTATTAAAAATAGTATAATATTGTGCCTAAGTCACAAATTACAAAGGATCCTGTTTCAACTTTGATAAAGTGCAGAATTTGGATTATGTGGTGCAGACATTGATTATCTTTATGGCACATGTTTTTTTTCTTTGGAGCCACAAAAAATAGACTGGAATTAATGGCGTTCCATTATTAGCTTTTTTCCTATGCTATTAATATAGAGATTGAGAGATACATTTGTAAGGAATTCAACAGGAATTCATATCATTTGTTCTCCTTAGGCAGTTTTATATTATATTTCTCCCTTACAAATGCCAGAAGGCTGTTTTTTCTTGTTGACACTCTGAAGTCTATATTTTCTTCTGAATCTTTAAAGAAATACATATTTCCCAATAAATATTTAAGTGGCATATAGAGTTGATTGCCCATTCAAATGATACTAAAAATGAGGTTTCAAAAATGCATCCATTGCTGCCTTCTGATGAAAATAGCATATTAGGGCTCCAGAATGGCACTGGCACAGCTTGGAACAATATTGCTGATGGGTTTTGGAAAGAGAAATCAGCAAGCCAGGATTATATTTCTCTTATCACCAGTTGTCCCTTCATAGATCCCTTCTGTCTATTCCATGTCTTTTATCCTGGCAAATGTTGGGATGGAAACATATATTTGGAATTGTAATACTGAATTTATTTTATTTTATTTATTTTAAAAATTGCTATAGCTGCCTATCTTATGTCAAATTCTGGCCAAATTCCCAATCAAGAATTAAAATAACATTAATATAATAACATAAAAACCATATTAAAACTATAAAAACCATAAACATTCAAAGCAAAAAACAACACCACCCTGCCACCAAGTTAAGCTTCCAATATGAAGTCACCTAACCCTATACCAGGGCTGGGGAGAAAAGCCACATTTTCAGTGCATTTTGGAAGCCTAGGAAGAAAGAGACCTGCCAAACCTGCTTATTCCTATGAGTTGACTAAGAATAAAATGGGAGTTCAACAAACTCAGAAGTTAATTTTAGTTTTTCTCTCAGTATCAGTCCTGATATTTACAGTTTGGGGCAATAATGCCAGAAGTATAGAGTTGAAAAGGTAGATATTAATATTTGGCTGATAAAGCTGTATTGTTGAGGTTGTTTTTGTGGCATGTGGAAATACAACTATGATGTGATGAACATAGAATCATAGGGCGGGAAGGGATCTTCAGAGGTCTTCTCAAGGCTCAAGGCAGGAAACCTTCTACCATCTTGGTCAAATGGTTGCCCAATCTATTTCTGACCCCCCCCCCCCCAATAATGGAGCCTCCACAACTCCAGGAGACAAACTATTCCATTGATTAATTGTTCTCACTTTCAGAAAATTTCTTCTTATTTTTAGGTTGAATTCTCCATAGGCGCATGAGGCTTGAAGATGGCAGGCTATTTCCCAGCTTAGGCTTATTGAACTGAATGGGCATTGCACAAAAGTATCACATTTGTATCCCCTATTCATTAAAGTAAAAAAGCTAAAGGAATCTTTGCGGACTATAGGGGCTGGTGCTCATCTCTATTTCCAGGCCATTGAGCCAGCACTTCTACAGTCATGTGGCCAGCATGACGTCACAGAAAGCTGTTACCATTCTACCAAAGTGGTACCTATTTATCTACTCGCATTTGCATGCTTTTGAATTGCTAGGTTGGCAGGAGCTGGGGTGAGGACGGGAGCTCACCCTATCACATGGCACTCGGATCTCAAACCTGGGCTGCCAGCTTTCCAGCTGACAAGCCCAGCATCTTAACTGCTGCTTTCTATTCATTAATCAGAAGAATTCCACTTGCTTTTCCTTCTTTTGGTCCCAAAGTGTCTTTAGCTGTCTGCTTCTGTTTGAAATAAAAACCTCATCCTATTTCTTCCTTTCTTTTTTTAATATTAGGCCCAACAAAGAGTGGATCAAAGCCATGTGTTCCTGCCAGCAGACAGTTCCATTAATATTTTAAGGACACCGTTTACCCAGCTTCAGTGCTTGAGGCAGAGGCAACTGTGCATCATTCCTGTTCCCCCCTGTGTGGAAGGGGAGAGTGTATTAGCAGATTATGGATCCTCTGACCCGCCCAAGTGGAGATATTATGCGGCGGAATCCACAGCAAGATTATGAGCTCATCCAGAGAGTGGGGAGTGGCACCTATGGAGATGTCTATAAGGTAAGGCCAGCAAATACTTACTTGTCAACTAAGAGCAAATTTGAATTCCTGTCCCTTTCTTTTCTGAAAATAGCTTGAACTGCTTCATGGAACTTGCAAGATGATACACCATTGATTATTAGATGAATTTGCATGGATTGCATCTAGTCTTAATTGGATCATTTTCAAATCAAACAAATCAGAATAGAGCTGGAAGGGACCTTGAAGGTTTTCTAGTCCTTTTGATTTAGTATAGTATAGTGTGTGAACTAGACATTGTTGTATGGAAGCCAAACTTAGGCACATTCATCTACATTACTTGCAGCATCCCCGAACCTGGAAGAATGCACACAGTATACTTCTTCTCATTAAAAAGCAAATTATCTTTCATCATAGCAACATGATTGACTGACTTGATGTTTGCCTTCTGTTTCTAGCCTCCGTCCTTTGTGAATTCATTTGGACTTTTGATTTGATTATATATGATACTGCATTGCTCTATATTAAATGTATTTAGAGTATTTAAAAACAATTATTTCATGACCTGAGGTAAAATGGAATTTTGAATATCGGAAAGAAGCAACAGTGGGGGAGAAAAGATAATAGGAATCAAATATGAAACAAGTAGTTTCTGTCATTGAGATTTATATTGGGATAGTTCATGCCAGATTTTGCTCCATGCAGATTAAAATGGATGAAAAAATCCATTTTGATTTTTCATTTGGCCTAATTATTACCCTCTTTAAGTTGTATTGCACATATATTTAGCTGGACTGGCATAAATAAATATACACTGTGTGTATATTATCCAGGAAATCAAAAAATACTAAATTGTCTGAATTCCTAGATTGTCCATGATAAATGCAGTTTTGCTAGCACTAGATATGACTTTAGAGAACTTCAGAGAATTTATGGTCGGTAAAGAGTACTTCAGAAGCAGCAGAAGAAACTCCTCTTGAAGAATATATGTACTTACCAAAAGCACTTAGCAATAGTACTTAGACTTATATATTGCTTCACAGTGCTTTACAGCCTTTGCTAAGCGGTTTACAGTCAGCTTATTGCCCCCAACAATCTGGGTCCTCATTTTACCAACCTCGGAAGGATGGAAGGCTGAGTCAACCTTGATTGTGTCCATGTTTATATTAGTACATATATTAGTACATAACTTGAGAATTGATTAATACTGAAGATTCTTTTAATTAGTAATCTTATTAGTTTGTTTGTACATTGTGTGTGTTGATATTCAGCTGAACTGTGAAATTGAGTGCAATTCTTGTGTAAAACTCACGGTAGCTTTCAGTTACAAACTGGAATATCCCACAATACCATATTCTAGTTCAGAGATGGCGAATCTTTTTTGGCTCGCGTGCCAAAAATGGGGGGAGCGCTGGGGGGGTTGTGTGCGGGCATGCCACACCCATAATACTATGTGCATGACCCCAGTGTGCGGGTGCGCATGACCCCAGCGTGCTTGCACACATGACCCCAGCGTGTGCGTGTGCATAACCCCAGCGTGTGCGTGTGCATGACCCCAGTGAGCATGTGCGCATGACCCCAGAGTGCATGTGCACATAACCCCAGCATGCATGCGTACATGATCAGCGCTCTCCCCCCATTTTTGGTGTGCTTTTTTCACCCTCCCCAGGCTCCAGAGGCTTTATAGGAGCCTGGGGAGGGCGAAAACAACCTCCTCCGCCTCCGTGGAGGCCCTCCGGAGGCTTCAGGAGCTTCCCTGAAGCCTCTGGAGCACGAAAAACTGGCCCTATGAGGAAACCGGAAGTTCAGGAATGGACTTCCAGCTTGATCGTAGGGCTGGTTTTAACCCTACGAGCAAACCGGGTAGGGTCATTTTTTGCCCTTAGGAGCCTTCAGAGAAGCCTCTTGAAGGGTCCTGAACGCTCCGAAGGGCTAAAACCGGACCTAAGAGCAAACCGAATGTACTTTTCCAAACTTCTGGTTTGCCTGTAGGGCCGTTTTTTGCGCTCTGGAGGCTTCAAGGAAGGGTGAAAAATGGCCTCAAAAGAAGGCCAACATCAGCTGGCCAGTGTGCACATGAGCACTGGCCAGCTGACAGGGCAACACCTCGCATGCCCTGACAAATGGCTCCACATGCCACCAATTTTGAATTTTCTTGTCATTAACGCCTGTTTATAATTAATTCACCTTTCAGTTCTGAAAGCATGAAGCAGATTGCTAACAGTACATAATGTTTATTTGAAATCTTTCTAATCTGCTTTTAAAGGCATTTTTCTCAATATGTGGTTTAAAATAAAATTTATTTAAAAATAAAACAAGTATTAAAAATATTAAACACTAAAAAAAAAATTAAAACTTCCTTCAATACTAAAAATCATATTTCCACTTGGAACTCTGACAAACATTGGTGTTGTTGGTTGGTGTTGAATCTTAATGATCACATACATAAAACTTGTCTAGGATATTCTGAAGAAATTTTTAAAGAATACATGGATTTGCCCTTTTGGGTTTTCTTCAAAGCTGATATCCATGGTGTAAGGTAGGTTTGTCAAACTCAATTTCATTGAGGGCCACATCAGGGTTGTGTTTGATCTCGGGGCCATGGTGAGCATGGCCAGGGTAGGCGTGGCCAGCATGACAACACTCGTGTCGGGCGGCGCCTATGGTGGCCTAAACACTCTGCCAGCGTAAACAGGTTCCCAAGCTCCATTTTCAGCTGGAACGGTCTCCTGCAACCCTCTGCCAGCAAAAACGGAGTTCGGGGAGGGGACACACACACACAGCCTTCACGAGCTCCGTTTTCAGCTGGGATGGCCTCCTACAACCCTCTGCCAGCAAAGACAGAGCTCAGAGGGGGGGCACGCACACCCTCGCAAGCTCCATTTTTGCTATCAGAAGCACCGCAGGCCGGTTCTTTGCTGTTTTCACGGTGGCCCCGGGGACGAGATTTAAGCACTCTGCCGGCTCTGGCTTCCAGGCCTTGAGTTTGACACCCCTGGTGTAAGGCATTCATCCCTGGTGAATCCAGGACGTGATGCATTCTATGGTATAAGTCTCCTCAGGTGAGGAAAAGAAAGTAGGATCTGAACATAAAACAGGTAGATTGATGCAGGTGAAACAACCTGGCCCCAACAGTTTAAAACTTTTAATTAGGAAACAGCACTTTGAACTGTACTTGAAAATAATGGTGTAACATATTAATTAAATTTCTGAACAGCTTGCCCTTGCCAGTGCTCAGTCTTCAAAGGATGCCCTAAGTACCACATTACAGAGCTTAATTTGGATGTCAGTACTTCATAAAATAGGAGAGCATTTTTTAAACACTTTAGAAACAAGAAATGGACTAAAGCATGCTTGACGAAACCGCGTAGCTGATGTCATCACAGCGCGACGAAAAAAGCACACTGTAAACGCTAAAGCTAAAATTAACCCCTAAACCTAACCCTTAACCTAACCCTTAACCTAACGCTAAACCTAATCCTAACCCTTAACCTAACCCTTAGCCTAACCCTAAACCTAACCCTAAACCTAACCCTTAACTTGAATCGGCTTGCTTTCAAAGCGCTATTTAAAGCGCCCTTTTTTTTCCGTGGTTGCTGTTGTCGCCCTGCTGATGACGTCAGCAACGCGGTTTAATCAGGCACGCTTTAGTGGACCGCGGTTTTGTCGTGCCACGAGTCAGAACTGCAAATACAAGTACAATATGCTGAATTTTTTTAACGAAAAGGAAAAAGGGAGAAGAAACATAGACAGAAATGTATGGCAAGCAAAATAACTCAAGATGATTTGATGAAATTATTCAAAAATCCTGTTTCTTTCCTTTTTTCTGGAAAAAGATTAATTCAAACATTGACCAACAACAGATACCAGCTGCAAATATTTGTTTCAAGTGAATGGATTTTTTTTTATTTTGCACTAAAGATTCCTGCTTCTTAGAATAATAAGTCTGAGTTGTTGTAGAGGTGGTTTGAGTTTAAATCAGCATTCCTATAATGTATGTATGTATGTATGTATGTATGTATGTATGTATGTATGTATGTATGTATGTATGTATGTGTTTTTAAAATATGGTTTTCATCCAAATACTACTTAGTTATGAAATCCTGTCTTATTGTTTTGGTGAACTTTAGCGTAATAAATATAATAGTCACAGGAATACAGAGACTTTGTACTGTCTGTATTCTGAGCCTCTTCAAGTGAGTGAGGCTTTATAGGGTACATAGTATTTATATGGCCTGATTAAAAAGTACACTATCCCTAAATTAATTGCTTTCAGGAAGCAAAATCAGATAAAGACAGATATAGAATTTGTGACATATTTGAATGTTCATAATTCAGTATATCAGTTGTTTCTGATTTTCTGTCTTAGACCATTTGTATGGATACCCCAGGTTCTAATTAATCCCATGCAATTGTAATAATATTGCAAAGACTCCATGCAGCTCATAATACAAATGAAAAACACTGTCTTAGACTGAGTCAAGATACTGAGGCCCTTGGTTGGGTTTTTGTGTGCATTGCAAAACAATCCAGGAAGTCTTTTGAAGAGTGGAATTCAGAAAAGCTAAAATAAACAAATGCAGATAAGGCTGTCTGTTTTGTTGTTGTTGTTGTTGCTGCCTTCAACTAATGAGAATAGAGGAATAAGTAAAAGCCACAAAGGCCTCTGCTTGAATCTCCTCTTCACTCTGAATTCATCTGGTGCCCTTGAAACCTGTTGCTGCTGATGTGCTGCGGTGTTTCTCTTGCTGTATCTGCAATATGGATATACAGGTAATCCTTACTTTGTGATGATAATTGGAACCAACAATTCCATGCTAAGTGATATCCTACTGATTTATCATGGCAGTTGTGACAGTTGCTGCTGCTGCTATTGTTAACTTAGAAACCTGTGTGATGTCACATGATTGCTGATCTCCTGCTGGCTTCCCAATTGATTTTGCAGAAGCTGGTGAATGAAGGTTGCAAATAGAGATCATATGACCGCAGGATACTGCAATTATTGTAATTGTCAACTGGTTGCCAAGCACCCAAATTGTGATCATATGAGCATGGGGACCCTATGACAGCTGCACTACAAAGACTGGTCACATCTCATTATTTGGTGCTACCATAAATTTGGACAGTTGTTAAAACAGTAGTCATTGAATGAGGACTACCTGTAATACCTGTGATCTGCTTTATAATGCCAATATAACCTTGACTGAAAATATTCAAAAGTCACCATTACATACAGAGTTTATATTTATCTGAGAGACCTGTTCATCAAAGACCTTGCATCATATGTAGATACTATTTGAGGAGTGGTATGATTTTGGGCTAAAGAGATCTGAATTCCTTCCTCCATGCAGAAGTCATAATAGCCCATTCATGCTCTGTTGTTTCTAAAGAATCAGGGTAAGGTTTTGAAAATTAATGTAAATTGGTTTGTCATGCCGTCTCCTTGTGTGAAAGTTTGAAAGGAACTACAGTCTCTGTTAATGAGAAAGCCTTCCAGATGCTTTTTATGAATAGATTTAACCACATGCATATTTTGGAGGAGTTGTCCCAGCATTCTTTTTAATCCATTGAGTATTGAATTGGAAGGAATGAAAGGTGACGGTCTAATTTAGGGATTGGCTCCTATTCAAGCACTGCAGAAGGGGGGGGGGGGAGAAACATATTCAATTTTAGTTGTCTAAATCTTGCACATTTATCAAACCTATCAAGATGTCAATGGTGTTGCCTATGAGGTTTTGTGAGAGCTCATGCAGGAATGTAGAGGTTTTGCAACACTTTTGCTATGTTTTTTTTAAAATGGAGGTTGAGCAATTCAGAGCACCCAGCCTGTTGAGGCAAAGGGTAAAAATGTGAAGGGCACAAAGTTGTCCATGGGAAAGACACTCTAGTTTCCCTTAGAAGTAGACACTCTTCCGAATCTCTCTCCCAACATAGAAATGTGGATTAGATTCTCAGAAAGGGCAAGGTTGTCCTGTTCCCAGCTTCATACTTTTACAGTACTTCTCACATGAATGGGACGAATGTCGCCTAAAGTTTGCGTTAATATCCTATATCTGCTTTCATTACTGGCTATGTTCCTGGGATATCCCCAGAGCTTGAGTAAAAGGCAGAGGGTCACTGAAGCCATTGCAGAGTTGAGGGGAAGAAGGAATGTGGTGGGTGAGGAGAGTAAGTGGGCAGTTGCTATTCTATGCAACATTCCACTTCTAGCATTGTCAATTTTCTAGTGTCACTTTTTTTTATACTGCATATGTCGTGATCCTTGCTATGTTAGAACGATAGAATTATCTAGTACAGTGGTTCTCAACCTTCCACAGCCGCGACCCTTTAATACAGTTCCTCATGTTGTGGTGACCCCAACCATAAAATTATTTTTGTTGCTACTCTATAACTGTAATTTTGCTACTGTTATGAATCATAATGTAAATATCTGA